>NC_068279.1:20764472-21082441 GCF_025860055.1 Xyrauchen texanus
TTCATAATTTCTTTTTTCTAGTAAGACCTTTGATATTAGGGCAAAAATCATATTCTTGATAACAAGTGTGTTATTGTTTTCCTGAAAAATTTCTAAAAATCCTTCAAACAAGATCAATTTGATTTATCAGGTTTTAGAAACAACCTACCATCTACCAGTGCTGAAGAAGTAATCCAAAGTATTTAGAATATGTTACTGGCTTTGAGTAATCAAACGGAATACATTACAAATTATATTTTACAGCATGTATTCTGTAATCTGTAGTGGAATACATTTCAAAAGTAACCCTATTATTTAATATTTGCTCTGACAATGATTTGATTTAATTTGATTATGATTCTTCACCTAATGATGATTATGCATCGTGAAATCTGAAATTTGTTCACAATTCAATTTGATTATTTTGGAACGATTTAGAATTATTAAAAATATATATATTCAAAAATTGCTTAATTTAGGCAGCACAATCATGCATCAGACATTTTGAGCACTAGAGTCACAGATGCATTGAGGACCAAGGACGTTTGGCTTATTTCTTATTTCAATTATTATTAAAGTTTTACAATATCATTAATCGGGTGTAAATTATTGTCCAAAGGACAAGACCACTGTGTAGATGGTGCTGTCACTGTGCTGCATGTGGAACCTGTTGCTTTCTCAACACTGGCCAGAATGGGCCAAACAGAGTCATTTATAAAGCTCAAAAGTGTACTGCCCACTTTTTCAGCTGTCTGGGTTCCTAAGTTTTTTCCTATACCTTTTTTTGCTTAGGGATTTCATAAAATCCTTCATAATAGCATTCTAAGCCCTGACCAAAAGCAGCCAGCTCCGAGGTGAATTACAGCATATAAACTTTGTTTTGAGGCAAAAAAAAGTATTTGAAAATCAGACAAAAAGACAAAATACAAAATCCTAAAGACCAAAGTGGCCTACCACCGGCAGTGGTAGACACAATCACTCAGGCCAGGGCTCCCTCTACGAGGCAGCTGTATGCCTTTATGTGGTGATTGTTCACAAATTGGTGTTCTTACAGAGGTGAAGACCCCCAGAGATGTGCAATCGGTTCAGTGCTTTCCTTCCTGCAGGAGAGGCTGGAGGGATAGCTGTCCCCCTCCACCTTGAAGGTGTATGTGGTCGCTATAGCGGTGTGCCACAACGCGGTGGACGATAAGTCCCTAGGGAAGCACGACCTAATCATCAGGTTCCTTAGAGGTGCTAGAAGGTTGAATCCTCCTAGGCTGTGCCTCGTTCCCTCATGGGATCTCTCCGTGGTCCTGCTGGGCCTGCAGAGAGCCCCGTTTGAGCCCTTATAGTCAGTTGAGCTAAAGGCTCTCTTGTTGAAGACTGCCCTCCTGACTGTGCTCGTGTCCATCAAGAGGGTTGGGGACCTGCAGGCGTTCTCTGTCAGCGACACCTGCCTGGATTTCGGTCCGGCGTGCTCTCATGTGGTCTTGAGACGCCGACCAGGCTATGTGTCCAAGGTTCCCATGATCAGGTGGTGAGCCTGCAAGCCCTGCCCCGGGAGGAGGCAGACACAGCCTTGTCATTGCTGTCTCCGGTGTGTGCTTTGCGCATCTACTTGCACCACAAGCAAAGCTTTAGACACTCTGAGAAGCTCTTTGTCTGCTTTGGGGGACAGCGGAAAGGGAGGGCTTTCTCCAAACAGAGGATTGCCCATTGGATCGTGGATGCCATCGCTTTGGCATATCATTCACAGGGCGTGCCCGCATTGGGACAACGAGCACACTTCACTATGAGTGAGGTGGCCTCCTGGGCCTTGACCAACGGCACCTCTCTAGCAGACATCTGTATAGCAGATGGGCGACACCCAATACCTTTGTGAGATTTTATAATCTTCGGGTTGAGCCGGATTTGTCCAGTGTGTTGTCAGGTACAAACAGTAAGTATGTGGGACAGCTGGCCAGGGGGTACATCTTGTGTACAGCGCCTTTCCCCTCCCTGAGGGGTAGATGTGCCGTTTTCTTCCCCATGTGAGTTCCCGAGACCGGTGAACCATGAATGTCTTTCCTCCTCAGCCCTGTGGCAGGCGAATTCGTTGGAGAGATTCGATGCCGGCCCAGTATGTGTGCTAGTATGCCCTGTGACTGGGGTAGGTGCTCCACATGTGCTGGTTGCCCGTGGGTAACCCAGTGTGATGTGTTTTCCATGGGACGGTTTCCCTGTTGGTAAAACCGTGAACTTTCTTGGGCAGAGCCCCCTCTGCCACCAGTCACCATGCTTGTAGACCTCCTCCCCTCCGGGTAGGACCTACCGCGAGGACTTCTTCCAAATGTGAGACTGCCTGTTGGTAAGTCCATGTGACGTATTCTCCACACGTTACCTCCCCTTCGGGCATGGTGTGGTCTCTGCGGTGTCTTTCCCCTATGGGAAAGAACACCTTCCCTGACGCGGATACATTTGGCCCCGGCTGAAATAAAAGTTTTGTGGGAGAAAAAAGAAGATAAGAGGCCACGGCTAGTGCGGCTGGCTCCCTCTAAGAATTTGTCTTGTCTCCGGGGTCTGATGGAGGGAACGAGACATTGTGTCCCTCTTGCCACAACGATGAGCTACCCACTGAAATTTCTGGGACCCTGTCTTGGCTCCTCAGCGCAAAACCTGAATGAGTGCTTGCGAGCCAGCTCCTTTCATACCCGTATATCCGGGGAGTGGCATTCAAATTCCACTCCCCAATCCCATTGGCCTTTTCTCAAAGATCAGAGGTGTTTGGGGCTCCCAAGAGTGATCCCTTGTGTAACTACAATGACACAACGTCTCATTCCCTCTATCAGGGACCAGAGGTTTCGACAGTAACCAGGACGTTAAGTCTTCTCCAGCACCCAAAGGCTTTCAATGGGGTTAAGGTCAGGACTCTGAGGTGGCAAATTCATGTGTGAAAATGATTCCTCATGCTCCCTAAACGACTCACAATTTGAGCCTGATGAATGTTGGCACTATGGTCCTGGAATACACCCGTGCCATCAGGGAAGAAAAAAATGCATTGATGGGATAACCTAGTAATTTAGTACATTCAGGTAGTCAGCTGACTTAATTTTTTTGCCACTTAATGTTGCTGAGCCTAGACCTGACCAATTGAAGCAACAGATCATCCTCCAGAGGCTTGACTATGCATGACTGGTGCATCGCTTCATACACTTTCCTTCTCACTCTGACGTGAACATTGCTTTTGAATTGGGTAAATCTGGACTCATCAGACCACATGGCCCTTTTCCATTGCTCAGTCCAATGTTTATGCTCCATAGCAAATTGAATTTTTTTTCCGATTAGCCTCACTAACAAGTGGCTTTCTTGTGGCCACACAGCTGTTTAGTCCCAATCCTGTAAGTTCTCTTCACATTGTGTATGAAAATGCTCTTACTTTGATTATTAAACATAGCTGTGAGATACTGTCGATTTTTTACGATGTGACTTCAAGCGTTTTAGTGATCTCCAATCACGATCATTCAAGATTTTTTCAGACTACATTTCTTCTGCAAAGCGAAGAAACCGGTCTCAGATGCGGAGGCAACAGAGATTCATCCTCCGCCACCCAGATTGAGGCGAGTCATTACACCAAAACGAGGACTTAGAGCGCATTGGGGACAAAAAGTGTGAAAAAAAGTAATGAGAAACAACACACTCCATCAGAGTTATAAGAATTGTTTCCAGCTGAAACATATTAATCACTGCAATCATAGGCTCGTCAGCATCTGCTTATTTAAATACAAATGGCAACTTTTTTGCCAGGCAATGTAGCTGTTCACTATTAATTCAGCTATAAAATAAGATCTTTAAATAACGAAGTCAAAATAATGCAGGTTGATGGCTTCAACGGACGCTTAAACCATTATACCAGAGCTCTTGGTAGGTCTGTCTTTAAAAGTTTATACGTTTTCGTTGAAAATCTATTCGTCTGTGGAAAGAAATGAATGGGATTTTTACTTCCGGAATAAGCCTGTTATACTCTACAAACAATGGATGAGGATTAAATAAAAGCTTTTATACATACTGCTGAGGTGGATGTCCATTCACAGTTATAAATCCTTGCAATTATCAGTTTTTATTAAAAGTGCAATCCAGTGTAAAACGCCTCCAATGATATTTATAATGTTCTGAGATTTAAATGTGGATGAATGAAGGATTAGATTTTCTGAGCAACATGCACCCCATGTAGGTTCAAAACTTTTGTCAAGTTAGGACACAGTCAGTGGATGACAACGTTTGCCATTTCGGTCTGCTCCTCACACAAAAGTATTGTATGAATTTCGAAAACATGGTATATATATCAGTATATCAGAGTTGGAGTTTGGAATGAAGGTGAGTAAATTATGGTATAGTTTTCTGTGAGCAATCCCTGACTATATACATTTTATTGTGTACTTTGTTTAGGTCTCACAGTGGAAAAGATGGTTACACTGTTATAGGATATTTTTTGTAACTATTAGTACTTTATTAGTAACTAAAGTAGCGTTAAGGGCTAGCAGTGTGTTCTTCTGAAAATTGTTTATAAAAGTGCTTGATGTCGTGTGGTCTTATGCGCACCCTGCATTAATCAATGTGTCAACGTCAGGTAACATTAAGTAAGATTGGATGGGGGGCACTAAAAATATGTTTTTGCCCTGGAGCTTTAAGTCTTTATATGCCACTGTACAAATATAAACACTGTCTTCTATCTTGGGTTACATTTATTTTTTTACTTTTTTATTACCTCTTTTAAGCACCTTTGTTTTACTCGGCAATAGACTAACAGCAAGTTCCTGTTTGATTTGATGTTTGCAAATATTTAATGAAAGGAGTTAGTTGGTACTTAATACATTTAAAATGAATGATTAGAGTTTCGCTAAAATATGCACTGAGTAGTTCTAATCCAAAAGTAATCAGATTAGATTACCTAAAAGTGTCATCTAAAAAATTACTGATTACAATTCCTGATAATTTACTTTTTACAATTTAAATTGTGTATTTTTAATCCGTACCGGATAACATTTCAGAATTAATCTACCCAGAACAAAAGGATTGGCGTTGTGAGGTACACTCTGTGTAAATAGAAATATCTACGCTTGTGTGCAGATGCTCGCTGGTTCACATAGATGGATTAAGTGGGTTGATCACAACTTCAAAGTGCAGGGCTCTTGATTCCCATGTGGGCCCTCAATTGTCTGCACTGATCTTCACCACTGGCTCAACAGTTGATCATGTCAGTTTAGTCCCCAGAGATTTGTGAGGTGTGAACCTTCCCCGTTTACTTTGATATGTGAGAATTCAGTTGCTGGATACACTGTCTTTGAAACTCTTCTTTGAATCTCATAGGTTAAATAGGTCTTATAGGTTTAATGAGTGTCTTTGTTAGTTGTTTACATGTTATGCTTTTGCTCCTAATTACATTTCTTAAAGTTTTAAACCTTTATTCATTTTGTTGTAAGTAGACCTACTAAAAAAATATAATTCCAGTCTTTGTATTTATTATATTCTGGGGGTTAATTCATTGTGCTTTTATGTTGTTTAACAATTTTGAAGGGAGATGAATTTGCATGATGTGATAAATTAATGGGTGGTGCTGCTAGTGTAGACAGATGGCATTATTACAGCGCTGATGACATTTGTAGTTGTATATTTAACTGTTATGGTAATGACTGGGTGAGAGGCAGAGAAGAAAACAAGCTCAGGGCCCGGGGCCTCAGCGGAACATAGATCCAGCCCTCACATCTGGAGCATGAAAACAGAGCTGAAGCAGAAAGACACGAAGGCTGATGCCCTCTACTGGGCATACTCCTAATGAACAAGAGCCCTGCAACAGAATTGTATCCATACAGCCTTAATCCCTCAATCAGTAAACAGCGAAATGCTATGAGGGGTTTTAACGTAAAAACCATTACCATAAAGAAACAATATAAAATTTCTCAATTATAGCCTTTTTTATACAGTAAAAAAGGGTTTCTTGGGGAATTTAACAGGTAGACAGATGTAACTGTTGTCTGGCTTAAGAAAACGATGTGCTCTGTGGTTTCAGGGAAGAGACATTTGAACAAAATGGCATATTAACAGAACCAACCCCTTGTAGCTTAAATTTGTCTATCTGACCTGGGTGGTTGACAGTTGTTTTCTTGCATAATTTCAACAAATGAAGTGTAGAATACTGTGAGAGGATCTTGTTATTTTTAGAATAGGTTTACTAAAATAAACAAAAGTGTTTCTTAATACTTTTTATTTGCCTCATAGTATATACTAATTGTTTCTGTCAAACTGAGAAAAAAACAACTATTTAGACAGACATGGTTAGTGATGTAACACTGATTTATCAAAAGTTTACACTGTTCATATAATTAACTTTGAGAATACCCAAGAGGATATCAATATTATGAATAGCACAATGAACAAAGAAATATGTGAATATAATCTCAAAGTGGCACATCCATACATTTTTAAAACCCCTGAAATAAAAGATGTGCAAATCAGATTACATATATACATACAGTGTCATCACAAAGCTTTGGCAAGACAAACTCTGTTAGAACTAGTGTAATAAGATTCATTTTAAAACACATAAAACATTTATTTTAATGGTCCCCCACCAAATAATATTTGCGAAGTTACAATTAAGGTAGCAGGCATAGAGTTATTTTTTGTTTTGCTTTAGCTGTTACTTGTCTTAGCACCTGAGCCATTCATTTAAGAATCTGCAGAAAAAATATATAAATTCAGACCAACAAAAAAGACAAAGACAATATGTAAAATGGAGTAAAATATCTTTCATGGTAATCAAACATGTGGATGCTGCCTTCTCACCTAAAACAGAGATTGTGAAATCTGTCTAATACATATTTAATCTAATCTCTTCCTTGTAATTATATCACTGCAACTAAATACCTAAGAGTAAATATAAGTGTTTGGTGTTGTAATTTACACCTGACGGCTTTGCATTGTAAAATGAAAGAGATACTGTATAAGTAATAAGAAAAAGAAAAAAGTAAGCATATAATTAATATGAAATGCAAATACTGTAAGCTCTGAACTCTGTCTTTGTATTGTAATACAAATAAAACTACAAAGTATTTCTCTATATTGTATAATATATGTTTTTCAGATTCTCTTTTAAGCCACATAAAATCTTAGCATCAGTTGCATAATAATTCATCATCAACTTCCAGTTCCTTTCTTGTCCCAATGAAACAGAGATCAGTCAGTGCTGGCTTAAGGTTTTGACAAAACTTGACACAATTTCACACAGGCTACATGTCCTGTTAAATTAGTCATGCTGCTCTCAGATAATTATAGGCATAGTCCCGCTATCTCGCCCTCAGGTCATAAACTGTGTGTAGCCCTCAGCACCTGTTACTATGACATCCATCCAAATTCGCATGGCTTCAGGAGATGGTGCCACCATGAAATAAAGTCGATCGTGAGTCTTTACACAAAAGGTCAGGGAAGGATTTGGACTCTGCAGGGACAGAAAAAGATATTGAGTGTGTACAAGTGTGTAGAAGATGGAGAATAACAGTAGAGCAGAAAAAAGGCAATGTCGCACACAAGTGAAAAAAGAAAGCATGACGAAATGTACATGAACATGAAGCTGACTTTGATCTCTTCTGCCGTCTGCTGTAAGAAATTCTCTTTATGAAAAGACGCCTATCTGATAAAACTTTCAAACTTTGCTGCTGTAGAGCGAGTTGTATTCTCTTGCTTTATGTAGAATGTTGATTTATTTATGTTGACAGTAAACAGGAGGTGTTGAAACAGTAAGGCATACAGTTCACATATTACTATGCTTACCTTAGTTGCGCTGCGCAGGTGATCATAATAGACCTCCTCGATGGCTTGGAAGTAAATGACACCCTTCAGTTTGGTCTCATGCTTATCTGAGAAGTAAATACCATGAGGAATTACAATAAAGAAAAATGTAAATGCTATGAATAGAAGAGCCTGCCTACTTTTTAGAAGATTATTGTACAGATCAGCTTTATTATTTATTTAGAGGGATCAAGAAGAGATTACAATTGCTTGTTCAAATTTACAGTTTGAACAGTATTATTACAGATATTACAAGATGGGTTTATTGGGATTTGTGTTACATAGTACATTTCTATGATAAATCACTCAAAGTCTGTCAAAGCTTTTTAAAAACAGTCAAAGCTTTGCTGCAGGGAATGAAAGAGCATGTAAAGTAGGCATTCATTCTAAAAGTGCACAAAGAGTGAATTCACCAAAAAAAGCATTGTTGTCTCAATTTAATGCTATATACCACCCACTGCACACAGCTACTTCACAAACTTTCCTTTTTACTTTTTTTTTTTGCAATTAACATATATCTTTGGACTGATTTTATCTCATAAACTGCACAGCTACTGAAGTATGACAGCCTCTAGTGAGCCCACTCACACGTATGTTAAATGTTAAGCTTTATTAGTTTCCTAATTTTATATTTTATCTTTCTAGCTTGCCTCTATTCGTTACGCAAATCTGCTTAGTAATGGGATAAATTGTTTTTGTGTTTCATGTTTTTAAAGTGTTTTAAGTGTGGTAATGTTGCTCAGAACTGAGCCAGGGGTAAATCTACACCCCCATCCCTCACAAACAGCAGGCTAGAGAAAGTATTGCAGTTTATTTCATCATCATCATCATCACTATCATCATCATCACTACTAACATGGGGAGTGAGGGGGTGAAAAGGCCACACACACAAGCAAAGTGTCTGTGTGAGAAAGAGAGTGCATCTAAAGGAAAGACAGGATGATCGAAAATTGAGAGAACTGAGATAAAATGTTTCACAAGAATTTGCCACTTCGTCAATGCCATAAAATTCAATTTTTTTTTTCTTGTTTAGCTTTTTTCTCCTCAGATATTACAATTTACTGTAAAGCAAGCCATATCAAAGACAAAACACATTTGCCCGCCCTCAAATTCACATCCAACACACTTCTGCATCAGTTACTAATTAAATTGGTAGTTTAATGTCTATCTAAACTTTTTCCAAAATTCCAAAGCTGTACTGAAAAAATTACAGAAAATCGCTCTATGGACCCTTTACAGAGACCATGATGAGGCATTTATCTACCTTAACTAGCAGCATAAATCTCGCAAACTTAAATTTATATTTTATTTATTGTAAATTTATAACAATATTCTTTGTGTTATATTGTGGTATTAATTAAAAGAAAATAGTCAACACTGCTGTGATAGGGTTTTGTTTACAGCTGCTGTGGAAGTGACTGTAAATTTGGCTTTTTCTTTGCCCCCCACTAAAGTCATGGAAATATAATGGTGTATTTTTTTCTTCTGCTGTTGGAGCAATTAGAACATAAAAATAATATTTGCTGTGGTGTCCCCTTCACTACTATAGAAGTTTACCTTGCTATATTTTACTTCCCTTATTCCAAACCCTGAAATGTGAAGGGGGAGCATTTGTAGCCATTGTAATCAGACATAAATACAATGATTCTCTTACCTATGTAATAAGAGAAGGTCCTTTTAAGACGATCGAAGACAAACCAGCGTTTTTTCCAGGATTTGATCTTGCCACCCATCTTCACAAGATGGCCCTTGCACATTTTCTCTGTAACAATGACATACGGACATGTGTCCACACAGTGGCCTGACGATTCCACGTGAGAACGCAGGTCAAACTCCTCTTTCCGAATAGGCAGGTAGCGCGTCATTGGCCGAGCCTGAGGAGGACAAAGCTCAGATTTATTTATTGTCCATCATATAAAAAGTGTTACCTCTAATATTAAAATAACAGTCACAAAATTTACATATTCTTATATGCATAACATGATAATGTGTTTACATATCAAATTTTGATTTGATCAAAATTATTTTGAAAGTTATGTGAAGTTTGTATTATCTCCTCTTTGCTTTTATACACAATTCATATTTATTGTTATAGTGAAAATCACAGCTATCTGTGTTTAAAACTGATGTGATGTTCTTAAAGTTAAAATACTTTCTTCAATCTCAGCTTAATATGCAGTAATTTATAAGTTGTTCATATGCCGATTTCCAAGAAAAGTGTAAACGCTGTGGCTCTTTGATGCTATCAAACATTATTCTATTTGATTGTCCCAACCAGCCCGGCACAGTGATATTGGCTCACCTAATGGTACTAGTTTGGGGCAGGTCTATCTGTTCAGCCAATGGCAGGATAGAGAGTATATGGGAAAGCTGTCTGAAAACAATTATTTTTTCAATTCCATTTGGTGATGCTAGTGGCAGAAATGATGCACTTCAACATTAAAACATTGGTGTCCTACTGCCCTGCCCTTCCTTGCCTCTGCCTCATTCCCCCTGCTTTTTCCTCCAAACTTATCTTCTTTCTGCTGTCTCCCTTTCACCATCTGTCTGCAAATCTCCACTCATCCACCTGCTGTGCAGAGCTGCTCTCTGTGCATTCATGCCTCCTGTCTGGCCCAGTAAAGCTGAGCCAATGACCTCATAAAGACTTTTAAAGAGCAACTCAAAACACTCGCTGACCTCAGGCTCAGAGCTTCACTGGTTAAGTAGACTGCTGTGCTAAGAGTTGTTCACAGACATTTAAACTGTCTGGTGAGTGCAGTCGCTACTCCACTGACACCAGTGTTTTCTCTGGACATTTTCTCTGCCTCTACTGAATCTGCAGAGCTGCTACTTAATCCACAGCTAAATAAATAGGTTTTCTCCATGTAGGCCTATACGCTTCCCCTGGGAGATATTATCAGGAATTGTGGAATAAGCTACTGCTTACCGACATCTTCAACATCTCTCTGAGCAGCGCCATCGTTCCAACGTGCTTCAAGGCCACCACCATCATCCCCATGCCAAAGAAGTCTTCAGTGTCCTGCCTCAACGACTACCGTCCCGTCGCACTTACACCCATCATCATGAAGTGCTTCGAAAGGCTCATCATGAGGCACATTAAGACCCAGCTGCCCCCTCACTAGACCCACTGCAGTTTGCGTATCGTCCAAACCGTTCAACGGACGATGCCATCACCACAACCCTCCATCTGGCCCTCACCCACCTAGACAATAAGGACTCATACGTTCGAATGCTGTTCATAGATTTCAGCTTAGCATTCAACACAATCATTCCCCAGCACCTGATTGGAAAGCTGAACCTACTGGGCCCGGACACCTCCCTCTGCAACTGGATCCTGGACTTCCTGACTGGGAGACCTCAGTCAGTCCGGATCGGGAACAGCATCTCCACCACCACCACACTGAGCACTGGGGCCCCCCAGGGCTGTGTGCTCAGTCCACTGCTGTTCACTCTGCTGACTCACGAATGTGCAGCAATGCACAGCTCGAACCACATCATCAAGTTCGCCGATGACACGACCGTGGTGGGTCTCATCAGCAAGAACGACGAGTCAGCATACAGAGAGGAGGTGCAGCGGCTGACGGACTGGTGTAGAGCCAACAACCTGTCCCTGAATGTCGACAAAACAAAAGAGATGGTTGTTGACTTTAGGAGAGCACAAGGTGAACACACTCCGCTGAACATCGACGTCTCCTCTGTGGAGATCGTCAAGAGCACCAAATTCCTTGGTGTTCACCTGGTGGAGAACCTCACCTGGTCCCTCAACACCAGCTCTATCACCAAGAAAGCCTAGCAGCGTCTCTACTTTCTTCGAAGGCTGAGGAAAGCACATCTCCCACCCCCCATCCTCACTACATTCTATAGAGGGACTATTGAGAGCATCCTGAGCAGCTGCATCACTGCCTGGTTTGGGACTTGCACCGTTTCGGACCGCAAAGCCCTGCCGAGGATAGTGAAGACAGCTGAGAAGATCATTGGGGTCTCTCTTCCCTCCATCAAAGACATTTACAAAAAACACTGTATCCGCAAAGCAACCAGCATTGTGGACGACCCCACACACCCCTCACACAAACTCTTTATCCTCCTGCCGTCTGGCAAGAGGTAACGAAGCATTCGGGCCCTCACGGCCAGACTGTGTAACAGCCTCTTCCCCCAAGCCATCAGACTCCTCAATACTCAGAGACTGGTTTGACACACACACACACACGTTTCCTGAGCTGCACTTTAATTACTGTCACTTTATAACTGTCTGCTACCTAAATAACTGCTATGTGCTTAGAACACTATTTTATAGTATGTTATGTTTATGTTTTTAGAAACTGTCATCTTTTTGCACTACTGTGTACTGGTCGGCGCTGCACTGTGTCTATTGTCCTGTTCATTGTCAGAAATTTGTTGTACTGTCCCGTACTTTTTGCACATGTTTGCACGTGCACTTTATATAGGTATATATATATAGGTATTTTATATAGGTATTTTAATTTGTTGTGTAGTCTCATGTGGTCCTGTGTTGGTCCTTTGTTGTTTTTATGTAGCACCATGGTCCTGGAGGAATGTTGTCTCGTTTTGCTGTGTACTGTACTAACTGTATATGGTTGAAACGACAATAAAAACCACTTGACTTGACTTGACTTGCTATGTAGACGATACACAACTTTATATTTCTTCAAAACCTGATGAGATTTCACAATTCTCGAAATTAGCAGAGTGTATCAATGAAATAAAAGATTGGATGGCCAGAAATTTCCTTCTACTCAATTCTGACAAAACAGAGGTACTAATTATTGGACCAAAAAATAAGCCACTACAATATCATTTGACTCTCGATGAAACATATTATAAATTGTTGCCTTTTTACCTGAGAGGGAAATTTGAGAATGTCATTCAAATTAACTAGCGTTCGCCTTTTTTTTTTCGACAACTGATCCAAAATTTTTTCATTTTCCAAATCTATACATGTTAAACATCTTCACTCTACCTGAGAACACTGTTTCTCCCTCATTTTGACCTCTTCCTCCACAAGTCTCTGTCTGTGTGCAGTCTCATCCTGCAACCTCCTTTCCACCTCCTCCCGCCTCCTTCTCTCAACATCCAGCAGTTGCTTTCGTGCCTGAACTTCCCTCTCCTGATAAAGAAACAGACAAATTAAGACACCGAGGTGGTTCAAATCTACACTGAGAAGATTTAATAGGCAATTGTAGGGGGGGAAAAACACACACCAATACATAATATACACAAAGCGTGGTGACTGGGGATGCATGAAAAAATTATTTGCTTAGAGATTATCGGAGTGAGTATTACTGTCGGAGAGCTTGTTAAGATCCAGCCTTTCATGTCCATCACTCTTTGTAGGTAAGCAACAATCTTTAATGCAGTTATGCCAAAGGGACCAAAAGGGCTTCCTTTTTAAATTAATGAAAAAGATCTCATTTATATGAGAGACAGGGAGAGGTATGGATTATATTTCACAGACAATTAAAGTTTAATGGTACTCACTCGACTCTCCACCAGTCTGGCTTTCTCCTGCTGGGCCTCCTTCAACATCTTCTCCATCTCCTCCAGCCTCAGTCCTGCCAGCCCATTGCCACTGAGAGTGAAACACACAATGCGTTACTGTAGCTGTGGAAGATTCTTGCAGCAGAGGAAGACATTTGGACCGAGTGCTCAAATTTTGGACAGATCATAGCTTGCTTCATTTATAGAGGCATCTTTTGTGTCGATTATTATGTGATGTTTTTCTGGTTTTACATTTAGCAAGGACCAGCAAGTTTTTTTTGATGGAGCTCTTTTACAATTTCCAAAAATAAAGGCTGAGTAGGGTGTGAACTTTGTTGTAGGAGTTAAAAACTGCTGAAACATTTAAGTTACATGCGAGAATGAGTGGTGAAAGCTACTTGCTCAGACTATCGATATTGAAAGGTAGGCAAATAACAGAGAATATCTTTTCATGACACATGACGAAACACCTGAGGTCTCCATGGCTCCAAGGAGCATAAGCTGTAAAATTACATTCTGTGCTTGTTCTGCCTCAGGACTAGTGCAAACTTTGAAGATGAGAAGAATAGCATGTCTCTTTGTATGGACGTATGTGTTGTCATGGAAACAACCCAGGAACTATTCTGGGAAGAGGATGAAAAAAACATTTATGGGGAACTTGGTCAGCGTGACCCATTGTCAGGGGAATGGAGGCAGAACGAAGGGTTCCCCGACAACTGCATCTCACCTATCAGGTGAGCAGGCGGAGTTGTTGCCAGTAGATACGCTGGTCTCCACGCTGTCAGAGCTCTCCAGACTCAGAGTGTCATAAGTTGATTCTCCAGTTGGGGGTGCCTGGTGGTGCAGAATAGAATAGTGTATCATGGGAGCTCCTGAAGATGGAAAAGAAATGTTGAGCTGGGAGTGAGAGCCCTGTGGTGCCCCCCAATGTCTTTGAGACTCTATCTCAGGCCTCTGTTTAGAATCTGTAGGGTGGATTCTGGAATCATCACATGCATAGATCCCTGGAGACAAACACACAAATAAAAAAAATAAAAACTGAATTGTACAGTTTTTCTACAATTACCTTTAGGATTACATCAACCTAACCCACCATCAGTTTCATTATCAGAACAACAATCAATAATTCACCAGTATTCAAATGTTTCCAAACTCATTTTAGTGAATGGTAGCCTACCTCTGCCCTGCAGATCCAACTGTCTCCTGGAGTCTAAGTCCAAATAAGCAGGAGATAGATCTGGAAGACTCTTTAGATAATTATAAAGAGATAAATTGAGACGATAAATTGGTTAAAGCTTTAATTCACCCATAAATGTAAAGTCTGTCATGATTTACTACCCCTTATGTTATTCAAAACTCATCTAACCTTCTTTCTTTCATTCACAGAATATTAGATATACAGTATATTAGTGCATCACCATTGCATCTTTTTTCCATACAATGAAAGTGAACGTTGACTGAGATCATTTTTTCAGTTCCATGGTAAAAAGTAAGTCATAAGGGTTTTGAACGATACGAGGATGAGTAAATTAGACCGAATATTCATTTCTGGGTGAACTATCCATTTAACAGTGCAGGCTAAACACTTGTATTAAAGAACACACAAACAAACTGTCTTCATATTGTAATCTGTATATTGTGGCATTTCTAGCAACACTCTGATCTAAAAAAAAAAAATGTATGACCTTCAGAGGTTACATGAAAATCATCTCACTTTAGTGGGTGTGTTTCTCCCTGATGTGATCATGCTGGGTGGCGGGGGAGTGAAGGTGCCATTAGTCTGTCCCAACTCTCCATCTTGCATAAACTTGGAGATCTGAAAACAAAACAAAAGATCTAAAAAAGATCTTATTCAGAATCAGAATGAGCTTTATTGCCAAGCGTTCTCACGTACACAAGGAATTTGTTTTGGTGATAGGAGAACAAAGTGCACACAGAACATTAATAGAATATAAAACGAGGTAAGAATATAAATAGATATACATATAACAGGACATATACCGGTAACATAATGCCGTATGTACATGTGCAAGTGGTAATGTATGTGCAAGGTAAGGGTATGTACAGTTATTGAATCAAATATATGAATTGCAGTATATATGAAAGTACACGAGATATGTATTTACATTATTGCACTATGAGGGAGTCCTGAGGCAGTGTTATTGTTCATGAGGAAAATCACACTGCTTCAATAGATCACTGCTCCAGGAGGTGTTTGTGTGTGTGTGAAGTGAAGATCAGAGCGGGGAGGGGTGAGAGACTGGGCTTTTCAAACCTGCAGTAAAACACATTCAGTTCATCAGCCATTAGTAGACTCTCTACAGAACGAGGGGGAGATTTCTTGTAGTTGGTGATGCTTAAAGCTGCACGTAGGACGGAGCAATATGCATCCTTTACAGTGGTGTAGCAGTGGTCCAATATATTTATATCTCTGGTGGGGCATGTGATGTGTTGTTTGTATTTTGGCAGTCCACAGGTGAGGTTAGCTTTATAAAATCTCCCAGAATAATAATAAGAGTGTTGTTGCTGGTTGTCTGTGATGTGATCAGCCAGCTGTTGCAATGATGCATTTATGCATGCTTGTGGTGGGATATAAACACTCACCAGAATAAACAAGGAAAATTCCTGTGGCGAGTATAAAGGCTTGCAGTATTATTTACAGAAGCGCTATCTTAAAGTTTTGACTATAATGACAACAAGGCTAAGAGGGATTGACTTACAATCACTTCAATGGGATTAACTGTAAAGTGTTTTGGATCATTCCGCTGATGAAACACTGAAAAAAGCATCTTTCCAAGAAAGTTCAGTTGAGAAAAAAACTCCAGAAAACATGATCTAGGAGCTTTATACAGCACATGCCACTGAAGAGACTGTAATTCTATCCCTCAAAGCCTCATTCACATCAAAAATGATATATGGCACTACTGCAAATAATGTCTAAGAACACACTAACATACAGTAAGGTCAAACGAAGAACACAACACCATAGTCAAAACACCTGGCAATGAAGAGGTAACTTCTTACACATTGCCTTATGTACTGTCTTTCGTGTAATATAAAATAAAAAAAAACAACGTGTAATTATTTCTGGGCAGTTTTGTAACAAAAGGACATTCGCCATAGCACAGATACATCTATTTGATGAGTGTTATTTAATCTAAAGTGTTTGCTCATCTGCAGTATGTCTCTAAAATGCTCCTTTAAAGATATTTATCAGATATTTGTTCACAATAATTGAATGTGATGCTTTCCAGGTGATCTCTTATAGATTTATCAATGCATTTCAAAGTACTGGTACAAAGATAGGGAACTTAGGGACAGACAAGGTAGGCAAAGCAGAAGAGAAGACAGGCAAATGAGAAGAGTTTACCTGCATAGGTTTACGTGAGGAAAGACATTTGGCTGGCAGAGGGGGAGGGCAGCCATGACTGGGCTCCCCTGCTGCCATGATTTCCTGGTACCAGCGCTCTGAATCTAGCCTGGGGATTGAAGGCCTACTCCATGCATGCTGTGTCTGAAGTGTATCCAGGGAAAGGGAGTATGGATGGAGAAAAGGGGGGAAAGAATTGATACAGGGAGGATGAAGGAACAAGGAAAAAGTAATTGGAAAGAGGTGACGCATGCATTCAAAGAACTGAACTGAACACAGCAAGTCTGCAATCCAGTGGTATTTAGGATCAGAAAATTAAAGTATGTCTTTAAAAGAGATATTAATTAGGTTTAAAACCAAACAGTCGACCCCACTTTATTCTGTTCTGTTCACACACCGCTCTAACTGAACAAGTGAAAAATGACAACTGCTACAGTGAAAAAAAATTATTATACAGACAACAGGAAATAGTGGATGGTGCACACACCTCAACAGGAAGTGACTGGGAGGAGCCACACTGGGATGTGTGGCTGAAGTGGAAAGGGTCAGTGACAATAGCTTGGAGTGATTGGACAGAAGATGAAGGGGAGGGGTCAACCCTTGGCATCCCGAACAACTGGTTTAATTGATTGACTGTCACATACTCCTTTAATACGATCAGAACATTGCACACGCACACACAAAATTAATTGATGGCATTTTAGGTATACAAAAGCATAAAAAGTCAGACAGCTGGAATAGCAAAAGCAGAAGCTACAACAATAACAAAGGCAACTGGAAAGAAAGGTGAGAAGTATATCAGTTAAGAGAAAAGATCCAGTGGGTAATTCTGAAAGTAACTAAGTGGCACTGGAAAAGGATACAAGAGATGGAAAATCAAGGAAAAGCATTCTGTCATGGATTAAAGAGTGACTGGAGGAGTCATACCTCACGAGGTGTGTCTGATATTACAGCCAGCGGGAGACAGAAAGTGTTAGGGGAGGCAGTTTGGGCTGGGAAACATCCATTCCCATACATCTTATATACATCAGAGAGTTTGAGGTATTCCTGAGCACACATTCATCCATACACACATACATACATAAAGGACACAAGTTAATATCTCAAATGACATACGAAGAGCTACACAATAAGTCTTCATGCACACACAACGATAAAAAAGTATGCTTACACCCACAATGTAAAAACATTTTCTTAAAACAGTATTTTGATTTATTTTCCAGCTAAATAACATCTTATAAAATAAGGTAATTAGTTTTTTTATTATTGATTTAAGCATATATCTCAAAACATTAATTTACTTCTTAATAAAAGGTCTCTGAAAACAAGTCTTAATATCTTTAATATGTAATTTTGCTTATAGAAAATTATTATTTTTTTAAAGATAAGTTGTTGTTTTTTTTTTTACTGGAAAACAAAACAAAAATACTGATTAAAGGAATATTCTTGGTTCAATACAAGGTAAGCTCAATCAACAACATTTGTAGCATAATGTTGATTACCACAAAAATAAACTTGTCCCTTCTTTTCTTAAAAAAATAAAAAGTAAAAATCTGTGTTACAGAGAGGCATTTACAATGGAAGTGAATTTGGGCCAATTTCTGAACATTAAAATTCTCACTTTTTCAAAAGTATAACCACAAGACAAACAATATCTGTGTTGACATATTTTTAGATTCATAAAATCACTTTCTAACCTTCTTTCTAATCTGTCTAAAGTTATTGCCAACATTGCCATGATGGTGTAATGTCAACAACCCCTAAAACCCTACAATGACTGTAAAAATATCAATTTAAACAACTTCACAGCTAAAATAATACATGAGTATTAACAGACGAATGAATGTAAGTGCTTTTAAAAAATGTCAAGTTTCACATTTCTGTGATTAAACTAGGGCTGCAACTAACTATTGTTTTGATAATCGATTAATCTAACGATTATTAGAACGATTATTCGACTATTCAGCGTTTATTGCAAAGATTAATCATTAGCTCTTAACCAGTTATTAACAATAAAAAGGACCAAATCATCTTTTCAAAATACCTCTAAATGACATTCACTGAATTATAAGAAAAAAATTCACTGCAAAAAAAACTGATGTTATCAACTGTTTTTGTCTTGTTTTCCATTCAAAATTGTAAAAAAAATATACATTTACTTGAGAAGCAACATATAAGATATTTAGACTTGCTTTAATATAAATATAATGTATTTTGTATATAAGTGTATTTTTGCAATTGGTTATACTTCTGCGAGTGCAGTAAAAGACAAAATATACTTATATTCAAGATCTATTCTCTAAAAGCATGTCTAAATATATTATATGCTGCTTCTCAGGTGAATCCATCTTTTTTTTAAGGATTTTTAAATATTTTTATTTTTAATATTATATTCAACGTTCTCAGATAACAATTTTTTCTTCTTCAGTATAGTTCCTAAAGTAAATGTACATTGTTTAAATTAGTTTTAGATATTTTTATTGGAAAACAAGACAAAACAAATCATAAACGTATTTTGTTGCTGTGTATAATAAGGCGAAGACTACCCTCTCTCACCTGTTTGTTCACTTCAATCCATCTTTAACTCACAAAAAAAACCTCTTATTAATAAAGCTGCTTATTGCCAATTTTCTTCACAATAACAAATGCACAGTGACATATATTATGATTCAATAAGTCACGAGCCATCGCATTATAATCTAGCTGCATTAAGTGTGCGCGCTCAAGGCATGAGCATCCCCACAACAGAGTGTGTCTCAGCCGGGAGCAGTTTCAATCTCCCCCCCCTTAGATCGGGACATTTGTGCAACTCACAGAAGAGGCGTTGATCGCACAGACAAATGCCAGTTTCGGAGTTTGTCGAACAACGTCGACTAATCATTTCAGCCCTAGTTTAAACCCTCCAAAAATTGGCCTCATTCACTTTCATTGTAAGTGACTCACTGTAACCTCATTTGTAACCACAAAGGATGGACAAATTATTGTGATAATCAACATTATTTCACAAATGCAGCCAATTGAACTTAATTTATGTTAAACACGGAACAATCCTTTAAGACCATGATTTTTTCCAATACATTTTTCAAAAACACAAGCAGCATGTATGCAGAATGTGTCAATCTCCACTATCCCTGCACTATGACTGACCACAGCACTGTAAAAAAGAATCGATGAGCAAACTTACAAATTAAATTCAACATGATGCAGTATGATTTTTGGGTTCTCTCAACAACGTTTCAATAATTGTGCTAAGTAACATTGCTTTGTTTAGTCAATGTGAATTTGTTTGTTCACTAAATGCAAAAATTATTGTTGAGAGAACTACTAATTTCTAATTCAGTGAACTGACAATTCACAATGTGAGAACTTTCATTTTATCACCATTTAAAGTACTTTTACATGAAGTTACCAGCAATCATTGTTTCTGAAAAGAGAGGTATGTCTTGTGAGGCAAGGTGGTATGAACAATAGTTTTATGTATACACACAATAGACCTCAATCCTTAACACACAAACCTAAATAATGGTGACAGTCAACAAACCTCTTAAAGTTAAAAGATGAGCTCCTAATATAACCACACAACTATTAACTAACAGTGCCAAAAAACAAAAACAACGACAACAAAAAACATAAATAAAATCAGCAAATGGCAAGAAACAAGCCTAAAACACTAACCACATAATTTATTCATGTTGCAATGCATGCTGGAACTCACATCACCAACACTGTTCAACATGAAATTGTTTGTTCAGACAACTGAGAACTATTGGGGTACTATTGTTGGTCTAACCTGTGTTTTTATATAGATGCAAAGAAATTTAAATTTTGAGTTTCTGTGACTCAAAAAACCCACAAGCTGGATAAAATGCAATTAAATATTTTACAGTGATTGATTACTACTACAGACCAGGGGCCTGGCCACAACAGAGGTCATGCTGGATTGAGGCAAGCACCAGTAAACAACACAGTAAACACAAAGTGTAAACACTAGGACCTGTGTCCTGTTTGTATTTTAACTGTAGCTGTTGTTAGAACAGCTGACAAATGCTCATGAAACAAACATCACAAGTAGCCCACAACTTAAAAAAGTCCTACAAACATTCAAGGCATGACAAATGAACATCTATTTATCTATTTAGTATAGTATGTTTGTCCTCATGATGTTTCCTGCAGGCCACATTAGCCAAAAACAAACATTTTACTTATAAAGTGTAAAATAACTAAATGATATAAGGGAGCATGGTCAGCTGGTCATAATAAAATAAACCCAAACAGGATGATCAGTATCTTGTATCGAGGTCTTACAACAACCTGTAGGGTTTTTTTTTTCTCAATAATGACAAAAGTCTAGGTTACGTATGTAACCTCCGTTCCCCGATGGAGGGAACGAGACGTTGTGTCAGATAAGCGACACTAGGGGTCTCTCTTGAGCACCGATATTCACCTCTGGACTATGAAAAAAGGCCAATGAGAGATGGCAACCAGTATTTGCATGTCCCGCCCCCGGACATACGGGTATTTAAGCGGCGCAAATACGGGAGTTCATTCAGGATTTTTCTGAGGAGCCGGAAATGGTCCGGCCACAACAGTGACTCGGCTCAGCGACGTGGCAGGGGAGACACAACGTCTCGTTCCCTCCATCGGGGAACGGAGGTTACATACGTAACCTAGACGTTCCCCTTCTGTCGCTCTCTCCACGTTGTGTCAGAGAAGCGACACTAGGGGTCCACTTATAACAGCGCCATCAGGATTCCTTATCGTTACCCCGGAAGGGGGAACAAGGTGCTGGCTGCCAACCTGGGAACGGGCCAAGCCTGGCCGGGCCGCTTTTCTCTCTATGTTTCTCGCATAGAGCAACTTAGGCCGGGGCCCTTACACGCATTGAGGGAAGGGGGTCTTAGCCCTTATTCAGGGCGGAGAAGACCCTGCGGAGGCCACGCCTACCCCAGAGGGGAGGCAAGTTTAAGTGGCAAAACCATCAGAGGCCTGACTTAGGGCCTATGTGGAAAAGTTGGTGCGGTGGTGGATCCAGCCTATAGAGGGGGGAACATACAGCACGGCAACCGAGGCAGCCGTGACTGCCTAAGGGAAGCACGGAGTCCACTCGCCAGAGGGGACAGAACCGTGGCGTTACACACAGGGGCTAGATCTTCCGCGATCCCGGCCCAGGGGCCAGACGTGGAGGTTCCAGAGGTCTGGGTGTGGGTGCCAGAGCGTGCCCCATCCCTGAGAAAGAAGATCCTTCCTCAGGGGAATTCGCCAGGGAGGGGCTGTCATGAGGAGCGTGAGGTCCGAAAACCAAGTCAGGGTAGGCCAATAGGGGGCTACCAGAATGACTTGCTCCTCGTCCTCCCTGAACTTGCATAGCACCTGTGCAAGAAGGCTCACTGGGGGAAATGCGTGCTTAGCAGCCCTCGAGGCCAGCTGTGTGCCAGCGCATCTGCCCCGAGGGGAGCCTCTGTCCAGGCATACCAGAGCGGGCAGTGGGAGGTTTCTTGGGAGGCAAACCGGTCTACCTGAGCCTTGCCGAACCGGTCCCAAATCAGCTGGACCGACTGGGGGTGGAGCCTCCACTCCCCGCCAGGCAAGCTTTGTCTTGACAGCGCATCCGCTATCACATTGAGGTTGCCAGGGATGTGAGTGGCACGCAGTGACTCCTGTCGCTGCTGACTCCAAAGGAGGAGACGACGGGCGAGCTGTGACATGTGGGGGGAGCATACTCCGCCATGGCGGTTTATGTAGGCTACGACCGTGGTGCTGTCTGTCCTGACTAGGACGTGTTTGTTCCGAGTTAACGGGAGAAACTTCTGCAGGGCTAGACAAACAGCCAGCAGCTCTAGGCAGTGTATGTGCCAGCGCAGCGTGCCTCGGTTCCACCGGCCTGCGGCTGCGCGCCCGTTGCACACGGCACCCGAACCCAATTTGGAAGCATCGGTTGTGACCAGAACGTGTCGGGACACCTGCTGCAAGGGTACACCTGCCCTTAGAAAGCAGAGGTCTGTCCAGGGTTTGAAGGTTTAGCGGCAGGCAGAAGTAACTTTTATGTTGTGCGTGCCGCGGTGCCATGCTCGTCTCGGGACTCGAGTCCAGAGCCAGTGCTGAAGTGGTCTCATATGCATCAACCCCAGCGGCGCGGCCGCCGCGGAGGATGCCATATGCCCCAGGAGCTGTTGGAAATGTTTTAGCGGGACCACGGTGCCTGGCTTGAAGGAAGCGAGGCATTTCAGCACTGACTGAGCACGCTCGTTGGAGAGACGTGCTGTCATTGAGACTGAGTCTAACTCCAGACCGAGAAAAGAGATGCTCTGGACCGGGAGAGCTTGCTCTTTTCCGGTTGACCTGAAGCCCCAAGCGGCTGAGGTGCCTGAGCACCTGGTCTCTGTGTGCGCATAGTAACTCTCGAGAGTGAGCCAGTATGAGCCAGTCGTCGAGGTAATTGAGTATGCGTATGCCGGCTACTCGGAGCGGGGCAAGAGCTGCCTCTGCGACTTTCGTGAAGACGCGAGGTGACAGAGACAGGCCGAAGGGGAGGACTTTGTACTGATACGCCTGGCCGTCGAACGCGAACCGTAGGAAGGGTAGATGTCGAGGGCAAATTGAGACGTGGAAGTACGCGTCCTTCAGGTCTACCGCTGCGAACCAATCTAGATGCCGGATGCCAGATAGAATTTGTTTCTGGGTGAGCATTTTGAACGGGAGTTTGGACAAGGTCCGATTGAAAACTCGCAGGTCCAAGATCGGTCGTAAGCCGGCGCCTTTCTTGGGTACAACAAAGTAAGGGCTGTAGACACCCTTCTTCGTTTCGGTTGGAGGGACAGGCTCTATCGCGTCCTTTAATAGAAGGGAGGAGATTTCTTCGCGTAGGGAATGGGCATGTTGGCCGTGTACTGTGGAAAAATGTATGCCCACGAAGGGGGGCGGAGACCTGGCAAACTGAATTGCGTAACCGAGTCGAATGGTCCGGTGCAGCCAGCGTGACGGGTTGGGCAGTGAAAGCCACGCCTCTAAGCTCTGTGCTAGGGGCACCAAGGGGACGAAGTTTTTGGACGTATCCGGCGGGCTTCGCGAGCGGTGCGGAACAGGTAATGCGGCGCCGGGAGGCAACGTGGCGCCCCGAGGCTCCGGTGCTGAGAATAAACTCAAAGCACTTACCTTGCTTCGCGCACCGGCAGGGGCGGGTTCGTGACTGAGGAGGAGGTCTGATGCTGGCGTCCTCTGGACTCGCTCTGAACCGGCCGGCCGGGAACAGTCGTGAGGCTGAAGGCGGGACACCAGCGCCCATGGAGCCGGGACTGTTGAGGCCTGAAAGCAGAGCCCGTGAGAACGGCATTTGCGGGCCAGGTGACCCCAGAGACAACAAGGAAATAGCTCTATAGAGTGTAACGAATTTAACAAAAATTCTCCTCCCGGCCCTCCACCGGGAACGGAGTGGTCTTACCAGCTCCGAGCTAACGCCTCGGTCTCTGGGTCTGTCATCTCAGGAGCTCTGGGAGCCTTCTGGGTCCTCAAGGGGGTCCGTGAGACGATGGGCGTCCAACTTCTGCGGGGGGCTCAACGCTGGGGCTGAGAGCTGGGCCCACCCACTTGTTAGTTGAGGCGAGCACCACTTTCTTTCTTTCTTGAAAGCCGCAGGAGGACGCCCTCGGCAAGCAGACAGGGCATGGCCCCTGGCGGCAGGTTTGCGGCAGGGCAGGATGCTTTTTTGCTTGAAAATAGCCTTCGCTCTGTTTCTTCACCACTGAGGACTGCTGGGCTAAGTCGTCAAGTGGTGTCGCCGAATGGACGGAGCTGGGAGACGGGGCGTTTGAGAAAGCGTGCTTTGTCTGCCTCCCGTACTGCCTGTCCATCGTTGCGTTTCTGGACCACGGAGTGGCCATCGCCTGTTCGAGTGCAGTTCCTGCAGCACGTCAAGAACAGGACTACCCAAGTGCAGATTTTGAAGTGCCCTGGCCCGGTGGACTTGCAGGAGGGGGCCATGGCGTGCAGGGGGGAGCGGTCTGGGACCGTTCTACCACCGAGGGTAGCGAGAGCGGAGGAGCGAGGAAGCTGGGCTTGCTCAGCTCGTCATGCACGTCCGGGAAGGAATCCAGGGGCTCTGATGTGAGCGGCGCACATGCCCGCGGAACCAATTAAGCCCGGGGAAGCATAGCGGACCTTCTTGCGTCAGGCTCAGACTGGGCGGAGACCCGAAGGTGACGGCCCAGGCGAGATATCCGCATCCGACGCCGCTGTTACGCTCTCCGATGCAGCGGTGATGTCATCATCCAATGCTGGGGAGCTCGAGGGACCGGGCGGTAGGCCGTTAAGCGGACCGCACTAATCCCGAGCTCGAGGGAAGCAGGCAAGCGTGCCAGGGAGGCGGGAGGTTTTCGGGGGGATTTACCCGGCGAAAGTGTCCCGTTATTCTCCCCAGATCGTTCTCCATCGCCCGCGGCGCCTGCCTCAATCCCGTAGGAAGGAGGCGAGGCGCTGGGGGCGGCTGAGATGGCTCTCTCTCACTACAAGAGAAAGCAGAGTTCGCAACGCTGCTGCGGCTATGTTCTCACACTGAAAACATAACCCATTGGAGAGAATGCTCATCCCAAGCTCGGACAGAAACAAGCAAGCTTGCCGGGGAGGCGGGGGGGTTTCGAGGGGGTTCACCCGGCAAAACGGAGCCCGTCATTGTCCCCAGATCGTTTTCATCGCCCGCGGCGCCTGCCTCAATCCCGTGGGAAGGAGGCGAGGCGCTGGGCGGCTGAAGCGGCTTTCTCACTACAAGAGAAAGCCTACGACCGCAATGCTGTCATGGCTATGTTCTCGCACTGAAAACATAGACCATTCATAAAAACGCTGCCTGCGTGTGATCGCAACCCAGGAATGCAAGGCAGTTTTTATAACTGTCAGAGGTGGGGAGACATCAACCACATCCAGAAACTACACAGGGGCGGAAATATCGTCTTTAAAAGACGCGTCCTGAGAAGGACGTTCAACGCCGCTGTGTTTTGCTCTTTAGAGCGAAATTACTCTTTTAGAATAACTCTTTCGAAGTTGTCTGTGCTGTCGAGCGCCTAGGGCAAGAATGCACAGCCGTGCACGAAGGAGAAAGCCGCTGTTATGCGCCGTCAGATCAAACAGCATGCAGAGCGTCAGAGGATTAACCAGGAACTTGGTGTGTAACTCGCAGCAGAGTTCATGCACGACCATCGGCTCCGAAGAAATTTTCTGAATGAACACCCGTATTTGCGCCGCTTAAATACCCGTATGTCCGGGGGCGGTACATGCAAATACTGGTTGCCAACTCTCATTGGCCTTTTTTCATAGTCCAGAGGTGAATATCACCGCTCAAGAGAGACCCCTAGTGTCGCTTCTCTGACACAACGTGGAGAGAGCGACAGAAGGGGAACTGACTGTACGTTATCTTTCATATTACATGTCTACTTACCAAATGATCATGCAATATTGATTTGAATTAAATATATTTTTTTATTATGTGAAAAGAAAGAGACCACGGAGTGATATGAGAGACATGAGACTAGCTCGGCTTTATAGGAAATTAAGTAAAATATTATCAGTTATATGCCTACAAAAAATATTTCACTGCAGAATGCTGCAGTTGACCAATCAGATTCAAATATCCATGTAATAATGGTGGTTACCATGCACTAAATGGTTTTGTTAGTTCTTTAAATGGTTTTGTTCTGGGCTCATGCTATGTGTTTACCTCCTGTGGCCTGTTACAATATATCTGAGGGGTGGAGCTTTGACAACAAGACGAGGGGAGTAGAGACTGCTGGGTTGGGAGAGCATCTAAAAGGTCAGATTCGCTGATGTACAGCACTTCCTGTTTTGAATGTGAACATCAAAGTCAGAAAACAGTGCATAGGCAGTGATGCGCAAAGATGCCAAAGAACATTTAAATAATTGCATTTGTCTTATCAAACTTAATCAGATTCCTGATACATATTTTATGACTGATCAAAGAGACATCAGCATGAAGCTTTTCGCCAAAGGCGATAACCCAGAAAAAAAAAACAAGCTCATAAAACAAAAAGAGAGAGAGTCAAGTGGATCCCTACAGACCCCTCTACTATCAAGATGTACACAATGATACATTTATGTCAAACCAACATGTGAAATACTGAGATACAGCACAGATATCACATGAATTATAATGATCCTACAAAAAGAAAACAAGTTCAAATCACAAGGCCTCTGTTTACAGTCTGTTCAACAGCATAGACTGACAGCAAAGTTAAAAAGATTTCACTTGCCAACCAAAAACATGTTGATTACCACTGAGCTGCTGATGGATGTTCTAGGGTCAGTGGGGCTTAGCCCAGACCTCTGGATGTGTATGGGACATCCAGAGGTCAGTGGGGCTTAGCCCAGACCTCTGGATGTGTATGGGACATCCTTTGATATCATATTGGAATACAATACAATTTATAATTAATGTTGAAATGTTACAAATGTTTAATTTTACTGGAATTTAAGGCTTAAAAAATCCCTTTAACCTTAGTCTCCGCCTAAAACACAACTGTATATTCCATTCTGAACTCAAACGTTATACCTCAGAAATATCAAGTACTCACTACATCTGGACTAAAGTCTACACAGTTTCCTTTTATTTCTTTGGTGCTGTCAGCACTTCCACACTAAATGAATGTCAAAATGCACCAAAATTAATGCAAATTGTCAAATATTTTATTATTTATGGGTCAAGTTGACAAAAAAGCAAAAACATTTAGGACTTTATTAAAACATTTGCGACTAAAGGCTTTTTTATACATGCCAGATGGTCTCGCACACAGTGAAGTGTTCAGACTTTCAAGGTAAACACTTTTGACAGCAAAATACTGCAAATATGAATGCATTCGCTGACGATGTGCACAGATGAGGAGCAGACTGTGCTTATGACGAAATTAGCATCACACCACTACTAGTGCACGATCTGATCCGCAATGCAGTAACCCAAGTATACATTGGCCTTTAAGCCACAGAAGTCCACCTCTAGTGCTGCCCATGGATGCGGTCATGACTGTAGAATTGTCTTACCTCCTTCAGAGTGTTGGTAGGCTTGGGGAAAGTCTTTCCACCTGTCAGGCTCTGGTATCTCTTCTCCAGGGAAGCCAGTATCTCTTTTTCCTTGAACAGGAATACATACTGGTCAGTTTCATTTTTGTGGCTTTAAGAGATAGTTCAGCCAAAAATGTAAATTCTCTCATCATTTACTCACCCTCATGCCATCCCAGAAGTGTATGACTTTCTTTCTTCTGCTGTACACAAATGAAGATTTTTAGAAGAATATCTCAGCTGACCAGAACTCAAAAGGTCCAAAAAGGACATAAAGTCAGCATAAAAGTAGTCCATAAGACTCCAGTGGTTAAATCCATATATTCTTAAGTGATATGTAGGTGTAGGTGAGAAACCAATCAATATGCAATTCTTTTTTTAGTATAAATCTCCACCTTTCTTTGTTTATTTGTTTATTTATTTCGATCCCCATTAGCTGCACACGAGCAGCTACCCTTCCTGGAGTCGATACAATCCAACATGCCGCTTACAAGACTTTTACACCAATATTCAATGCATTACATTTTGCAAAACAAAACACTAATGCAACAAAGATTAAAAACACAAAACCCCTACTCACACATACCTACATACAAATCCAAACACACACCCATATACACAACACCTAGTTTAGTCATAATTCTAAGATATGAAATAATCTTTTGTTACAAAAATACAATTTGGCCATGATACTGTAAGCAAGAATTTATAGTGGAATAACAATTTACCATTCGCAATACATTTTAATTTATGATCAAATTTCTTTTTAAAAGGACTTTAAACTGATGTTTACTGTGTGCATTAACAATGTCTCTGGGCAAAGTGTTCCAACCGGACATGGCTTTATACAACATAGTTCTCTTTCCATAATTTGTTTTTACTTTGGGTAGTATAAACCTACCCTCTGTAGCATGTCTAGTGGCATAATGGTGCTCATCAGAACTAAAATATAGCCTACAATAAAGTACTTTTGGTAATTTAGTTAAAATAATGTTCCTTGTTAAATTTAGCAAGGAAACTGTAAATCTTTCTTTTACCTTTAACCAGGACAGTGTGTTATGCATCCAGTTCACATTAGTTTCAAATGGACACTGAAGTACACATCGCGCTGCTCTATTTTGGACCATTTGTAAATCTGTTATATATGTCACAGCAGCACATGACCAAACCTCTGAGCAATAATCCAACTGTGACAAAACAAGTGATTTCATAACATCTGCCCTCATGTTAAAAGGCAGCATGTGAGAACACCTTCTCACCATAAAAAGACCATTGCACATCCTGCGCACAACTATACTGATATGCTTGGACCATGATAAGTGGTTGTCGACTTCCGATACCCAGAAGCCTCGTCTGTAGTACCTGCTCAACATACATATCTTTAATAACTAGATTCAATTTTGGTTCACTCAACAACATGTGTCTGGTACCAAAAACAATACTTTTTGTCTTGCCTACATTTAAGACTAGCTTATTATTTGTAACCCACTCTACTACAGCCTTTAGTTCTTCCAATAACACAATTTCAAGGTCTTCAATAGTTTTGTGAGATGAATAGATAGTCGAGTCATCAGCGTACATAGCTATTTTTACTTTCTTTAAGACTAATGGCAAGTCATTTGTATATATAGAAAACAGGAGTGGTCCTAAACAACCTAAACAACCTTTGACCAGAATGTGGCTGAATGTGATAGTGAAAGTAATTTTAACACCAGAATGTTGAGTGGAAATTTAGATTTATTTAAGTGTAGATTTACAGTAAAAAAGGATTTACAATCATATTGCTTAAAATTATATAGATTTAACCACTGGAGCCATATGGATTACTTTTATGCTGCCTTTACATGCGTTTTGGACCATCAAAGTTCAGGCCACCATTGACTTGAATTTAATGGTCCAACAGAGCTGAGATATTCTTCTAAAAATCTTTGTTTGAGTTCTGCAGAAGAACAAAAGTCATACACATATGGGATGGCATAAGGGTGAGTAAATGATGAGAGCATTTTCATTTTTGGGTGAACTATCACTTTAATATAACCGTGATGAAGACACTACTGTAAGTGTTGTTCTCAACCTTGTGGAGCATCTGTAGGGCCAGATTTCTATCTTTGGCCATCATTTCACAATCCTGAGCTGCCTGAAGACCTAGTTGATTAGCTTGGATCTCAAGAGCCACCATTTTCTCCTACACAAAACACAATAAATATTTAAAAGGAGATTGTGTTAATGTTATTGTTGTCCGATACAGCAGTGTTTCCCAACCTGTTTTGGGTTAATAACCTCCAGTCTTATCCATAAGTACCACTTAAATGACATCAAAACAGAAAAGTATTCCTTTAAACTTATATTATACTGGATATCATTTAGCATGATCAAGTCCCTTTAAAGTAAAAACAAAACAAACCCATCAAGACTGTGGGTGACAAACAGACTCACCAAGTATCACATACTGTATAGTCTACTTCAAGTGTCATCCACACAAATATATAACATTTGCACACGTTAGAGACATTTTCTTTTCTTAATCAGGAATGGGGGAAATCTATGTTTTACAATTAGTTATTTGAATCTATTAAGTTTTCTGTTTTATAAGTTTAACAAAATAAAGTCTAAAACTTTCCATGTACCCCCTGGGGTACACATACCTCTGGTCACGAAACACTGTGCGATACAGGATAAGCTACCAATACTGAATTATGAGTTCCTTAACAGAACTGATCTGCCATCAGTATCATTACCTTCCTTTTGGTCACATTGCGATGATACTCTGCCTTCTCTTGTAACAGCTGTCGGCTGACCGTCTCCTTCTCCTCCTCTATGCCACTCTCTCTCTCCAACTGGCGGAACTCCAAATCCTCAAAGCGCTTAGTGGCCGACTCTAGCGCCTCCACCTTCTACAGACACACGTGCACAGATGGACAGAAAGAGAGAGAGGGAGAGAGAAAGAGAGAGGCAGACAAACAGATGGGAAAAAACAAACAAGCAGACAGACAAATTTGCCTCAATGACAAAGCCGAAGAAAATCACTTTAACAAACAATGCTTTGTTTTTTCAATGTTTGCATCTCCAGAAAATCCATTTCATAACATCCTCTTTTGATGCTTATTTGTTTGTAGAGTACAAACTGTTCATAAATAGAGGAGAATGAGATGATTTTCTCAATTCTACAATTATGATATCAGTGGATTAGTGAGATTTAGTACAAAAAAGCACTTAAGCAAGAAACAGTAAAAAGCAAGGTCAAGCATAAACATTAATTTCATGCTCAGACACAGAAAAATAACTTCCAAGAGTGTAGAGGAGCATAAAAATGATCATGGTTGTCCGGACATTTTGTAAACCCTTTATAGCCATGAGCATATTTTGGCTAGAGAGGGAGCACATAGACAGCAAACACACACAGCCATGAGATATTTGTGCAGTTTTTACAGTCCCAGTTTCTAACAAGCTGTCTAGTTATGGCTGTTATATCTTGTCATGTGTTTGCCCATTTATTGCTGGTGTTACTTGAAGGTGATATACTCTTTGTTTTTCTCATAGTGTGTCTTGTGTTTAATGACAATGAGATTTGTCTGGTTGTAAATTGGTTTCCAATAGGAATAAGGACACCAAACGTCTTTCCGTGAATCTGATTATTTGCTTATTATTATTCAAAATCTGGTCGATGCATATAACAATTACGTAGCCAACAAAGTTGGATAATTGGCTATAACTTTACCCAGAAAAGGTTAGTAAGTGATTTTGTCATACTAAAATAATGTTTACATGCATATCCTTAATGTCTTGTGGCTATACTTTTGAAACTGTGAGTGTTTTAATGTTAAGAAATTGGCCCCATTCACTTCTACTGTAAATGCCTCACTGTAACCCAGATCTTTGCTTTTTTGTTGTTGTTTTTTTAAAAGGAGGGACAAGTCAAAATACATTTTTGTGGTAATAAATATTATGCTACAAATGCTGTCATCTGAGATTAAATTGTATTAAACCAGAAATATTCCTTTAATTACCATTGAAGCTTAACAAGTATTAAAGGGGTCATGTAATGAGGAATTACATTTTCCTTGATATTTTGAAATATAAGTGGTCATTCTACTATAAAAACATACTGTAAATTCCAGAACTCAAAACTTAATCCCCAATGCAATCCCCAAAAGCATTTCCATGGTAGACAGCATCTTTGATCATAGCATCCAGTGTAGACAGGGTGTGATTATTAACAGTTGTGCTTGAGATTAATAGTGTAATGTATTCGGATGCAATGTGTTGGATGTGCATTATGTGTAAACCGTGAAATGAACATTTCTAATGTTTTGGTGCTTGTTTATTTTCTTCCGATTGAGATTCAAAAATGGCTGAAATTGAGGGGCTGCATGTTAGCCAGTCATAACAGAGGGCATTTATATTTAAATTTAAAGGAGGAGCTGAGGCAAAAATCTAGCTTTTCAGAAAGATGGTCAGAGACAGGGTGGAAAATTATCATTTATTAAAAAAATAAATTTGGAAAAAAAAAAAACAACTTTACTAACATTCTTAGTGGACCTCAGAAGATAATGAAACAATAAAAAAAGCATTTTATGACCCCTTTAAATATTAACAGCAAGTGAAACAACTGGGGCACATTATTTGTTATTTGTAACATCAAATTGTATTTTTTGTTCAATAAAAGGGGATCTGAAAACAAAAAACTGTATACTATACTGGAAGCTACATTTTGAAAGGAAAGGCTCTTTTTATTTAGAGCAGGGGTGGGCAACTATTTTGGTAAAGGGGCCACATCGGGCTTTAAGTTGTGCATATGGGGCCACATTGTATTCCTTTTGAGATACAATGTTCTGCATTGATTTGGTTTTTGTATCTTTTAAGCCCAGAAATAGCTGTGTACTAAATTTTCTGAAGTGTATCTGTGATTAATGGGACTATTCTGCAATTGCCTAAAGTATTGAATTGCTCTACAAAGGTAGATACTTTTCTATCATGCATTAAAAAACTGAATAAAGGCTGAGCTTATAAATTTATTTGACCATCTCTACTTCCCTGTTAATTTATTATTCAATTTAACACTCTCTACATCAGGGTCACAAAGCAGGCGAGTTTAATTTACAACAACATTACCCGTTTACATGCTAAAAGGGGCATGATGCGGGTCTCCTCGATGGTTTTACTTTCAGCACACAACTGAATAACACCGGCTGATTGAATATGATAAATGATTACTGCACAAGTTAGATTAACATACAGGTGCATATTCGTCTAGGGCTTTCTTTTGCTCGCATTTCAATTATGCAGAGATCTACTTTTATATTTAATTTAATCACTGAGAAGGTTTACCTGCAAAGTAGCACCAAACATCACAAGCAGCCTCAAGAATGGACACAAAGTAGCCGTATAACACTTTTCCTTGAGCAGAATATTGCACTACAGATCGCTAAGTTTGTTCAAAGGGGAAAGAGAGATGGAAAAAGTGAAAAAGGAAAAAAAGGAAAAAGTGCACTCGCGTGCAAGTTAACTGAAATATCCAATGAAAAAAAATAAATAAACGTTTTTACGAAAATGAGCCGCGGGCCACATTAAACCATGTGGAGGGCCTGATCTGACCCATGGGCCGTATGTTGCCCATGTCTGATTTAGAGGCTAATTGAAAATTTTCAAAGTCAGAATTAATTTAAACCACTGACAGCCCTACTATGCTTTCTTTCTTTCTTTCTTTCTTTCTTTCTTTCTTTCTTTCTTTCTTTCTTTCTTTCTTTCTTTCTTTCTTTCTTTCTCTTTTCCTCTTGCTTATCTTTGTAGTGAAGTAGTTGTTTTGTTCAATATTCTCTGTAACTTTCTCTGTAGGCAGTATCAATGCACAAACTGACCCTGGTCAATTGTTCCTGTAAGTGCTCCCTCAGTGATTCAGGGCATTTATGAAGCTGGCCCTTCAGCTCACTGTACGAGTCCCTCAGCCTGGCCAGGACATCCCGTTCAGCTGAGACTTTTGCTCTTTCCTATAAAAACATTACACACACACACACATAACATACTCACAGGTAAAAAAAAAAAAAACACAAGCAGCAAGCCAGTGACTTCGAAGAGGGGTGAAGACAAAAGGGCACATTGCTTAAATAAAGATACCATGCTGTGTTAAGACAGGGGGGTTAGATATGGAGTTGCCATGGCAATCAGAGCTCATATTGCGCCAGGCTAAATCATGAATATTTATGTTGCAGTCTATTCAAAGTCCATCTGTGGACTGTTTTAAGTCAATCTCTTTTGAGTGAGGACTGACTCGCAATACTCAAAATGGGATGCAAAGGTTCAGACATGCCTTTCACATACTGTACGGTCATTCGGTATTAAAATACCCCTAAAAAAATTTCCCTAAGAATTTTATTGTACATCTCATTCAAAATAATTTTTTGGGCTGTATCAAATAATTGTAATTAATTAATGATTGTCCATTCAAAAACGCAGTATGGTTATTTGGATTAATAATAAGAGTTAGAAGTCAGTCTGTTAGAAACTATATCACCGTGTTGGCATGGTGCGATAAAGCAACAGTCAATAAAAGCTTTCCATGTAAATCTGGGTTTTTGTCCCAACCACTCACAGCCGTGACAAGCAACAAGACTTTTTGTTGATTGCTTGGTTTCTGTTTTTAGGCATTGTGCCTGGTAGTCAAGCCCACATTGAAATATCATTGGTCCAAAATCCTGCTTACTATCAATATCTATTAACCTTATAACATGTTCTGATTGGATGTGATTGCATTATGTCAAGCAGCACTTTCATGTTCAGTGAGGACAAATGACTTATTACTGGAAACTTATCGCGTAGCTGCACCACTGAGATTTTCAGTGAAGTTTGAGCAAAGTAAATGTTTTCTTCATTGGATGTGTATGAGTTGGTACCTTCTCTTTATCCATGTGAGTTGTGTTTTCCATTTCATTAAGTTTGAGCTGAAGTTGACTGATGATCTCCAACTCCGCCTCCACTTGATCGAGCTCTGCCCTCCTTTCTCCCTGCAATAATGCCCTCTCCATCTCTGCCTGCCAATAAGCCAACACATTCAACATTCTATTGACCTCCATATGCTTCTGTTAACATAAATAGCACAGTTCTGCTGATCAGGAAAAATCATTCATTCACATCGATTTAATATGCAACAAAAAAGATGTATCTATGCATGACAGATGGTGATTCATGGGTACAGAAGAATAAGGTTAGTGACTGTACTGTAGAGACAGACTTCAAATAAGATGTTAATATACTCATCTCTTGCTCTCACTAGTGTGGTGCTTTATTTAAGCCAATACATGATAGAATGTGTACTTTGCAGATATCACAACCACATTTTATTGTTATGGTCTGTAGATATGGCCTAGGTTTAAGACTCAGTCTAACCTCTTGCCTGGACCCCTGTATCTGTTGTTCCAGCTCAGTGACACGTGCCTTCAGCTCATCCACTCGAGCCAGAACCCTGAGCCGCTCTTCCTCCAGATACACTCTCTCCTGCTGCCCCAGTACTGATGAATCTTCATGCTGACAAAGAGCAAAAGAAGAAAGATGGAGTAAAAAAATCCAGAGAGACAGAGGAAATACCACCTTCACAAAGATGTAATTTGTCAATTACTTTGTTATTACTACAAATAGTGTATGTGTGTGTATGTACTAAGCTATAGTCAGGGTTGGGGAGTAATGGAATACATGTAATGGGATTACACACTTAAAATACAAAATATAAGTAGCTGTATTCAACTACAGTTACAATTTAAATAATTGGTAATAAGAATACAGTTACATTCAAAAATTATTTTGATTACTGAAGAGATTACTTTGGATTTTATTGTCATTTGTTTCATTTAATATTTAGTCCTTTCAGATGGAAAACATTTATACACATAAATGATTCGATCCAAAGTGCATTTGAACAGCGGTGAAACACTTTCTTCTGATGTGTTACATTTATACAAGCAGACAGATAATTAAGTTTTATATAAGTTTGGATCAGAAGAAATAAAAATAAACCTTGTGTAAATTGTCAGCTTTATGCTAAGCTAAAATGCTATTTCTAGCCATTTTACATGCACATGTTACTAGGCACGATCATCTTTTTTTTATCAAGAAAATTCACATTAGATTATAATTTCTTTTTTCTAGTAAGACCTTTGAAATTAGGGCAAAAATCATATTCTTGATAATCATTTTTTATTGTTTACCTGTAAAAATATCTACAAATCCTTAAAACAAGATACAATTTATAAATCTTGGTTTAGAAACAACACTGCATAAGATATTTATGTTTTTCAGATAATGTATTTTTAAAATGTGTATATTGTCTCACTGTACTGGCAGAATTTTTATAGTCAAAACAAGTTAAAAAAATCTACCAGTGCTGAAGAAGTAATCCAAAGTATTTAGAATATGTTGCTGACATTACATTGCTGACTACATTTCAAAAGTAACCCTCCCAACCCTGGCTATAGTTTGGGGACAAAATTGCCATGAAAAGTGAGGGAAATATCCCTCCCTTTGGGGCCTACCGAAGATATCCTCAATTGGTAAACAGAATTATAAAGAAAATATTATTTTTTAAATCACTCAAAAAATGCTAAAAGTTATCTATTAGTGGCTGGGTTTGGGTTAGAGAGTAGCATTTATAATTAGCTTTATATAAAACAACAGAAGTATATGGTATACCCCCATTCAGAGAGCTGTGTAAACATGTGTTGGGAGCTTAGGTTTTGTCTTCATTGTGGAGAGTTTGGTCTCCACAGTAAAGCTGAAATCACCTACACAGAGGAGATCAGCCAACAATCCTCAAGAGCAAAACATCCTAATAAATATAAAAAATTATGTCTTTATGAAAATGTAAAAATGCAAAAAAAAAACTAAAAGGTTTCACTGTAAATAAAAAAGGAAGGCAGATGCAGTTGCACTAAGTATAAATGGAAACCAAATGCATCTTGTTAGACGCTATCAAATATCAAATACTATATCAAATATCAAATACTATTTGCACTGTTAATTAAATACTAACATACAGTATAGGGGCATCATTGTAGCATTATTATTGTGTTTATTTAGAGTCCCGCAGACACCCTACACCAACCCCTACCCCTAAACCAATCTCTCCATTACAAAAATAACCATGTTTTTAGTATCACCTAAATAGTATACCATGGTATTTTGTAGTAAAATCATAACCACAAAATTAAAACATTGTTACTATAGTAACACCATATTACTGTAGTAATACCATGGTTATTTGTATTAAAACAATGGCTTCCACCAGAAACATGGTTACTACTGTATTACTATAGATTAAGCATTTCTCTCAACTCCTGAGCTTAACATTTTTATTTATTATTATAATTAGTATTATAGGAAATATAAAGAGTGGATATAGGAAACAGGATGGGGAAAAGTGGGACAAAAGGGGGAATCGAATCGGGGTCATTCATACGAGAAAAACATATCTATCTCATCTTTACAGACTACACCATTGAAATGACAAATGGGGGCGCAGTTTGTCTTTAATTTCAGTGTTTCCACCAGACTATTTAAGGGCAAATAGCCGTGCTGTGTGACAGGTGCTATTTACACCTAGTGCAATTAATCACTCTGAAAAAGTTAACCTGCAACTGTTACCTTAAGGTTCAATCTATACTTAATTTGATGCTTATTGTTTTAGACGGTGAAACCAAATATAGTCAGGTTGTTTCAATCATTTAAATCAATGTTGTCGACCAAGTCTACAAGAATGTAAGCACACATTGAGAAACAGCCAATGCTTTCTGAGTAGGTTTAGGGATAATTTTTTTTTAAATAAAATAAAATCATTAGCTCACTTTAAAAACAACATCAACATTACCAAAAAATAAAAATAATGATAATAATAATCTGTGTCTGATGGAGCCACTAAGAAAATGGAAAATACATTTTGGTTGGAACAAATTAAGTCTTCCTGACATTCTACAATGAACTAAATAAATGAAAACTATTTGTATTTTATTTTTAATTTAAGAGAGGGGGAGAGCAGGAGCTTACAATTACCCTTACAATGGAAGTGAATTCTTCTGATAAAACGTGTGTATTATTTGAGCTGTAAGCTTGTTTCAATTGTCGTTTTAGAGTTACGGCATTGTCGTCATTGCAACGAATTTGTAAAATTGGACAACTTTACACAGAAAACGTTAGTAGGCGATTTACACACTAAAATCATGTTTACACATATTGTTTACATCTTGTATACTTTTGAAACAGTGGTGTTTTCAGATTGGCCCCATTTGCTTCCATTGTAACTGCCTCACTGTAAACCAGATTTTTTATATATTTTTTTTAAGAAAAGGAGGTACAAGTTTAGATTGTTTTTTGTGGTAATCAACATTATTCCACAAATGCTGTCGATTGAGCTTAACTTGTATTGAAACCAGAATATTTCTTAAAAGCATTTTTTTGTTTGTTCTATATCTGTCACTGTTTCTCTCTCTCTGTATTGTGCGCATTCAGTCTGTTAGTCTTAAAATTGGGATTATCTCTGATAGTTTGTGTGCATATGTAGGTATGTATGTGCTGTACCTCCTGGTGCTGGCTCTCAGTGCTGCTACACTCCTCTTTCAGGTTTTGCTCCTCAATCTCTCTCTGTCTATGAGAGTTCTGGACTGCCAGACTTACAGGGTCAGGGCCGGGTCGCTGATTAGAGACCTCCTCCATACCTGGAAACTGCCCCGCCTTCCCTGTGTCCACCCCAACCGGTGGGTCACTCTTATTATACTCCGCACACAAATTCAGGATGGTCTCAAGCCTCTGCCTCTCCTAGAAACAAACACATAAACAAGTGAATAGTTTTGCCATGCATGCTGCTTTAAACTTTGCACAAGCCTAAGCTCACACAAAGGCCTAAAGATGTATAAACATGTAGTTAACACACACAGACCTACACAAACTCTTTCACTCTTTGAGGAGAACCAGATCTAAGCTAACTGCAACTTGACTCCAAAGGGACATATCGAAGACATCATGTACACTGCGTCCTCCTATAAGGTCACCGAATGGATTCAATCAGCGTTTAGCACATTAAACAACTTAGTATGAATTACAAAATCTCAAACATCTCATACACATACTCTTTATGACAACTTTCTACTCTGAATGCAACCCAGTTACTGTCAATCACCCCCAAACCTCTGACTACACTCAAGCGACCTCTCACTCGCCTTGATACTCAGCTGCTGCCATCACTCCACCAACATTTAGTGTGTGTGTGTGTGTGTGTGTGTGTGTGTGTGTGTGTGTGTGTGTGTGTGTGTGTGTGTTCTTACAGGCTGCCAGAATCCCGGTCTCCTCTCATAGCTCTAGTAGTCCAACTAACTAGTGCTCTAGGAACTGGGGCTCATTATATTTTACATAGACAATATCCAGCTCAGCTTGGCTAGATGACACCAGTGGCAATACTAAAATAGCATGGCAGGGGACAGTACTCTCACAACCGCACAGAGAATGTACAGCCTTCCATTTCAGCTAATCAAATTCAAGAGATGAATTAAGAAATTATTTACTCAAATATAATAAACATAATATGGAATGCTTTGGAAAATCCAGCTTTTAGCTGATTTCAAGCTGGTCATGAGCTGGTCCAAGCTTGTCATTAGCTGGTCCAAGCTGGGAGACCTTAGACCTTGTACCAGCTAACATGTTCCAAAACACAGCTACCAGCTTAAGCTGGATTTTCCAGCAGGAAATCCAGCCATGATTACAGAACTTGTTAAATGTAAAAGAACAAATTTAGTGCATTTTGTGTACAGTACATTGCTGTAAAGTCTTTATCGCTGAGCCATTATATCACAAAAAACAGTCAATGGAACCTCTCAAAACATTTGCTCTTTCTTTTTTAACGAGGTCTGACCTGTCAAAAGCATCCAGACAGAGCACTGGAACAAATCAACACAACGGTAACATAGCAACAGCATTCTTTTCCAACAAAGAGTGTCAGCATAGCTGGTATGCATACTGAAGATGCCTCGACAGACACAGACCATCACAAAACACATGCTACTAAACCTTTTTGTGTAAAACTCACTTTTTGGAATCACTGTCCTTTGTTTGGGTGCAAGCCCTGAGAAAATGGTTTAAACCAGTTTATTAAATATAAAGTTTCTGTCTTTGTTCATGAATTTTGTGGGTAAATTCAGATAATTATATTAGACATTCTGTAGGCTTGTGAGACACAGCACAAATGAATAGCAGATTAAAAAAACAAATCTCTATTTATTACTCTCTCTGTCTCTCAGCTTTTCATAAACATGCAAAAGTCTGCCTGTTGTGTGTGTGAGATGTAAACAGTGTTCCACAGAGAGGAAGGAGAATTTTATCAGTTTCTCAGCTTTATCTGTGTTAAAAAAAAACTTAATTTAGAATTATCTTTACTATATTTTGAACATAGGGGGGAAAGAAAAATAAATGCATTCATTTACTCTGATTAAATCTGTTTGAGTAAACAAAGACACATTTTAAGTTCCTTCATTCAGAATTTGGTGCCATGTCGCCCTCGTGTGGCTCTTAGTATGAAAATCTTATGTCTGAGTTTTCGCAGCAACACAGACAGGAACAAAAGGTAAAACGACCTCTAAAACGTATCTGCTTCGCGACCTCATGAAAGAGAGAGACACAAATTGAGGTACTGAACTTTGAAGACAAAGGGAATGTGTTTGCATGTGTAAACCAGTAGTTCTTAACTAGAGGGTTGTGATGCAAAAATGGGTCGCTGGTCTGTGCTGAAAAAAACAATGCTAAATGCAACGAAACAAGACTATAACAGCAAAATACATTGGTTGATAAAATGTCAACTTGTAAAACGGCAGAGAGAATGCTTCCAATGTCTTTTGTTGATTACATTAAAGGCTGTGGGTCCAATCAAACTTCATGGTGTTTTGGAGCAAATGTATCTGTAATTTGGTAATAAAACAAAGAAGTCTAAAGTTTTAGGCTGGTAAACCACACTTCTGCTGGTGTTTATGCATTTACAAAATTGTAAAAATGTCCTATTCAGTCTATGACATGTTTAGAATTTTGCATATTGCAAAGTTCATGGAATTAGATTCTGATGTTTGATTAAAGACATTTTGGATTACTTAAGAGTAAACAATTTTGATTCTGAGTTGGGCCGCCACTTGTTGCCTGATGTAAAATCTGGTTCCTGAAGCAAAACTAGTTGAGAAACACTGTTTTAAAGGATACTGCTGTGATTGATTGAGAGATTGAATATGTGTGAGTGTGCATTTGTTTGTAATAAGCAAATGATAAAAGGTGGGTGAATCCTAGTAATGCTACTGTGGAGGGGGTGGAAAAAAGTCACTGTTTCAAGCCAATTGGGCCATGGCCTAGAACTGAGTGAATACATAGGCAACACGTGAGGGGATTGCCAACACGTGGGTAAGCCATTTCATCTCTTGACTGTACTATGAGAAAAGATTACATTTAAAAATGTTTCTTGCATTTTTTTTCTCGTTTGTAATTCCTCATCCCTAGTTGCTTTTGTTACTTTTACAAAAGCAACTCCCAAAAATCTCCCAAAAGTTTTTGCTGTCAAAAACATGATGCTAAATTGCTTCCTCCATCCTCTATGAATATCACTCCTGCCCCCTCTTTAATCACAGAATCTGTGTACGCATTACTTATATTCACCCACTGTGAGGTCTCATCTCTGAAATGTAATTTCTGAAGCAATCAGTGTCTGTGTATTTTATGGCATTAAGAAGATTAGATAACTGCTAAATACAGGTCAGCAGTGCTGTCGGGTGTCTTTTATGTGGCAACGTTTTTTTTCCAAAAGGTGATACAAACCTGAGAGCTACATTAGAGAATGTTCGGCGGCTTTTGGACAAAGCTGAAACTGCCTAAACAAGCACCACCTTGCCAGTTGGCACACTATTGGACAGAGCTGTGCTGTAACCATGACAACAGTGCCAGAAAGACCAGAGAGCAAGGGGAAAAAGTTTAACCCAAACAGAGTGAAAGCATATTCAAAACACAATAATGCCCCTGCCATTATCTCGAAAAGCTGAGACTTAATGGAAAATGACTTCCTGTCCTGTATTAATTTTCAGTTCTGTCTCATACTAGTATCCTAAAATAGCTTTTCTCAAGGGAATAACAGGAATGTGTCTCCTCTGTGACAGCTGCCCCACTGTACAGTATATAATTAGGGTATAATTAGGGTTAACAAGGAATTTTTTTTAGGTTACAAACTGGTAATTACAAGAGTATTATGCTATAAACGTAGTTTATAAGAAAATTTATGGTGTTCCCATAATTCAAATTGCTTAATAAAGAAAAACTATGTTTGTTTTTTTTATGTAAAAATGCAGATTTTTTTTTGTGAGGTTTAGGGTATAGGGGATAGTATCTATAATTCGTACAGTATAAATTCGTACAGTATAAAAAAATCGTTATATCTATGGAGAGTCCTCATAAGGATAGCCACACCAACATGCACGTGTGTGTGTGTGTGTGTGTGTGTGTGTGTGTGTGTGTGTGTGTGTGTGTGTGTGTGTGTGTGTTTATGAGGAGGAGGGCAGCTCAAAGCACTGAGATTGTGTTGGGTAAATATAGTCTTTGGGCAGCCACAAGTTCTACACAAGCTTTTAAGAAGGTCTCAGGAATTTACATCCATGTGTTATTCCTGACTGCTCTATGCTTTTACCAGAAAGCTCTGACCATGTAAACCCCAAAAACTCATCCTCCAGGACTGAAATCTAACTCCACTAAAAAAGCCAATGACAGCTCAAATGCAAAGCCTGTCTCCTCAATCCTCTACAGCCATTAGATTCTCTATAACTTTAACCTTTTAGAAGAACCAACCGTTTTAAATAAAAAAATTAAAAGTGAAGGAAAACTTCACCCATGACATCTTGGGCACTTTCTGACAAAATTCTGCCCATTAAAAACACTCACACAATTGTGATGTGTACATACACACAAACATACAGAGCCAGTAAAAAGTTTGGAAGCACTTGAATGATAGAATGTACAGTATGTATAATTATTTCATCATTATATATTGAATTATTGATATATGAGGGCTTTCTCAGCAAATATTTGTAATTAATCGGGACATCATGTAATTAATTTGATTAAAAATTGTAATCAACTGACAGCCCTAATATATATATATATATATATACATTTGTTGCCAGAAGTTTGGAATAATGTAAAAATGTTGCTGTTTTGGAAGGAAATTGGTACTTTAATTCACCTTAGTGACATTCAACTGATCACAAAGTATAGTCAGGACATTACTGTTGCAAAAAACAGCACCATTACTATTTCAAAAAAGTCATTTTTGATCAAATCTAGACAGGCCCCATTTCAGGCAGCCATCACTCCCAACAACTTATCCTTGAGTAATCATGCTAAATTGCTAATTTGGTACTAGAAAATAACTTGCCATTATATCAAACGGTGCTGAAAGCTATTTGGTTCATTAAATGAATCTTAACATTGTCTTTGTGTTTGTTTTTGAGTTGCCACAGTATGCAATAGACTGGCATGGCTTAAGGTCAATATTAGGTCAGAAATGGCAAAAAAGAAACAGCTTTCTCTAGAAACTTGTCAGCCAATCACTGTTATGAAGAATGAAGGCTACACAATGCTTGAAATTGCCAAACAAACTGAAGATTTCATGCAAAGGTGTACACTACAGTCTTCAAAGACAGAGGACAACTGGCTCTAACAAAGGCAGAAAGAGATGTGGGATGTACAACTATACAAGAGGATAAGTACATCAGAGTCTCTAGTTTGAGAAATAGATGCCTCACATACCCTCAGTTTATAGCTTCATTGAATTCTACCCGCTCAACACCAGATTCATGTACATCAGTGAAGAGAAGACTCGGAGGTGCAGGCCTTATGGGAAGAATTGCAAAGAAAAAGCCACTTTTGAAAAACAAAAAGAAAAGGATAGAGTGGGAAAAGAAACAGACATTGGGCAACAGATAATTGGAAAAGAGTGTTATGGATCTTAACCTCATTGAGCTTTTGTGGGATCAGCTAGACTGTAAGCTGCACGAGAATTGCCCAACAGCCACATCATGGCAAGTGCTACAATAAGTGTGGAGTGAAATGTCAGCTGAGTATCTGGACAAATTGACAGCTAGAATGCCAAGGATCTGCAAAGCTGTCATTGCTGCACATGGAGGATTTTTTGATGAGAACTCTTTGAAGAGGTTTAAGAAGTTCTGAACATTGTATTCAAATTGTAATAGTAATTTTTCACGTTATTAATGTCCTGACTATACATTGTGATCAGTTGAATGCCGCTTTGTTGAATAAAAGTACCAATTTCTTTCCATAAGAGCAAAATCTGTACATTTTTCCAAACTTTTGGCTGCGAGTGTATATATATAAATATATATATTATTATTTTTTTTTATTTGACGAAACTTAACCTTTAAACAAATACAACTGAAATGGATGTGATGGACCAGACATTGAAGAAAAAAAGCCAACAATTGCCAAGCATTTGGAAATTCCTTGAATACTGTTTATAATGCACCCCAGGGCAGTGTTTCCTACAGATTTCTGCTTTTATAATAATATTTTTATTTAAATGAAAATATCATATATCACTTATTCCAAATAAAATGATTGCAAATGTTTCTTCCACTACACCTCATAAGAACAACAAATGTAATGACTGATTTCAGTTTCAAAAACATTTAAGCGGAAGTGAAATTGGAGCAGAATGGTCTGACACCTCCGATTAAAATTTATTATATATTATTACGAACGCAACAGGATGGCATTATTTTGGGGTACAATTTTTTTTTTTTTATCTCAACATTCAATCCAGACTACAAACTCATAATTTGGCTCAAATATATCCTACTGGTGCAGGAAACACTGTCACAGACGGCACCTCATGAAGTTTGTTAAGCTGTAAACTAGGCAAAGGGTGGCTATTTTGAGGATTAAAAAATATAAAGTTTGTTTTCTAGGTCACTGCATAATTTCATAGGTATGATGACTTGTGGAATATAGTAATAATAGAGAATGAATAGGTGTGTCCAAACTTGTGACTGATATACAGACACTCATGACAGACACTGACATACCAGCCTCTCCATCTCCTGCTCACGCATCCTTTCCTCTCTTTGCCAGCGATGGTACTCCAGTAAGTCTTCCTCTTTTTCGCTGACCTCTGATATGCTGTTCTTGCGTTCCTGTGTACGTGGCTGGACCTGTCGTGGCTCTCTCTGGTTCTTTCTTTGGTTCCGGGGACTGGTGAGAGGAGACATCAAAGTCTCAGAGCTAAGAGCTGGGGTGAGACCAGCCCTCTGCCTACCTCCAGGTCCACCTGGCTGGTCCTTCAATAATCCTGATACAGGAGATGGACTTCTGGCTCGCAGCCTGCTATTTCCTACTTCTTCCTCTGTTGTGATTCGTTGTTGGAGTCGAGGACTCTCTTGCACGCTCCGACCTGTTTGGCTGCGAGGGGTCAGGGGAATGCTAGGTAGAACTCCAGGGAGAACAGGCACTCCTAGGACACCTCTGCGTGCTGCCGAGGGGCTGAGAGGAGGGAGATCATGCATGCTGGATGGCTCGATGCAACGGCGGGTGGATTGGGGGCTCTCGGGATGGAAGAGTGGGCGTGAGTGGGACTGGTTGGACTGAAGACTGGAAGAACTTTCTTGGACAGAGGAGCCAACACTGGATCTTGGGCTTGAAGAGGCTGGTGATGAAGAGGTTGTGACAGACTTTAGGCTTAGCCTGGCACTGGCCTGTCTGCCCAAATCTCCAGATGCAATTGAGACAGAGCCACAAGAGGAACCATGGGCAAGGTTTGGACTCTCAGTTCCACCTCTGATTAGAGCAGCCTGGTTTGGGTATTTATGGTTTGTAGTGGGGCTTGGGGGGGGTTCAGACAAGGCTTTCCTCTGAATCCTGGGACTTTCTTGTTCCTTTAGCCCCCCATTAGAGCTGCTGGCCTTGGATGTAAAAGTGCGTGGTTGTGGCACTGGGGACTGGACAGCATGGTTGTAGTTGGTGGAACGAGTATTAGCAGAGTCCAAACAAGTCCCTGGACTGCTAACCACAGATGGGATGGAAAGGGAAGAGAAAGGAGGACTGCTATTTTCATAGCTGGAGCTTAAAGACATAGCACCAGGACTGTTTGGAGGAGAGACAAGCCTGTGGCCACCCCCGTTGAGCATGGAAGATTGTGAAATGGGGAGGCGTGTTTGTTTATGGTGCTCAGAAGAAGAAGCCTGGGCTTCTTCCATAGACAAAGAGTTCATAATATCATGGAGGTCTTTCTCAATAGAGCGGACAAGAGTGCCATGTCCAGGACGAGTTTGCTCGTGCAAAGGAACATGGTTTCCATTGAGCTGGCCATGGGCTTCTGTGGAAGATACAAAGCATACATTTTAATTATCTTCAATGTCAAAATTATATGACTCCACATCACAAAAACAGATACAGTATACACATACAAATATGAACACAAATAAGCACACACATACCTAAACACTCATACTCAAAACATTTTTACAACAAGAACAAAACAATCCCTACACTCTGAAAAGTGTATTTAAGGAAGGGTTTTACATCCATGTACCTTTCTTCCATTGTTAAATAATAAATTGAGACATGTCATTTCATTTGGTCTCTCACTGCAATGTAATCAGATGAGGATTTGAAAATTCTATATTTAAAACTGACTAGACCATATTTCACTCATACCACATGTGCTGTACACACATGCAGGACAGGGCTGGGCATAATGCATGCAAACAAACACCTCCCCCCACAATTTCTACACTCAAACTGGGACTGGGTGTGGCGCTCAGCCCACAGACTGGATGGCAGGCATCCCACCCTCAGTACAAAGGTCAGGGCGGACAGAGAAGAATAGAGCCTGAATTACGACATGACTCATTCTGCACATTCTAGACCATCTGAAAGGATTGAATACAGTGCAATCTCTGCAGCCAGAGCCACCAATGCACTAACACCACAATAAACATGTTAATTTAGTCAGTGCCATGGTGCAGTGGGTAGAGCATGTGCATGTTAGCTCACAGGGATGCAGGCTTTAATAAAGTCTGCGTCACATCCCTATCCCATTACCTCCCTATCTCTCCCAATATTATTTTATCATCCACAATCGATTTCTGAAAAGTGAAATTACAATAATTTCTTATTAGTATAACTTTGGAAGCTAGAATTATAAACGTTGGAGGTATGGCCTACCAGTTAGACACACATGCTCAAAATACCTATAGCCAAGGTGCTCATGTGGGAGACCCACATTTTTGTATCTTTTGCATGCAAATCCCATTCCTCCCTCTTGTTGAAAAAGTATAAAATTCTACATAAATAAAGTTTGATGTGAAACCTGAAAAAGATCCATTCAGCCATTATTGAATATCCAGTAGCTTACTATTTACCAAAAGACACAGTAGCTTTTCTGAAACGAAAAGTCTAAATTATGTACAATTACAGGAAATTTAAAAGTGCAGACCAGCACCTTACATTAAACCAAAGTATATAATGTTTAAAGCTGTTTTTGAACTCATAATTAAAGACCACCACGAATAGGGTCAGTCACTTAAACAATGATGCAACAGAACTCTGACCTGTCCTCTGCACCTGGCAGTTTACACCCTCACTGGCCCCACAACAATGAGATTTTCAGTGTCGTCATGGTGTCACACTCCTTCAAATGTCCAATGTGGTACAAAAAGTATTGAAACCAAACAGGGTCAAAGCCAAGGTCACAAAGCAGGGACTTTCCAGCAGTTTATAAAGTGCCTGCGGCCATTCAAATTCCCATTCTTTTCAAAGAAGCTATTTCTCCTCCTAGGATCTCACTTCTTGGTTTTGAGTCTATCATCTGATAGGAAAACTATGCTGAATGAGTGAGTGCAGTGTTTAAATGGGCAAAGATACAGAAGGAGTTTTCTCCAATAAAATGGGTATTAACAGACAAAGAGGTGGGATAGGCAGAGTTATTTTGGGCAGATTTGTGTCACCTGAGCAGTGTCTGGAACTTATTATAATTATCTAGTGTACAATGCTTCTCTGTGCCCCTTTTCCTATAACATCCTATAGTCATGTCGTAATTAAATTGGCAAAATGTGTCAGTACTTAGAAATGTAGCTCGCTCTTTTTTTCCTGAGTGCCTTCAAATTTCCTATATATAGAGTACAGAGCAATTGGCTGATTCTTTAAATGAACTGTACAGCATGATTTTTTTAAGGCATGTATACCTGTGTGATTCCTGTAAGCACTGGTAAGTCCAGGGTTTCCACCTGGCATCAAACTTTTCATCCTGAGGGCCTCCTCTGGGTGGTTAAATCGGAAAAAGGATGACTGACCAAAACACAGCATACACCCTGTGAAAAAGAGGCATGTGTAAGCACAAACAAACTAAAAACAAAGATTGAGATTGAACACACATAGCCTTCTATAGTGGAGATGCGGGTAAAAAAGCCAGGAAAAATTAAGGTTCACTGTAAGAAATGTTTTGTCAGGTTACTTAGCCTACAAAATCTTGCTTCATGTGTTAACATTTAAATCAACAATGAAAAAAAAAGAGTAATATGACAGAATTAACTGAAATAAACATTGTCCTTACTTAAAGAGAATTTATGCTTCTAAGTGCTGAATAAAGGGGTAATTGTAGCTTCGTAAAAATATCTTAACATTATTCTATCAAGGTAATCTATATAGAGCATCTAAATGAAATAAAACAGGGGTGTGGGTGAAACAAAACAAAGCCAAACAAAGAGCAATCAGTGTAAGTTACACGCACAGTATTCTGGGGGTATATTGTCTTGCCTGAGTCTGTCTTCGTTTTATTGCACCTGATATCATGGCTTATCTTGCCATAACATTTAATTCAAAGAAAGAGATTGAACTTATTTAGTCTATTAGATATAGAAACAAAAAATACACATATACACAGATATCTCCTATACATTCACAACATTTTGTCCCTTATGAAAGTGCATTGATAAATGGGACAAAGGGATCGATGCAGAGTCCGTCAACATGCCAGTGAATTATGATTCAGACTTCCATTTCGTAATGAACATTGGCACAGAAAGCACCGAGAGAATATAAGATCAGTATGACTCATTGCGGACTTATGGTACAGTAAAGTGGGGGACAGGATATGACTGGAAACACTTACATTGACCTCTATTTAATGCATACAGTTATACAATAGTCCACAAATAAAATGTATTCCCACTTATAAACACTCTGATGCCTGGGTCATCTCCGTGCCTATGTCACTTTGTTAATGTTTCTGTAATTAATATCTAAATGAAATAGCTTCCCTATTTCCCTTTTTGTTTGCTCATCTGTAATATGTCATACATTTCCTCTCGGATGCCAATAAGAGATTCAGCAGATGTCTTTGAGACGTTTATGATTTAAAATGTTTGTAAATCAGATCTTTCAAGATGTTTAGTAGATGTTAAATGGAATGTGATGCTTTCTAGATGAAAAGATCTAAAAACAGACATCTCAGAGACTTATGTGTGCTATCTGGGTAGGCTTTTCACATAAATGCCATCATAGGCAACTGGTGTCAATTCTCTCAGACCAATTAGACAAAATATGAATTTAGTAGACTTTTGATAAATGTGCAATAGGTCAAGTAAAGAATTATTAACCAACTAACAACAGATACTACGATCACAATGTACAAACATTTGCATTAGAGTGTTACAGTTTATAAGATAAGCTATATATAGTAGGCTATTTCAAATAACTATAGTTCAGCAGCTTGAGCCAATAAATCAAATCACCTAGTTCTATATATTTAATATCTCTGATAAGGCCCATAAACTAACACATTAAAATGATGAGTAAACTTTATATAGAATCCAATGGTTAATCAATAACTACAAGGTAACGACTTTTTCCTGCCTATAAAGCGATTGGATAAAGAGTAAAATATAGAAGAAAAAGCAATTTCACCTACCAGATTTAGAAAACAAAACTCATGGTTATATCCAATCGATTAGAAGATACACTGAGAAACGGCGACAAGTATGTTCTTGTAGTAACACACGTGTTGTGTGGAGTAGTAGCGCTGCGCGTGTCGCTGTCCGCAGCTTTTGTCATGTAAAGCGCGCGCGAGCGTCCACTCGGTGACTTCTGTTAAACACAAAACAGCGCAGCTGTCACCAGCCCGACTGTCGTCACATCAACATCCAAAAGACAAAGGAAGACGAAAAGAAGCAGTTAAGAGTCCAGCATCCAAGGATTAAACGGTAGAAAAGTAACCTCCTGTGTCAAAACTCTAGCCAGTAGTGTAGCCTACTTCGGGGATGCTTAAAGAAATACACACGTTACAAGGATGACGTCTATTCAGGGCTGTAGAAACCTCCAGCCTCATAAACACAAGCGTATTTTGAAGTCGCATGGGTGGCACCAGCACGCTGTACAGCTGTCCTCACGCGGGCTGTCTCATGTTATTGTCATGCACAGATTGTGAGCAGGGGGCGGGCTGCAAATCAGCCCAACTGGGACAATATTATCACTATTGCTGCTTATTACTTGAGCTGGTAGGAAATAAATTACTCTTTGCGTAACGTCAGAAATATATGCTTATAAATGGATGACTTTTTCACCAGACACATAGGATCTCCCATTTAAGCCTTGTAATATGTAAACTTAAAACACATTTGTTTATACATAACAGCTAATAATAAGATACAATGCTATTTTAGAATCTAAATAACCAAATTTGCAATTTCTGTATTACAATTCCCCAGTCCAGTGTATAGAACGTATATGGTTCAATGTGATTCCAAACTAGAGCAGGGCAAGGTCAAGTTCTTCAACGAGATCGTTCAAACAAACCCTCTTCATTATCTTTGCACAATTTCCTGGTCCCATGTATACCACAAATACGGACTGATGTGATTCCAAAGTAGACAGCCTGGAATAGCTCAAAAGTGTAGTGCGAGGTCAAGTTCAAACAGAAAGCCTTATCAAGCAAACATAAAGTGATTACACAAGAGGTTACTTTTTCATTAAAGTGCACAAATCTTGGCATCTTACCTGCCCTAGAAATGGCAAATATTTGATATAGAGTCCGGTATTCGAGCAGAGACTTATCTCTTTTTTACCTATATGATTATATGTTTAGAACCACACAAACTCCAGTCTGATAATAGCTGGAACATTTGCCATTATCCACTTTATGATTAAGTCCAACACACTCTCGTGGCGAAATAGTCAGGATTCGTACGACTTTTCTAAATTTGCCTAATTCGTATGATATCGTGCAACTGCACTCGTTTGAATTCCTACGACTTTCACTACAGCCAATGACGTCACTGGACATCGTTTCCATCTAATTCGTGACAATTACTTGCTTCTGTCACACACAACAGCTTCGTATCATATTTAAACACTCTACTGATTGGTTTAGATAAGGGGTTTGGGTAAGGGCATAATATTAATAAGTATGTTCTTAAAGCCTAGTGCTTGGAACTCACACTTTCTTCTGCATTAGACATTCGGGAATTTGCACGTGATGAAGTCATATGAGTTTATGTGAACAACATCGTGCAAAACCATATGAAATAGCCAACTCGTAAATGTTGATCGATTTTTCATGAGACCATGTTGCTAAGTCTCTTGATGGAAGACTTGGTGGAAGGCTGAATTTATCTATTAACTGTCACCAGAGTTCAAGGCAACGAGTTGAAAAAGAAAGTAAAAATCCCAAAGAAATGAACTTCAATAACAAATAGAAGTCAAACAAATGTGTAAAAAATATGTGCCTTTGTTTAACAAATTAAGTATTTTTTTTATCAATGCAGTTCTCCTTAAAAGAGTCAGAATTTGATATTCTACATTTCACATTCTTACATTTTGAAACCTTTATTTAACAGATTTGGATCAACAAGGAAATTAGTTTGAGAGTTACCTTAAAAACCTAGATCAACTGCAAAATTTTCCCCAAAAATAACCAATTGCTTACCTTGTGTGAGTCTAGCAGGCTTGGTAACTTTTAGGCCATCCATTGAGCACTGATTTCCACTAGGGTACAGAGTGATGGCTCCCCCCACATTTTCAATGTAGCAGTGTTGAGCAGTGACGCCCGGACCCTGAATGTTAATATCTGTGTTCCCATGGCCAAGTGTCGTCTTCCCTGTAACATGTCATGTAGATTCAGTTTATTGACATTGATTATTTAAATAATCAGTACATTGAAAACTACATTTCCTATCATTTCTACAAAAGATTCTGCAAATGCATGTAAAACTTAATTGATTGGACAAGGGTTTTGGAAAAATGGTACTGAAACAATTTTGAAGAACTTACTTTTTACCACTAATTTTGTTTTGATAAGATGAGGCTCTTGGTCAAACTTGGGCAAACAAACAAGCATAAAACATAGTGTGATTAGCTACTTTAAATAATTAGCATTAGAAAACAAAGTTGGAGCAATCATACCAAATGCTTACAGTACTACTGCAGTTTTGAGCCCTTTTCTCTGTCAAAGCTCATTTCAAAGACATGACAGACACTCCCCTCCTCCAGTGGCCGGCCCTGTCTGAGCTATTTCATTCAAAGTATCTAAGAAGCAGATGTGAGTAAAAAAGCCATAACCCAAGTCTTTTGTGACCATAGACATGATAGAGACAGTGGTGAGAAGATAGTGACAGGGGCGGGTCTGTGCTGCACTTTAGATAGAAGATTACCACAATTCATTGTATTAAAAAAGCTTTTCAGTCAGTCATCCACATGCCCTTAGACAAATGTGCATGCTCTCACTCAAGCACACACAGTAAAGCAACAGGGGGTTGTGTCAAAGTCAGGTCGTAACCCCATAATTCTGTCTCCAGTTCTAAAGCCACTCCCAGTGTGAATGCAATTTACAAGAAACAGCTGAACCAATCTGTGAGATATGGGCATATCTTGGAAATCTATTTATTTGCTGTGTCTTTTAACTGCGTTGAAGTAATACTTGTTAATGGTGAGTCTATTTTACAACAGCAATCAATGCAAAATGGGCAGTGGTGGCTCAGCGGTCAAGGCTCTGGGTTACTGACCAGAAGGTTGGGGGTTCAAGCCCCAACACCACCAAGACACCACTGTTGGGCCCTTGAGCAAGGCCCTTGAACCTATCTGCTCCAGGGGTGCCGTATCATGGCTGACCCTGCACTCTGACCCCAGCTTAGCTGGGATATGTGAAAAATAAATAATTTCACCATTTATATGCAGAAATGTGTGACAATTGATCAATTTATTTTTTATTAAAATAGATCAATCAATTGATATACTACCACTGTCTTTATGTATTTGGGTAGTTGACATGAAATATGTCCTGCGGTGCGACATGCTATACTCCACCTAAAACTATTTTAAACAACATTTTGCTTATTTTTTATAATTATTATGCATGCAACTTGTATGGCATCATTAATCGAGAAAATTATGGAATATTCTCACTTTTAAAAATGTATTTGTCAAACCACTGGATCTTTTCGAATTAACAAGTGAAGACAAAACGGGATTGAAAATGGTGAAAATATTTACCAGTTACAGGATCTAAAATATAAACATAGCCTTATACTGTACATTCATAAAAATGTAACCTAAAACCTTGATAATGATAAAAAGAAGAATCCATGTTATGCGTCAAGTACCCAATGTCAAGTAATTTTATACATAAGTGTTGGACATCTTGTGTATTCAGTCCCTCATGGCATATAAAATGTTTCGCTAATGAATAGTCCACTACATCCACTTCCTCTTGGATTCATACTTGCTCTCATTCTTCATCAGTGTCAGGGGAGGAGAAGTCCTCTATTTGTCATTCTTTATGAGATAAAGCACAGCCAAGCTATGAGGACAGTACAGTGAGGTTTGTCCTCTCTCATGAACTTCCTATACCCATCACAGCACAAACACATACACACAGAGTAACTGATCTTAATTTGGAGTTCCCAATTTCTCAATTGGCATTTCCTCTGCCAGGAGATCATAGAATTAGGGCCAGAGAATTTGAAATAAGCATTGATTTTTTTTATTTGATTTGAAATCTTTATTTCGAACATGGAAAAGAAAGTATATAAAAATATAAAACAATGTTTAAAAACATAAGAGAACAAAACAAAACAAATGAGCAGCAAAAAAAATATATATATACTTCTTTCCTGTTGACATACTTCTATTACATGTGCGAAAAGGAGTAGGAAGAAGTAAAACTTTTATACTCCTACCCCCTTAATTCTTACAGTCATTCAATTTACAATTTTTATATTATTATTATCATATTGTTCTATACATCCATACACATATATATATATATATATATATATATATATATATATATATATATATATATATATATACACACATACACATATATACATATAAATACATACACATACACACATCCATACACATGCATACCCACATACACATCATTGTTACCACTGACAAGTATTTATTTCTCTAACCTCAATTTTGTACTTATTCAAGCAGCAAAAAATAAATAAATAAATAAAAACAAAAACAAAAAAAACAACCAAAAATAACAAAGCAAACAAACAAAGAAAAACAACATAAACAATGGAGCACTCCTACTTTCACTACAGTGCTTCCTGATACCTCTTGAAAATAATTTCTCTATACATTTTTTTTAAATAGGAATATGTTTGAGCATTGCTTTAGTTTATCATTTAGTTTATTCCACAATTTAACCCCGCAAATTGATAAACATAATCTTTTCCTTGTTGTTCTAAATCTATTATTCTTAAAATTTCCCCTTCCTCTTAAATTGTACTCTCCCTCCCTTTCAGAAAACATCTTTTGTATAGAGCATTGCCTCTAAACACAAATTACACAACAAACCACATCCTTAGTCAAATAATTGTGTCTGGATCTATTCTCAGGTACAAAGTAGATAGAATCTGATGGGGATATAAGGGTATGTATTATATTTAATTACTTTATAGTACGCTGATAGAACTCACCCTCTGGCAAGGGCAGTAGAGTTATAGCTGTACTCAAACGGCCACTTCCCAAGCTGACAAGATGGGGTCCTTCTGCCTGGACTTTGAGTGTCTTGCCTGTTTCAATGAGGTCCAGTGGTGTGCTCTGTATACATATTAAGAGAATACAATGGTAAAACTACTATGAACAGCAAGTGGGGTCCAAAGAGTTGAAGGAAGCTGTTAAAAGCTTTAGAAAAACAGTCAATTTTCCCTATTGGATCTTGCTGCTCCAGATACTGTAGCACAGGAGCAAGATTATAAACACAGACCAAAACACTTTCATCGTAAAACAAACAATTTAATTGCCACAGTTTTAATAGTGACTCCTATTTCACAACAGCAATCCCTTTACCACCATTTAAATCACTTATACTCTTTTGGATCACTACCCAAGGTTCCCACAACTGGATTAGTCTAATTTATTTAGGGCCATTGAGTACTGCAGGGACAGGCTAAAAGGCTAACTGGGATAAATGGGTTTAGCTCCATCAGGTTCCACCATGCAGTCTAAGAGGCTAACAAGATTTAGTTGTTAGATGAAAGACAAGCAACCAAGCCCCAATAAATGACCAAAAGAGGAACATATTCTTTCTCAGCATGTCACAGTTGGAGGTTCTCAAGGACAGCACAAGGATTATTTCCTTGGTAAATCACACTGTGGCATGAGGGGCGTGGTCATGTGTCAGTCTGCGGGAGAGGGAGAGTGGTAAGGCTCATCACCTGGGGCCGGTTGCACCAGCTGTGCGTATACTAGGCGTATGCTTAGTTGTGGCATAAATGGGCACTAAGTCACAATACTAGTTACGCAACACTAAATATTAGAGCGTTGCACCATTAAACTTAGGTAGGACGTAACCCTACATATAAACAAAATATTTATAGCAGATTCCGACCAGCAGTAACACATGGAATAAAAAGCAGACTCATTTAATGACATCAATGAGCTCATGTTTTGGCTGACAGGCATCAATCCTTTGACATATTCTATATGATGGTGTTGACATTTACACTCATTTACATTTATGAGAGAGAAAAAAATCGTACTTTTAAACAGCTTTTACATTTACATTTACATTTATTCATTTGGCAGACGCTTTTATCCAAAGCGACTTACAAAAGAGGAAGAAACATCAGCGAATCATCTTAGGGAGACAGTGGTACAAAAAGTGCCATATTACAAAGTATCACTATCATCAGAATAGTATACAAAACAGATTTAAATGCAACAGGAAATGTAAATTATTATTTTTTTTTTTTTTTTTGTGACCGGTTATGTGCTTTTGGAAATTGTTTCATTCAGCATGAAACAATTCAAACGGTGCAGTTTTCAGGATGCATCGCCCAGTGTCAAGTAGAGAGGGGAGAGTGTGATCAGAGAGCACGAAAGCCCTGAACCGAGAGTGTTTACTATTTGGAGTGCTTTCATTTATTTCAAAACTATTTATTTTCGGTTACCGTCGATTGTGTGTTTAAGGAGAAGAATAAAAGGACTGACCTTGAACCTGTTTCATTTTCACCTGACTCCTCCATTGCCCACAAACTGAGATCTTTACACACACTTTCGTCTCTCTTTGAGAGTTGTGAGGCATTGATGTTTTTAAAAGGAAAATAATATATTTTACTTATTTTAGTTTTATTTATTTATTCTTAAAATTATGTTACAAATCACGCAGGCTATGATGCACTAGAAAAGATTTTGGGAAACTAAAGTCAAGGGGGAGCAACCAGTGGGTGATTGTCAGTTGAGTATTAGGGATTGGAAATTTCACACAACTGCTTTCACCATCTAGGATACAAAACATTGCTGCTTGCACAGGGACTTTTCCCAATGGGGAAGTCGACTTGAGGGTCGTCTGTCGAAAGCAAATTTATATACAAAATAAATATTCAAAGATTTAAAGCGAGAAAAACTTCCAACATCATCAGGCCAGCCAATTTAAGTTGCAGTGGCAGAGTAAAGGACATGCAAATGCAACCCTGCAGGAAGATTTGATACGCATATAACCGGTCCTGCTCGACCTGCTCCGAACGGGATCAGAACCGGCATATCTGGCGTGGGAAATGTGCGCGCTAACGAGGAAGCTAAAGGCTACAGCCCCTAGCATCAGTCGATAGTGCACCTCTTGAGGCCAGGGGAGTGAGGTTTAAACACTGCACAGCTACCTACCAGCTGGCTACCGATACACACATGCTTTCTCATATTCATGGAAGTTGAATGGAACTAAAAATAATTAAAAATTAACAGCAAAACTGCAGTCTAAAAACACAGCTTCCATTAACAATGTTTGAAGTTGGGGCCTTGGTAGCTCAGCAAGTAAAGATGCTGACTACCACACCTGGAGTCAAAAGTTGAAATCTAGGTTGTGCTGAGTTACTCCAGTCAGGCTTCCTAAGCAACCAATTAGCCCTGTTGCAAGGGTGGTTAGAGTCACGTTGGGTTAACCCCCTCATGGTTGCTATAACCTGGTTCTCACTCTCAGTGGATAGGGAATAGCGTCGGAGGATAGCTGAACCTCCACACGCGTTAGGTCTCCGCAGTAACGCACACAACAAGCCATGTGATAAAATCGTGGATTGACAGTCTCAGATCTGGAGGCAACTGAGATTTGTCCTCTGCCACCTGGATTGAGGCAAGTCACTACACCACCACGAGGATTTAGAGCGTATTGAGAATTGGGCATTCCAAAAAGAAAAAACTAAGAAATTGAATGTATGAAGTGATTAAATGTCACAGTAGTTTGTTTTAACTCATATCATATGCTGACATCTCCTGATAGTAGGGCTATTGTCATGATCCTGCCATTTTGGTCTATTTTGAATCCGTGATGTTGCAAGATTGTGCCAGTTTGTTTGTTTTTTTGTTTGTTTGTTTTCTTCAATAAAGCACTTTTCATTACCATCCTGCATCTGGGGTCCTCCCTCAAATATATTGTGACTGCTATGAGACCGCTCCACACTTTCCATTGTTCTCTGACATTTTCTTTCCCAAACTGTTATGTGAACTTACTCCTGTTGTGCGTTGTTCATGTTCCTTTAGTGTGTTTAGTTATGTTTACAAATGTTTTGTTGAATCACAAAGAGTGGTGGTGGCATAGTGGGCTAAAGCGTAGAACTGGTAAGCAGAAGGTTGCCGGTTCGATCATCACAGCCACCACCATTGTGTCCTTGAGCAAAGCACTTAACTCCAGATTGCTCTGGGAGAAAATCTTTTTTTATATTATACCACTTCAAGTAAAAAGTTTACATTTAGATGCACATTGTTAATGAGAATTGTGCGGGGGTGCAAATAAATCTGGTATTCATATCCTTAATGCAAAATAAATTTGCAGAATTATTATTATTTAGATTCACGCTTAAATCTCAGACACTCACCTGTAGCACCTGATGAGTCTGGCGGCCATGTGCTGGAACATTGTGATTCAGCCTGTCCATGACTATGAAGTTATCAATCACTTCATGACACTAATTAAGATCCTGCTGGAAATAGAGAGATAGAGAAAGATTATTTTAAATATCCATTTTTCTTTAATATTCAGCTCATAAAAAGTGTGTGAATTTCAAGTAATGAGCCATAATTACAATACACGTTTGTTCTGTATATATAAAACAAACAGATCATTAGAATGAATAAGTGGATCTGGCATTTACAACTCTTAAAGCTTTTGCCATTGCTTGTCTAAAAGGAATAGTTTTCACTGTTACAACCCTGTGCGTGATGCTATTTTTTTTGTCCACCAGATGGCGTTGTCCCTACCAGGGTGGAGTTTAAGAGCAGGTGTTGAGATTTAGGTGCTGGAATGAGCAGCCAATAAAAAGCCCTTCTCCCCAGTGTGTTGGCCTCCCCTCCCCTCACCAGCACCTTTTTTTTTTTTTCAGCTTTTTTTGTTCTTTGTTTTTTATTTCCTTTTTTTACATATTTAGATTTTGTTACTTTGACTTTAAAATAAATATTATTCTTCTTTAAATTGTATCCTTGTGTGGCCTACCCTTCAAGTTACTCTGCATTGAGCCAGGTGGTTGTAACCCAAATAAAAAAAATCAATAAAGATTTTAAAAAAAAAATCCTTCTGTAGAACACAAATGAAGATTTTTAGAAGAAGGTCCATTCAATGCAGCTGAATGGGTACAAACACAGGTGCTATCCAAATTTTAGACAAAAAACGGTGATGCAGTGATCTAACGCATGCATACTGCAATTTACCAACTGTCGTGAACAGACTGGAGTCTGCATCTTCGTAGAAATACACCACATGAGTCACTGTGACTCATCACAAACACACACACACACACACACACACACACACACACACACACACACACACACACACACACGCACACACAGAGGGAACAGATGTAAGTGATTACCTATGGTGCAGACACATGTATATTACCATGAACAAACTACAATGGACCTTAGGTCAGTACACACATCACAACAAATGAGTCATTTTGAAACATCCCTATAAAACCCCCCTCTCTATCTCTGACTCATACCAGTGTCTCTGACAAAACACACTGGAAATCACATAGAAACAGACACACTAGACAAACTGAGCATCAGGGTCTATGTGGATCAGGTCTGTTTACATTGTGGAGACCAAACATCCCTACATGGGTACTAAAACCTTGAAACATTCAGATTGTGGGGACCAGCCAATGGTCCTCACAAGGAAAACAGCTTGGTAAACATACCAAATACACTGAACTTGCACTGAAATTTACAAAGAGTAGACTGAGCCAATACAGAATACCTTGTTCTTCCAAAAAATTGTCCATTTGTCCAAGAATTCTATCTCTGTATCACATCACAATTTCTAGATGCCACAAACCTCTATGTGGAGTGTCTGAGAGGACATCCTGAGTTGAAGAGGGATTTGAGAGGCAAAGATGTGTGAGACTAATAATAAAGAACCGTTCCCTCTACCGGCATATCCATTCATGGAAACTACTGAAATGAGACACTTTACTTCTCCAAACAAGCAAAGATAGGTTGGTTGCTCTGCAAACATATTGATTAACCAGAGATTATGGAAATGTATTGATCCTTTAGTAATGTATAGCTTTATCACAATAGCTGGTACATCGACAGACTTAGTCTTTTCCTCCATTCCCTTGCAATCCCATTTCTGTCCCCTTCATTCCTGATGTCATATTTGCAAGTGCAGCTGGCTAGTGCTGTATAGCTCACAATCAGGTCCAGTGTTTAACACAGAGAGAAGAGAGAACAGAAGGCCTCTGTCAATTTACCTTCTATGGTCGCTGGTCATACCATACCATCTTTCTCTCTCTCTCTCTCTCTCTCGTTGTTGTATTGTTTGTGCACTGGAAGCTTCTGTCACCAAGACAAAATTCCTTGTATGTTTAAGCATACTTGCAACAAAGCTCATTCTGATTCTGATTCTCTCTAACATACACTCACCACAACACAACAAAATCATATAATCTTGAGGCAAAGACACACATACAGTATAATGCAGGCACACACCTACACAAACATCACTGTCAGAAATTAACCAAGGTTTGGGGCAAAAAGTAAAAAAAAAAAAAAAAATTATTAATATATAGGGGCCAAAAAATTTCCTCATGATGAATTCCGGTTTTCTTTTTTGTATGTATTTCATCTGATGTATACTATTCTAGGCATATGTATTCTAATTATTGTTTGATGGTGAAAGTACTTTAATGAACTGAAAACAAAGTATTGACATTAAAGAATAACACATGCATTTTATACATTTAGAAAAACAAAACACGCCCTCAAAAGGTCTAAACGCCCCTAAAATCAATACCACTGTGCAAATACTACCCTCTAATAAAGAGACAAATCAGAGACAGCCTGACATTGCACCTCAATACAAACAGGGTGAATAACAAATATTATCACAAATAATCAGACAATAATTCACAAATAATATGATAAATGTTTCAATGTTCAAATATGTTGAATGGCTGCACAATTAATCAAATAAATAATTAACATTACAATTATAGCATGCTACAATTAACTCATCATGAAAAGTGTCATGTCCATGTTGTTCTACTCGTGTTGGGGCAAAATCTTCTAATATTTTCTTAAATGAATTAGTGTTGTAACAAATCACAGACATTGATTCAAAGACAAATCACAGATATTTTTTATTTATTTATTTATTTCCAAATTGGAATAACATTCCATTTTTTTTTCTACTTCCAAGACGGCCAATGAGAAGTTGACTGTTTAGGCAACTTGGTTTATTATGTATACAACAGCAATAATGTCATTCAGGAACACAGTTCTCAGCTTATTTGGATGTGCAGCCAACATAAAGAACATGGCATACAATTGATCCACCCAAAATAATTATTTTAATTAAAATGTAATTAATCACAATTACAATATCTATATTATGTAAATATTTGACAATTATGATTTTATTATAATCCTGGAGCCCAATAGTATCTCTTTATAAAATGATACACACAAACACAGCTCATGCGCACAAATATACCCTTCGCAGGCATGAGTATGTCATGCTGGTAAGTGGTGGGGCTTGCCTCTAAACATGTCATTATGTCTGCAGTTATGCTACTGTGTCCTGCCCTCTGCAGCAGAAAATAGACTCAACCACACCACAAAGCTCCTCTTACAGGAGTTATAATCATACAGGCTACAACAAACATACATACACACAAAAGCACACATGCATATGCATAGACACATGTAGCAGTATGTTAGAGTCACAGGATGAATGTAGAAAGAGGAATCACAGTCTGTGAATATGGAAAACAGAAGCCAAATATTTAATACTTAAAGGTCTGACCAATATTAAGACACTTTTGTTACTTGTATTTAACCTGGCTGGTCCCATTGAGATTTAAAATCTTTTAGACCAGACCAAGACAGGTAGCTGGATAAACAGACACATTAATTACACTTAATCAAACAAAAATACATGTTCAACATGGAATTAACCTTCTAAGGATTTTGATTCAGTTGAATTTAATGGATTGAAAGAACTTTAATGGTGTAAAGAAATGTTTTGTCCATAAGCCTGCACCTGTTTTCTGTGACATAAAAACGAATAAACATACTATTTCCACGCAATTTATATTGATATACTGCAACATTCACTGCAAAATGGCTTCAGTTACTTTAAAGTCAATCCATTATTAAAATCATCCAAACAAACACACATATCAGAGAAAACCAGTTAGAGATACTTAAGAATTAATCACAAGCTCATATGAAGTAATTAAAAGACTCACATCCCCTCACCATCTTCTTAACCCAAGAAATACCCACTCTGTAGCCTCATGGCCTTGTTTACTGACAGCCTCTGTGCAATGTCCGGTGTTTATGGCTTTGAGCTTTTAGCTGACCATCTATAGTCCAGCTCTCTGTCTTTGTTTGTCTCTGCTTCTCACTCATGACTCTTCCTGAATGCTCTGAAGTTCTGAAGGACAGAATTGCATACTACCACCACAGCTGGGATAGAGAAAGAGAAAGAGGGAGAGCAAGAGAGCGAGAGAGAGAGAGAGAGAGAGAGAGAGAGAGAGAGAGAGAGAATAAAGCGGTAGTATAGGACTGCACAGAAATTGGTCTCTGTCAGAATTTAGTGGTCTGTCTGTAGTTTTTGTACTCCAGGACCCACAAATAATTGTCACGTTTTGTGTTTAAATTTAGAAAGCTAACAGCAGGGACACATATCTGTGGCATCATGCAGAGGACATCTGTGAACTTGATTCACCTGTTTACAGGGGTGGAAAGAGTACTGAAAAATCATACTCAAGTAGAAGTACTGTTACTTCCCAAAATATTTAGTGTGAGTAGAGTAAAAGTAGCTGTCCTAAAAACTACTCAAGTAAGGGTAAAAGAGTAGCTCATTTAAAAGTACTCATGAGTAGTGAATATTGAATACTGAGTTGCAAAACCTATTCCCCATTATAATGAACACTGTATGCCAACTTTTAAAATACATCACTTATCTATGATAAACACTACATGAATCTTATTCCAAAAGATTATAGGGAGACATGATAACATATTAAATAATAAAATATAAAAAAAATATTTTCAATACACTTATCACCATTTTACATTGTAATCTATGAAACAATCACATCAAATTCAGTTTATTTGTAGGGTCTAAATCTCCCTTAATGCCAACAGAGCATTTTTGTTGTGCATAAAACATGTTCAAGCAATACAAGGAATGCAAAAAAATGCTAAATAAGCAGAATCACTTGGCACATCATGTCCTGCACAATAGAGGAGGTAGAGCGGACATGGGAAATGTTGTTTGATACAGGGGCTACATCAAGCTTAAAAAGGAATAATTCACCCAAAAATTAAAATTCTCTCCTCATGCCATCCTGAATGTGTATGACTTTCTTCTGCAGAACACAAATTAAGATTTATAGAAGAATATGTCAGCTCTTTTGGTCCATACAATGAAAGTGAATCTGTGCTAAAATATTGAAGCCCCACAAATCATATAAATCAGCATAAAAGTAATCTAATCCATGTGCCTCCAGTGGTTTAATCCATGTCTTCAGAAGCTATATGATAGATGTGGTGAGAAACAGATCAATATTTAATCCATTTTTACTATTAATTCTCCTCCCTGCTCTGTTAATCTCCACTTTAACATTCACCTTCTTGTGTTTTTGGTCATTCACATTCTTCATGCATATCCCCACCAGAATTTATGGCACAAAATTGATTAAATATTAATCTGTTTCTCACCCATACCTGTCATATAAATTCTGAAGTCATGGATTAAACCATTGGAGTTGTATGTATTACTTGTATGTTGCTTTTATGTGCTTTTTGGAGCGTCAACATTTTGGCACCCCTTCACTTACATTGAATGGACCTACAGAGCTGAAATATTCTTCTAAAAATCTTAATTTGTGTTCTGAAGAAAGAAAGTCATAGACAGATGGCATAAGGGTGAGTAAATGTTAAGAGAATTTTCATTTTTGTGTGAATTATTTCTTTAAGCAGCACATGGGGGGCCACATTGTCCTCCTTTTGTGATACAATGTTCAAAATTTATTTAGTTCTTGAATCTTTTAAGCCCAGAAATAGTTGTAACTCATTCTAATGCATGATGCACAATTTTCTGAAGTTTGTGACTGATGGAATGTTCTGCTGAAGTATTGCTCTACTAATGTTGATACTTTTCTATCTTTATAAAGGCTAAGAATAATTATAAAAACTTTTATCATCTCTACTTTCCTGTTAAATTATTACACCAATTAACACACTTTCTACATCAGGGGTCAGTATTATTAAAAATGACAAAAAATAAAAAGGACAATTAGCACAGTGAGAGACAGTACAGCGCCGACCAGTACACAGTAGTGCAAAAAGATGACAGTTTCTAAAAATGCCAAATGTAAACATAACATACTATGAGATAGTGTTCTATGCTCAAAGCTGTTATTGAGGTAGCAGCCAGTTATAAAGTGACAATAATTAAAGTGCAACTCAGGACACGTGTGTGTGTGTGTCAGTCCAGTCTCTGAGTATTGAGGAGTCTGATGGCATGAGGGAAGAAGCTGTTACACAGTCTGGCCGTGAGGGCCGAATGCTTCGGTACCTCTTGCCAGACGGCAGGAGGGTGAAGAGTTTGTGTGAGGGGTGTGTGGGGTCATCCACAATGCTGGTTGCTTTGCGTATTGTTGTTCGATTAATAGCCTTTATATGACATAGCCTACTAGACAGTTCTCAATTCGGTCAAGTCTGACATTTTTATGCAAATACGCTTTTTGTCCCACTGTTTAAATTCACTTTAGACATAAACGACTGCGTTTACATTAAATCCTCATTAAAACGGGCATTGGCGGAATTATAAAGTGTATTTGACCATTTAGGTGCATAACCGCATTAGTGCTCAAACATTATCTGCCTGTCAATCAAACTGCACGCAGCTACAGACATCAGGAAACAAAAAGTCAAAATGTAATATTTAATCTAGATCAACCAACCACTCTTGCTTTTACGATTCATGTAATGAACACCCCTGTTCTAGAAGTAAAAAATAGGCTAAATATAGAAAACTACTAAAAAATGTGATCAAGGACATCTATCTTTTTTCCGATAAACATCAAGATAATTTTTTTTTGCCCAGCCCTATTGATAACATTGCATTAATCTCTCACAGCAGCCCAATAATCTCAGTGATAAATAGTTAAATTACAAGCTACGTTATAGACACACAGAATCTAGTAAGAAGAAATATGAAATTTACCTTGATATGTTTCTTCAAATCAGAGGCAGGATTGATGCTGATATCTGGCTTGAGCAAGTTAAACTCACATGACACGATCAAGCAATCAAGTTTTTCACTGCAAAAAGCACTTCCAGGAGTGGCCGGTTATGTTCAGCTGTAAACTATGCTTGAGGCATCCTCCACTGTTGGCGCCAGATCTACAGCTGCCGTTCAAGTTTTTTACGTGTGATATGATTGGATGGGAATCACGAGACTCTCCCTAGTCAAACTTTTTGATTGATAAATATAAAATCAGGACAGGGAAGTAGGGAACACAGATGGTGGGAAAATAGACCAGTAAAAGTAGAGTTACTTAAAATATACTCAAGTAAAATTATAAAACATGTTAAACTAATTTACACACCTGACTGTTTACTACAAATGTCCTTACCTTGCTGGAGAAAAACATGCTAAATATATTTGTGCAATTGGTTCACTCTACAGTCATAAAAATGCATACATGCTGTTCTTGTGTAGGTGGAGGATGGAAAAGACCTTTATATTCCAGGGGGAGTCCCCCTACTCACTTCCTGTCCTTCCCTCCTTTATAGAGGCAAAACAAAATGGTGTTTTCCATCAGTGAACTTCTGATGTTGAAAAATAAGTGAGTCACATAAAGAGTGTTTGTTATATAATTAATTTGTTCTTGGAAACAAGATGTTGATAAAAACATCTTTGTGGTTGTAATGGAACGTCATGAAACTTCTATAAAATACTTTTAGACTTCTCTTATGATTAATGCATTACACACCAAGCCAGACTGTCATATCCTAGAACACATGGGAAAGTTGTGAATCTCAGAGGGCTAGAGTGAGGAAAAAGTCTGTCTGAGGGAGAAAGGATGAAAGAGAGCAAAACAAAGTTTTTTCCTGCTTTTTGTCCATGCCCATTAACAGTGACTGGAGAGTAAGACAGATGTCAGAAAAGTCCAAACGTACAAAACATAACATCAACAAATCTGAGCAGCAACTAAGCAACCACATCTGGAAGAGGAGAGCACTTTTCCGGTGTGGGTTCCTAAGCAGGGGTGCTTCCTGTCGGTTGACCCTAACATCTAGCTACTCTCTGGGAATAAACATTCTACAGCTGCTCCCTTCTCACCCAAAAAAATAGGGTAAAAAATGACACAAATTATGCTACTTCAAAGATGAGCTGTTAAAGTTCAGGCTGGGTTAAGTGATTTCTTTCTTTGTTTTGTGGAAAACATTTTGAATTATTTTGTTCAATGGCTGTGTCCCACATTGCATACTTCTGCACTATTCTACGCTATTTTGTAGTGTATGTAGTGGGTTCGCACTAAAAATGTTATAAAAGGAAGAGTACTACGAGTATCCGAATTATGTAATTCTTCAACTGAAATAAAACTGAATGTTGAATGTTCCCTTTATGGCATGAAGTTCATGCACTGAATGGTCGTGGCTTGCCCTATGTAGCTTCTAGGCTTTACCTGGCTGTGATACTAGCCTGACAAAACGATTATAATTAATTGTGAATGTGGCAACTATCAAAACTTCTGTGAAGACAGCAACTTTCTAATGTGAGTTGACTGCTTTACCATCACCCCACAATGTGTGAAGATGAATGTTATTTGAGATATGTGTTGGACTGAGGTTGGCTAACTTGCTAATGCTAGCAGCAACACATTATGTGCTTATTAAAACGTTGCTTCCATCAGCTGAAAAATGGCGAATGCCGAACATGTTGGTCTAAGCTCATGTATTCTGGTTAGTGCTAGTTTGGTCTACCTTTTGGAACAGCATAGCCATGTAGTCTTTCTGATAAGGGACACCATCAGATCCATACAAAACACAACATATGATGGTGACCAAAATGTCCGGTCTTTTTGGTGGAGACATGTACATTCAAAGCATTTAGTGGACACTCTTAACCAGTCTGCTATATCCCCCCAAAAAGTTAGCGTCACATGTGAGACTGCCATGGTCAACAGATGGCATGCATGTTGGATAACATTCCACTATTCCATTATGGATTGCTATCTTGAAAAACCACGTGTGATATCAAAGCTAAGAATTATTATTTTATTTTTTTTCAGTTTCCTTGACAGCAGAAACATGAGGCTTTAATCTCTTTCAGCATTTGGCAACAGTCTAGTCACTCATTATAGTATCAGAGCAAAGTAGCAAGGCATCAGAAAGATTGACCCCAAAACTCACAACAGAGAACAGTCACAGTGATTGCATGGCATAAATGCCCAAGACAAGCACACTGTTATATCAACGATTGTTTGTTGCGTGTGAGAGAGAGACTGAGAGAAGAAAATCAGGATTTGTCTCACTGGCACAGTGGAATGAAACAATGTTCTTAAGAGCTGTCTACTCTGAAGGGAGCACAGTGTTCTTGGGTTATGTATTTGTTTGTTCCATTAACAAATGTAGTAATGTAAGAATTTCCCATCTAAGACAGTCTCTTTCTGTCACGTTTTTCACTCTTTCTCAAACACACTGACCAACATGTTGAAACTGAGTGATCTTTTCAGAGTAATTTCTGTTGTTTAAAAAACTGTAATGAAGTCCTTATGGTGATGGAGAGGGAGCCTTATTAAGGATTTAAGGCTATTAATGATTTAAGAAGCAAACACAAATGTTTCAGATTGAATTCCAAGTAAGAGTAAACAAATATGAGTGTTATTATGTTTGAAATCCTATTTCAGCATTCCATTAAATATTGTTTAGAATTCCTCAAAGTGAGATGCAAAGCTGTGTGTGACAGACAGACACTCCAGGAAGGTCACTTCAGAAAGGTCACTACAGGAAAAAAAGAATATGGATTTATGGTTCAAACAGATAGAAAGTCTGTGAAAGACTGAAACTTTAGAAGCAGTTATCGAAAAGTGCGTAGCAGAAAAGTCAGTGCCCTGCACTAATGTCCTGGTGTGGTCCCTAGTGGAAAGACCAGCAAAGCTAATTGCATACTAACGTTATGTTTTGGATGCTGGTCCCCATCAAGCTATGCTGGTGTGCTGGTGTCCCCATCCAGATTCTTACCTAGTTTAACCAGCTTCATCAGTAAGACCAGCTAAGTTTTGCTAATTTGGTCCACCAGCTAAACCAGCATAAAGCAGTCTAGAACAGAATGGAAATTCAAAATTGTAATTCAACAGGGGTAATGACTCAGTAGAACCACTTCACAAGAATTAGGAGTTCACATTTTGGATAGTCCAGAATGGAAATGTTCATTTCCCTCTATGTGTCAAACTATGGAAAAGGTAAGCAGCACCTGGTATTGGAGCTGGTATAGATCTAGAATTCTGACTGTTGGCATAAATTGGTCAGTAACTGAATGGTTTGTGGGTGTGCCATCTGAGACTGAGACTAAAACTGATGAGACCCAGACTGTGTGGTACTAGGCGATGAGCTTGAGCAATCATGCCACTGTCACTGGTGTTCGAATGCTTCTATTGTTATTTCTTTTGTTCTTCTTTTCTTCTACTTCCTCTCATTTCCTTCCCTCCTTCCAGCATGCTGGATATTCAAGTGAGCTATTAAGGAATGCTGTTTGTGTGTGCTGTGATAATGCATACAATTGTCCACTTTCTGCAATCCCGAAGCACTTTTTCCACCATTGGACCAAACGGTTCTGAGTCAGTAGCATTTTCACTTGAGCATGGTGTGGTATGGTACGATTACAAATGTTTCTGGTCCACATTTCTCAAGTATGGTTAACTAAAGCCAGCACCACACTTGAAGACTCCAAACATCTCGATTTTGGCCAAGGGTTTCACACATGCAGACTGTTTTGGTGAGAGGTATGACACACTTTCCGATACAAAATGGTGGAGGGGTTAGAGACACACCAACTCACGACAACTCTCTCTCTCTGATTCCCTGTCACGTGGAACTCGCCAAAATATCAACATGAGTACCATGTGAGCATAAACAATTGTATTTTCAGACCAGTAGTTTGCTTGATTCTTTTCCAAAACCGGGGCTAAAATGTTCCAAATTAGCATTTTCTTCATGGTTCTGGTTCTCTTTCACAAGGTTACATTTTTAAATGTACCAAAACAAGTACAAATCTGTTCTCACAGTCACGGATCTCTTTCTCTCTCCAGAAAGAAAAGCTGTCCTACATGTGTCTGTTCTGCCACTATCAAAAGAGAAAAGCAATTGTGAATAAAACATTTTTCTTTTCTAATTTTGTCACCAAAAGGCTATATCTGCGTTTTGATCTGACCTAGAGATTTCTTCTTCGCCTGCCTTTACGAACTGACTGTGACTGAACCAAGGGAGAAAATTAACCAAGTTCCGAAACAAATGCTCCAAACAAGCCGGGTATGCGATTCATGAGTAACATACCTTGTGAAAGTGCATGATTGTGTATATGACAGTCCGAGACTTGTCAAAGAATGTGTATGTCCATAAGAAGCTTTCAGTGAGTAAATCATTTCAATAAAAACAGACTGTTGTGGCTCCGCTTTCTGATGCCATTTCAGTGCACGAAAATAAAGACGTGACAGAATCACTATGGATTACAATCAGCGTTTGTGATGAAATGAAGCTGAGTGCGATCGCAGATGAAAACATTCAGATCAACTTGACGTATTGTCAGTTCTTCAGTGAAAGAAGTTCATTGGCCACTTGTCGAGAACACAAGATCCCACCTCAGTGACAGAACGATTTTTTTCTAACAGTATTGATGTGCTTTTCCGTTGTTGGACAAGTGAATAATGGCCTCCCGCTGACAGATGCAAATGTACACTTTTTCTCCCTTCGCCTGGCCGGTGATTATGTTAATGAAGCTCACACCTGCAAATCATTGAAAAATTGGCTAGCATAGTGCCGGCTTAACCATACTTAACAGTGCTGATGAAACACCTTTAGAATTTGGCGACTCACGACTGGTCACTTCTTCAGTCAATCTATGGTAATCCTGATTTCACAGCACCACAGTGGCAAAAGAAACTGTAATTCTACCAACGAGGCTGGAAAAGTATGGTACGGCACAGTTCCACAACGACACCATTCGGCTCGATTGTGGGAAAGCGGCTTTGGAGACAAGCACATACAGTATCAAACAAGTTACTAATTGTCTTTCTGTCCTTGTCCTCCCTTCTGAAAATAATATTTTTAGTTTTGCTGGTAAGTGCTCATTTGCTGATCTAGCTAATGGACCAGCCATGTTCACCTGCAAAAATGCATCCCATGCTGGAAACTACAATCCAAAACACAACATATGCTGGAGACCAGCAATACTGGTCTTTTCCGCAGGGCTAGTCATGCCATTTCACTCCAAAAAGCAATTCATTAAAAAAGGGGAAAGCTGCTACACATTAGCACAGTGTTTATGTGTCCTAATTTCTCACTCTTAAATGAAAGCAAAACAGCTCTTCTATGCTTGGACTGTAATCTCCCTACACACACTTTCTCTCATCCATATGAATAAATCCCATTCACATGAGACACTGTAGAACAAAATACCCCCGGTCTCTCACCTGTGAGTGGTTTCACAAAGAGGTATTGAATGTGTGGGCACATCTGTGTCCCAGATTAATTAGACAGGTGGTATTTTTTGACTGACAGGTGAGGAATTTATTAAACCACCTGTTGCCTCTTTCAGTGAAAGTCTCTAGCTACATTGCTGGAGCAAATATGTGCCAGTAGACCAAAGGAGCCAGACCAGACCTTCTTGACACATACACTGGACTGCACAGTGCTGTCTCCATTGGAACAATAGTTTCATTGTCCATGCTTGAGGTCAGGGCCATGATTCCCAGGCTGGTCCAATGTGGCTAACTTTCTCTCTCATTGATATTCAACATGCCAAGACTAGAGTTCACATAGACATAACTAAAATGAAAAAATGTCATCATGAGGTCATTCTTAACCCTCTCCGGTAACAGTGTCCAGCAAGAAACAAACAAGAATCTATGTTTGTTCAGTCTGCAATATTATTTTTGACAGACAGCTTCCATATATGCATTGCAGTTATAAAGTATGTCATACACTGTGTGGAGTCTTTTACTATATATATATAAAAAAATCAGTTTTATTTAGAAATCCTCTCTTGCTTTCTGTTTCTCTTTTGATAATTCATAAGCTGATACTGATAAAGATGGCAAAACGTTTGCTATTTATGGGTACTGCCACAGACACAAACAAAAATAAAATTGTAAAAAGTAAAATTGGTCTGATTGTACAAGGCCCAAAAATCCATCTCTTTATCTCCTTTTCTTTATCGAGGCATTCAGAAATACTTTATGACACAAGCCTTACCTATGAGTTCAAGTAGGAACAGCTCTGAACTGTAGCTCAGTCTATCCCACGTGCTGGAAACAGGTGTAGTTCTATCTCATGCTCACTTTAGGACATCTTCATTCATCTATACCTCTGTAAGGCACTAGAGCAGGATAGACAGATCATCCAGAACAAGAGATGAGAGAGAATGAGAAAAATATCTCCCCTTGCTCTCTCTGTCCTACTCAATTCCCCCACCTACATGCTCTCTTTCTCTCCACCCATTTGCCTCTCTTTCCCTTTCTCCAGTTCAGAACTCACAGGCTCCCTCCTTTTTAATTCTGCTGCCACAAGGCAGTCTTTTATTCTCACAGCTGAAGAGCTCCTCACTTGTTCAGCCTCTGGAACGAGACACCCACTCAGAGCCAGATCAGGAGACAGACAGACAGGCAGGCAGACAGATGTAGGAGGCAGTCAGACAGAACACAGAGGCACAGTAAGTACAATAGGGGCCACATATCTCAACATCCTGATGCAGAGATTTAAGAAATGGTGCCTTGTAAAATTAGAATTGTTATATCAGCATACTGGTATAAGGAAGCAAGTAAGGTGCCTCTTTTTGTCTCTCTTTTCTCATAAAGAAATCTAATTCCCACAGCATATTTGAACCCTAGCCAAGCAAAACGTGAAATTAAATTCAATTACAAGAAGCCAGGACAGCAATAAAACTTATTTCTAAATACATATAATTGCCCTCAGTCAAATGTCTTATGAGAGCACATGAAGGAGAAAACACAAAACTTTTTTTTCCTATAATGGAGAAGTCCTGCAGCTCCTTCACACATGCTTGGCTGTTGCAATATGCTGATGATTAAAGTCTTATTTTAGTATTCTGTTTTCAGATTTCTCTTTTTCTCTCTCTCTCTCTATCTCTCACTCACACACACACCATAGGCTACTATTATTTTTCTACAAACCTAATTAAAACTACTATACACATACTATTATAATCCACACCCTAACTCTACCCCTGAAAGACAACGTTTTGCATATTTTGATTTAATATATATATATATATATATATATATATATATATATATATATATATATATATATATATATATATATACAGTAGCCTACTGTGCAAATGTTTTAAGCACTGAAGATGTTTCACAAAAACATTTGTCTTAAGATGGTTATTTATATCTTCAGCTTTAGTGTGTCAATAGGAAATATAAATGTTAGACCCAAACATTACTTTTGCAAATAGAAAAGATTAGAATAGAAGAACAGGGAGCCCTGAAACAGATGGCATTGCCCCCCACAGAGGGGGGCAATGCCAAAGGTGGTGGTGACATCGAATATTGATTTAGCTTTTTTACGTTTACTGGACTTTGTATGACGTTACGTGATAAATGAAAACTACTTATGGCATTATTTTTTAAGAAATCCTCACAATGTAACACGAGTGCCTAAAACTTTTACACAAGTGCACAGTACTGTATATAAACATATACAGTATATATTCTGTACAAATATATATACTGTACAGTACATCACTTTTACAACTGTGGATTTCCCCAATTACAACACTGTGCATTTTGTATTTCTTTTTTTTAGAAAAATGTTGTATAGTGAGGATGTCAAGTCAAGAATGCCATGAATATTTATTTTTATGAATAAACTTTATACAAAGTGCAGTAAACAGTCATTATGTGTGTATATATATATATATATATATATAGAGATAATGTTTTATATATATATATATATATATATATATATATATATATATATATATATATATATATATATAAAAACATAAATCAATATTTGGTGTGATCACCCAATACCATTAAAACAGCAACAATTCTCAGGTACACTTTTTCACCGTTTTTATGGTGGTTGGCAGTAGGTTGCTCCAAGCATCTTGGAGAAGCATCTGTGGGAGCCACACCATCTGTTGCGGGACTACTTGTTCTACTTTTATTCTGTTTACAAAAGACATTTTGAAAATCTAAGAATTATATTTCCTGTTGACACAGTAAAGCAGAAAATATAAAATATTTTCTATAAATAATATTTTTGTTAACCCAACCCAGCCCAAGAGACATTCCACCATCTCATGTCTAGAGTGGGCATTGTGTGGGTTGTCAGAGGGTGGGAAACCCTAAGGAAGTTAACCAGGACTGTAAAGTTTCCAAGCTATTCATGTTGACTCAAAGGAGCTTAAAATGCCCACAACAAATCTGTCCAAGTAGAAAATGGTGAGTCCCATGAGCTGTTTGGGCTATTGATCAGACAAGTGATGAAGTAACCTTAAAAACAGAGGTGTGTTTAATCCTGGAGATCTTCACTCAAATGCACTTGAACTTGAGACTCAAGGTCTTCGAGTTAACCTGAAAATACATGTGTGGTAAAGTAAGGTTGGAATAAACTAAGCAGAGGAGCAGGACAACACATACCTGCTCAAATACAGTAACTTCCCGTACTTATCAAAAATTGAGAGTTCACTGCAAGCCTGCAGAAAATTACCCACAGATCATTTTCACATGCAAATGAGATTTGCTTAAACTTATGGCAAATTTTACATTATTGCCAAAGGTTTGCCGGCGGTTCACCACTACCAGTGAAGAGCTGGAAGTTTCTGGCAAACATTTGCTGCATATCACAAGCTCGTGTGCATGTGAAAATAAATTTGCAGCTAGTTTAGATTTTTTGTAAGGGCAGTCATCACTCAATTAAAGCTACAATTGAGCAAAAATAACAGTTAGTATTCATCAAGCAAACTGTGAGAAAAATTATGTTGTCACATATAGCACTATGTACACTTTTGGCCTCTTTAAATGTGGTTGTGTGTTTACGCTTAGGGTCTTCATCAGAGGGGTACAACCAGGAATGTTGTTCTGGACCAGTGACAACGGGGTCCCACTAAACATCGAATTAATGGTGGGAGTAAATCCATAAAATTGCTGTCCTGTTCTCTGTGAATTCAAGCAACCACACTTTTCTGGGAATACAAACTATGGAATGGCATGTAATTTTGTGGTCAGGCACCCTCAATTTTATTTTATTTATCCTCCTTTCTTAAGAGGTTCTTCCCCTATTGTTTAGGCTGAATAATCCACCCACCAAATTAATTCACATAAATAATCACTATGTAGGCTACTGGTCTTGGCCAACTGAACCAAAGGGTGGCTGTTTCCAATCACAATAGATATAGAAATTACGACCTCTAGCGGTTGTGGAAATGTAATTCATTTGATCTGTTGGGACACCATGCCATTCTACCCATTGAGGGGATGGGGTCTAGCCACATACTCCAGCTAGTATCATTACCCCAGTATATATATATATATATATATATATATATATATATATATATATATATATATATATATATATATTATGGCATGCCGTTCAGGAAATTATTGTATATATATTATATGAAGTTTGAGTATATGGAATGAAACTCTGAATATTGGAATGAGAGTGTGAATATATGGAATGAAACTCTGAATATATGGATGAAACTTGATTATATAGAGTGAGGGTGTGAATATATGGAATGAAACTGAATATATGTAACATTTATTATGTCGTTACAACGATGTGATATATTAGGCAGCAAGTGAACAGCCAGTTCTTGAATTTCATGTGTTAGAAACAGGAAAAATGGGCAAGTGTAAGGATCCGAGCGACTTTGACAAGGGACAAATTTTGATGACAAGATGATTGGGTCAGAGCATCTCCAAAACAATATAACACATCATACAATATGTACATCATACCGCTCAGATGCATTCTATCTCAAAGATGAATGTAGTTTGGTGTGAAAAGTGCAAATCAATCCCAGAACAACAGCAAATTACCTTGTGAAGATGCTGGAGGTAAGTATCTATATCCACAGTAAAAACAAGTCCTATATTGACATAACCTAAAAGGCTGCTCAGCAAGGAAGAAGCCAATGCTCCAAAACCGCCATAAAAAAATCCAGACTACAGTTTGTAAGTGCACATGGGGACAAAGATCTTACTTTTTGGAGAATTTTTTTTTTTTACTATTTGGCCATAACGATTTGGCCATGGCTTGTTATGTTTGGAGGGAAAAGGGTGAGACTTGCAAGCCGAAGAACACCATCACTACCGTGAAGCATGGGGGTGGCAGCATTATCTTGTTTTGCTGCAGGAGGGACTGGTGCACTTCACAAAATAGATGGCAGCATGAGGAAGGAAAATTATATGGATATATTAAAGCAACATCTCAAGACATCAGCTAGGAAGTTAAAGCTTGGTCGCAAATGGGGCTTCCAAATGGACAATGACCCCAAGCATTCCTACAAAATTGTGTCAAAATGGTTTCAGGACAACAAAGTCAAGGTATTGGAGTGGCCATCACAAAGCCCTGACCTCAATCTGATAGAAAATCTGTTGGCAGAACTGAAAAAGCATGTGCGAGCAAGGAGGCCTACAAACCTGACTCCAGTTCTGTCTGGAGGAATTGGCCACAACATGATTTCCCCAAGTTCTGCACTCTCCATTTGACTCTTTAAAAATCTAAAATATATATTTAATTCGTTTTAAAAATATTTAACCCTTTTCTCCACTTAAAATCTCATTATGGATTAAATTTAGAGGACAGAAGTGATACTGTAACTTTAGCCAAATGTCCTAAATGGTTTTGTTCATCATCTCCCGAATAAACATAGAAATTACAAACCATACTAATCTCTCACTTGATCATAAACAGGCTTTTGCTCCTTGTAACATACTTTCAAACACAACAACCCTGCTTATAAAATTCTGCCAACCCTGGTATGAAGGTGGGGTAGAAAAACAAGTGGAATAAAAATGGAAGAACATTATTCATTTGGCAGATTCACTCCAATATGGACTGGTACATGTGACAGTATATACAAACATAAGCATAATGCAAATGCTGGTGGACAGCACATATTTTATTCTTTTAGACAACTTAAAGTTACAAACATTCAAAGAGTAAGTATTCCTTGTCAAAAAAGGAAGAAAAGAGGGGAAACAGTTTTTTTAAGTTTTTTAACTTTTTATTTGTTGTAAGATTACATTGGAATGTTATTCATCATCAATGCCTAATTTATTATTTTACAAGATTACAAAAAAATAAAAATAATCTTTCTACCTTCCCCAGTCCACATTATGATTCCATCAAGACTCAACAAAAATATAAAATAAGTCCTACCCCTCATCAAACTATGCAGATGCATTCATGGCATTATTGGGAACAAATAGATAAAGGGAGACCTCTTCACTTTTCTTCAGCAAGGTTTTGAGGGATTGAATTAGATTGAAGATTGGGCTAATGGCTTGACAGGCTGGGAATCACTTTTAATGCTGATTAGAGACCAGAGGTCCCTCTCTGAAAACACATTCACAATCATTGACAGGTCCTGAACCTCCACTAAAACACATTTCAGATTTTTCAGAGACTGAGCAGGCTGCCTTTTTAGTTGTTGTTTTAGCGAAGTCAAAGCCTGTAGTTTATGCTTTCAATACAATACACTTTTTTAAGCAACATTAAGCAATGTTTTTCTTTGCACACAATGTTGTAAGCTTAGTAATAACCACCACATTACTAATGGAAGAATCAAATCTATTCACTGTAATATATTATTAATTTATTTATCAAATTTACATTTATTGGCAATTTGTATTTTGATATCAGGGAACATAGTTCTGAAGGCTTCATTTCATTAAAGGCTTGACATTATTACACCACAACATGATTTAAAAGCAGAAGAGCACACAGCCAGTCAAGAGTCAGGCAAAGATCAAATTCATACATTTGTCAACATTGAAAAATTAGATAACATATATATTTATAGAAAAAACAAGAGGCATGAATGACATAACAGAGATGTGACACACAAGCTGTGACTAAAGAGAAAAGAAGTCCTTACCTCTGTTCTAGTGTTTCAAAAAGTTAAGTTTACGACAAAAGGAAAATTTAACTTTGGAGAGCCACAAACAGAAAAGACACAAGGAACCTGACTTTTCCCTTACGGTGGAGTTATATCAGCCGGCAATTAACATTTTGCACCAATAGTACATCAGCGAGACGTAACTAATTACTGCCATGATGGCTTCAAATGAATACAGCCCCACCAGCCCACTCTCTCCTTCTAATACAGTCCCCATTTAAGCCTCAACCCACAATTACATCATGATTGGTTTGGCCTTTATAATGAAGGTTGCTTTTTGTAACAAATTTGGTACAATTACAGCCAATAATACCAGCAAGGGCCAAAAGGACATCGATTTCTTTTTTGGGGGAAAAAAAATCCTGTTAAAGTACTGCTGAAGATGATAAAGACTGCATTGCCCCTCCATTTGCAAGTCTCTCCCTTATATTTATATGAATGTTTTCAGTCCATTTATCTGCACTTTTTGTCAAGTTGGGTGGAATTGCATTAGTGATATTTCCTTCTACAGTATTTCGTACTTGTCGACCACATATGACGTCTCTGTGGAGAACCGAACCGGACTGTCCCCATCCACCTGGGATACCTTCGTGACCTGGCAGGAGAAAAGTGAACAGAGCCGAAAAAGAAAAGGCAGAGAGGAGAAAGTGAGTGAGTTTTAATTTCAGATATGAGTTGAGATGTCTGTAGAGGAGTATCAGAACTGAGATCAAGTCTCTACTAGTACTTCTGTTCCGTGCTTTGCATTTAAGATTGGTTTAAAAAATATGCTTCATAAGCCCTCGTCTTACCTGAATGTCACAGTAGTTGCTCTTGGAGACAAAGGAGACATTAACAGGGAAAAAGTCATTGGGCTGGCCAGGTATGCTGAACTCAAGGCTACCGGTCTTATTCTTCACATCAATCACAGGCAGACACCACTCCAGAACATTCCGTCTGCTGTCATGATGATATTCTCCATCTAAATCTCCAATCACAGGAGCTCCCACCCCTGACCTGTAAGGAGATAATTTCAACAAAATAATATAAGTAACACAATCCAAACAATCAGAGCATACATAAATTAAATTAATTTAAGACTTGATGATAGGATTAGCAAATGTCAACCTTAATACAATAAAGTGTCAAATCTTAATGGTTTATACGAGTATGATGTCTATCCTAAGACATATGCACACATTAGGAGTCCTAAACAAAATCCAGTAAATTTGTACTAACGGAACAGGGATAGAGATGACTACATCGTTGAGTTCCAGAGATTCGTCCTGTAGCTCATACTCAATGTTTACATCACAGCCATTACCACTCTCAGAGGGCCAGCAGTTTACTACACAGAAACAAAAGAGACATATCTTAGTAGGCATGGGTCAAGTGACACTATAGTTGAGTAGTAACCTTTATTAATAATATGAAAACCAGATGTTCAGGACTGACTTGTTAGAGGTATGAGAGATTCATCTGTGGTCTGTAGTCTCCATTTGAGCACACCCACATCACTTTTCAGAGGGAAGGATTTGTCTGGGTTCTTCAGGCCAATCACAGAATCAGCTGTGAAAAGCTTTTTGTCTACATTGGGATGAGTCTACAGAAGGAGAGGATGGAAGAGAGTTAGAAACTCGCCTGTACAAACCAGGGTTATTATAGTTTTTACAATTTTACTAGTTTTTATTTTGGTTTAGTTTCATCAGTTTCAATAATAGTTAAAATTTTCTTCCCTTTTTGTATTGCACCATAAATTGTTCCATCACTGCCTATGATAAAACATTTCCTGGTCTAAGCATTACAAGGGCATAAAGTCAGAAAACTCACCTGCAATTGAACACCCCTCTTGTCCTTATTGTTGACATGCAGCCTAATTCGTCCATTCTTTTCATCAGACACTCTGAGAGTAATCATGCCAAGCACTTCCATGTTCTGCAGGCCACCATCACGCCCACATATTAAGGTCATCTTGTCTTCCACTCGTAGGTGCACACTGAAAATTAGACAGAAATGTTGATCGCGCTGTGAAATTGTGCAGGAAAACTCTGACAATTTGTCTACTGTGAAACTAATCAAACCCAATTTAAACCTTAATCTGAAACAAACTGTAGCAAACAAAACTGTTTAAGACAACTATTGTAAGCCACTTCCTTGTATGACTTGAATTTAGAAAGTCTCATGAAAAGCTCTAATATTACAAGCATACAAATGGGCTTAGTAACATAATATAGTTTTCCTGGAGAGTGAAATCTCAATACCTTTCTGTGTGTGTTGGAGCAGGAAGAGATTTGGATGCATCAGAGGGTCTTTTGCCTGTGCTGGGCAAGATGATATTCTCTCCCTCTGACTTGAGTTTGTCCACAAAGTCATCCACCTCCTTTCCCTTACCAACCAATTTAAGTGCTTTACTTGGTCCGCTGGACCTAAAACAAAATGGCATAAATGTTCAAATCTTTAGCTTTTCTTACAAAATTTAAAGTACATCTTTCATCAGTCCACATAAGACTATTCCTTAGTTAAAAATAGTCAAATTAGAAATATAACATTTTGAACAACCTACAAAATAATGATATAGGACAGACTTTGTGTAGCTAATTCCTTTTCGAATAGAAAGGGTTAAACAATCACTAACTGGCCGAAAACTGTGTAACACTTTGCTCTATTAACAGTGTGTGGTTGTACCTAACAGGTGCAGGGATGGGTTTGGGTTTCTCAAGCTCAATCAGAGTGTCTGTGATTATGTCCATGCTGCTGCTCATGCCTGAGCTGACGAAATTACCGAAGCCCGGCCCCTTTTTCCCGCGCTCGACATCACGCCGTATCTGCTGAAGCTCTTTAGCCTTCCGTCTCATCTCTGCCTTAGCCTCACGCTCCTGAGTCTGAGTGAAAAATGATCAAATGAGCAGTTTAGAGAGAAGAAAGATGGTGTACAGTAAATGACATCCCAATTACAGCATTTCATCTATCAAGTCTCCTCTGAGAACTCTTCCAAGCATGGAAGAGACAGGCAAACAAATGACGGGTAATCAGCCTATAAAATACATGTTTAATTATGAACCCTGCATGCTGACTTATTGTTCCTCCTCCTCAGCATCAGCGCTTGCACCTGAGCTAAGCAAATCTAGCAGATTGGAGCCTGCCACACACACATATTTCCCAAGAACTGTCTCTCTCTTACCTCTCTCACAGCACGGAACACCTTTTCCTCATGAGAATCCATCTCTGTGAATGTCCGGATCTGGGCCAAGTTGACATTTTCTCTGTAACCGAGGGCGACAATCTCATCAAAGGCGAAGATGATGTCAAAACAGTGCTCAGAAATCTCACTCTCCTCCAGGACACGACAGTATTCAGGAATCTACCAAAGAGTAGAAAAGTGACCACAATTAAATCTGCTTCCATTCAGTAGTCACAACAAATGTACTAAAATAAAACAAATGTAAGACTAAATTTGCAGGGGGGATGAATCTTATTAATTTCCATTGCTATTACAAGGTATAAAACAGTTAATTACATTTACTTTTCTAAAGGCTAGTAAGTGAACACAGAGGTTAACCATAAATATGCATATGATGAAAAAGAAGAAAGTAATTATGGTCTTGTGGATTAACAACGGTGTCCATGAAATACAGTACAGGATTTTATTTAAGTTGTTCTTTTCATACCACACGTGAGAAGAGACGCAGTGTTTCCAGGTCCTCCAGTATGTTACTGTTCTTGGTGGTGACCAAGACCATGTAGAGCTTCTCCAGTGGCTGGTAGACATAGCGCACACTGTCGGTCTCCACAAATGTATGCTGCTTGCCTGTGTTCATCAGCTTGGGGAAAGCAGCCAGCAGACCCTCCACTCGTGTCCGTGTCATCTCCACAAACTGCCGCGATACCAGGGCCTTTCCTGCCTTGGTGCACACCGCTGCAGCCAACAGCACCTGTAGTAAGGTTATTCAACAAGAAGATTGGCGAGACAATTAAACATTTTCATAGTAAGTAACCTAAAGAGCAGAGCATGCAGAATGCAAAGTTTGATTCGTATATGTGCAAGGAAACATGTCAAGCTTCTATATTTGCATTCTTGAGCTATAGTGTCTGCTCCACCTGAGTTCTATCAAAGACTATTTAGCAGAGACAGGACACTTGAGAATGTGAATGCGCATTAGCAAAGACAAGCCAGTAAAAAAAAAACATTTTCCTGCCGTGATCTGAGGTAAAGAAGCACAATTTATGATACCAGTGTTTTTTGATTTTACTACTGATTTGAAATATGTTGTTTAAGTGTAAGCTTGGAAAACAGTGTTTGAGATTTTGGCGTTCGCCCATTCAAGTAGATAAAAGCTTCACAGAGCATTCCAAAAATGGCCACCAGCGGACTGACTTGCTAGAAAGACTTTGGTTCTAATCAATGTTTTACTTGAAGGAATATTTGGGTTCAATATAAAATAAGCTCAAATCAACAGCATTTGTGGCATAATGTTAATTATCACAAACATTATTTCGACTACTCCCTCACTTTCTTTACAAAAAGCAAAAATCAAGGTTACAGTGAGGCACTTGCAATGGAAGTGAATGGGGCATATTTTTGAAAGGTTTAAAAGGCAGAAATATGAAGCCTATAATTGTATAAAAGCACAGGCATTAATTCTTTACACATGTATTAATGGAGCTGTAAAGTTGCGTAAGTTGTTGTTTATCGGGATTACAATGTTTACTTTTGAAACAATGTGTTAACATTTACGTTTTGGCCCCATTCACTTCTATTTGTAAGTGCCTCACTGTAATCTTGATTTATTTTTAAGAAGGGAAAACATTAAATACATTTTTGTGGTAATCAACACAATGCCACAAATACTGTCGATTGATCTTAACTTGTACTGAAATCAGAATGTTCCATTAAAGGTAAAATGTGTAGGCTATTTTTCCAATGTTAAAATATGTTCTTCTTTCACAACTTCATATGCTGAGACAACTATGAGTAAGCCATTTGTAGGTTGATTTTCTTGAAAAATGTAAACACTGGAGCAAAACATTGCCCTGTTTGTTTGAGAATTCTGACAAAGTAACTTTATTTCAACAATACACCTTATTCACGCTAGCACCATCTTTGATTTTTAATGAGAATGACAATGAGGTTGTGAGGGATAGACTTATCTCTTCACTGGTATGAATGGTATAAAGCGGTTAAAACACTTAGATCACATCTGATTTTCCACAACTCATGTTGTCTGGAGTTTTTTGTATCCTGAATGTTCTTGGACAGATATTTCATCAATGTTTTATCTGCGGAATGATCCAAAAACACTTTAAAATGCAGTACAGCCAACTGAAGAGACTGTAAGTCTATCCCTCACAGTGTTGTTGTCATTCCTATTAAAAATAACAAATAAAAGATGCTGCTAGCGTGAATAAGGTGTATGGCATGAGGTTGAGGTGGGATGATCTGCTCTCCTGACCAATGGCATACACGAAACCTGTTTGAAAACAAACATTTTTGCGATACGGTTTTATGACAGTAGTGACACAGAAATAACAAATTGCTATGAATCTCACCAAAAAATAAATAAAAACAGCATTGATGGAGTCCATCTCCCAAAAAATATATAATGGTAATATAATATACACAGACTGCAGTAAATAAATTAATGTCTGTACAGGAAACTACACAATTAAAAATAATACAATGTAACCCTCTACAACATAAGCTAGTCAAAATTACACAACACTCAGCGAAAGTTTGTATGAGATATTGAACTTTATTAATAACATTTATTTTTAAGAATGTACTAAATATCAGGCAAAACAAATTACACAGTATGACATAGATTGCAGCTTCTATCTACATTTATGCATTTGGCTGACGCCAAATCTACCCTTATTCCCTGCAGGCTCCCTGGACTGAAAATTAACCAGCTATGTGGTTTGTAAATGAGTTTCTCTTTCAGATTCTCGGTCTTCATGAAAATGTATAACAACAATTTCAATTCACCAAAGCTTTATATGAAAGTCCCGGAACAATCGGTTCCAAAGTGTCCCAAATGATTTCGTGTGATCCAAGTAAAGACCACCAAAGCAAAATGATGTCATGATCAAAACAAACACATACAAATGTAACAAATTAAGAAAAGAAAAAAAAGTTTAATCGGATCCCAGATTCTGTTTTTTCCTATGATTAAATTACTCTTAAAATTAACTGTTCCAATGAATTTCAGGCTAACACCAGCAAAAGACGTTACAAATCATACAAGTACTTGCTATTTTGGTTAACACATTACATTACATTACATTACATTACATTACAGTCGTACAGGTATTAATCACATATTTACATAAATGGTGTATTATCATATACATATAAAGAGAAGCCGCCTTGGTGTGTCTAAGGCCTGCAGTACAGCGAGTGTTTGACACACTCGCTAACAACCCTTCATACTAACAACACACCTCACAGACGAGTTTAACAGTTCAAAATGTCACATTACACACACTCGGACATTTTCACTGCGTTGTCTTACAACTTAACAAAAAGGTACATTTCACCGTTTTAATATAATTAATTGATGAGCCCGTGGTACATATCGACAGCTAGCAGCAGTAAAACCCGGAACCAATGGTGAAAATCACTCGTTTCCATAAGCGAATGAACCTGAACTCACCATTTTCAGTGTCTGTTATCTTTCCAGCGTTTAATGTTCTCGATGGCGGGTGTGTGGTTGTATAAATGCTATGTGGTGATAAATAAAACAGATATTTCTGTGAAAGGGCACTGCTCCACGGCTCAATATGGCAGAAGTATAAGCCACGTCTCCAACCGGAAGCGCTCGTCAGAGGAGTAAACGGGCCGCGCGATGCATGTGAAGGATCCAACATCAGCAGCACAGCAATGCCCAACCTTCAGACTTCTGAAAACAACTCATTATTAATTGAACTTATTTGCATTGTATACTGGTACCTTTAATTCAGAAATTCGTATTCATTTTGTAAGTTGACACTTCAAATCACATTTAGAGTCCCTTAAAAATGTTAAATCAGCGGATTTGTTAGGATTTACCCTAACCATAACATTCCAATATTTTGATCAAGTGTAATTTATTGTAAATAAACAGAGACACTAGATAGAAATACCACTGTGATTATGATCAACTGTCTTGCAATAAAATGGTTTATCAATACGATTTTCAAATTAAAATAACGTTGTGATGCCATCTTGGGAATGAAAACGAGGCTGTATGGATAGACCTCTTCAAAGACATGCATGGTAACACCGTATAAAGCTTCTAGATCCCATCTGATTTTTCACAGCTCATGTTGTCTGGAGTTTCTTTTGAACTGAACTGAAATTTCTTGGAAATATATATTTTCAATATTTTGACTGTGGAACAATCCAAAAACTCTTTAACTGCAGTACAGCCAGCCGACTTACACAGTACAGTGTGCGTCTGTCCCTCTCGGCCTCGTTGTCGTTCCCGTTAAAAATAGATGATGGCACTGCTGTTAATAAAGTCTATAAATTGAACATATTAACATGGGGTGAGAAATTATAAAGGCCCGGGTGTACTTCGTTTTTGTGCATTCTGGATTGGATTGTGCACGTTAGACATTTTCAAAGTATACTCTTCTGACTGCAAGCTAAAACGAGTGCGTTGAACGCATGCGCACTACGCCTGCTTTTTGGATAGCCTTATAAGGCCTAAGTATTGTTCAGTTGTCTTTTTTTTTTTTTTTTACAAATATTACAGGGGATACATATATCACAGAAGAAGAAAAAACACTTAAAAAAAACAGGAAACTCGAGGTATCATAGGGAATAAATTAATTTTCAAACAAGATGCAGTAAACAGATATATTCTACTAAAAAGAAAAACGAATTAACAAAACATCTAAAGCAATAGCAATTAAACATACAATAAATTAATAAAAATAAATAGAAATAATAAAAAAAAGAAAGTCACCATCAGGAAATCAGGAGGTAACTCTTACAATGAAAACACAATTTGTTTACAGTAATCAACAAAGCAGTTTTAGCAAATTTCTTGTTAAATGATAAACAAAGAGAGTCATAGAATCACTTTAGATCGTCACAGAAAAGCCTAAAATTGGGCTTAGAATCAGTGACTGCATTTATGGAGATGAAACTGGCCACAGTGTGTTCGCCATTTTAACCTGTCATACATCCATCTCCTTTGACCCTGAGTCCAAATCAAAAACAATACATTCATTATTTCAAAAATAAAAGTTTGTTGTAAGCAGAGAAAATAAGCCAGGCTACTTCTTGAACTCCATTACATAATCACATTAAAAAAAATAATTGTGGTATTGTTTCAAGATTAAAGTTGCAGAATGTACATTGTGAAGAGATGTCTTAGAAACTTAGAAAGAAGAGAGTTACAGGTAGTAATTATGAAGAATTGTATGCCTTTCTTTCAACTTGTTAGGAAACAGAAACTTGTTAATACCAGTCCATATAATAATAGTAGAAAGAAAAGGATAGTTTAATTTCCACTTGTAAAGAGCTTTGGGATGACAGCTGATTTGCAGACACTGAGTGGATGAAAAGTCCAAAAGCAAAATATGTGTATTCTTTGTTGAAGGATTAGTTTTGTAAATCTCCTACTCCCCTACTTTTTTATTTTACTTACTGTAAATTATTGTTTGTTATGTTGTTTAGAATGTGATGTGTAAATTGAATTGTAATCTTGCTTAGTTTGTAAATCTTTCAAGTATCACTGCCTTTCTGTTGATGTTCATACAATAATTAAAATTAAAAAACACACTTCCGGAAAAGGGTAAGTAACCAATGACATTTTAGTTTATAATCAAAAGAGCAAAGCCCACCCCACGACTGCCAAAAATAAAAGTGTTTGAGCGAGCAAAAGCAGCAGATGAGATTAGATAGAGCGGGAGACTTCTGGGGAATTGTCTCATGAATCCTCGCGTGCGAGATCGAAGGAGATGTCTTGCGCGCGCAGGATCTTTCCGTTTCCTCGTGCGGCAATGAACTACTGATGCGCAAGTGTCAATCATGCGCGCGATCGAGGGTTTAATATGTTGAATAGCGTTGAAAATCCTTCATAGGAGTCAGTGATGTGTCGTTCACGAACGAGCGTTCGCTTGTAGTTGAACGTTCGGATTCGGCTCGCATAACAGAAGAGCCAAATCTATTTATAAAAATATATAAATAAATAAAAATTAAGATATGAATAATCAAAAGATTTAAATGAATAGAATTAACTAAGAAAGTACGAACGGACAAAAAAATAAAAAAAATAATATAGGCCTAAATGCACAAGCGCACAACTTTAAGTCCTTTTCACAATAATTGTTTACTTCCGGTCGCTCTCCAATGCACGTCCATGAGGGGATCCTGTTCACGCTGCTTTCAAATTTCGCAGACAACCAAAGTATGCTTTGGGCCTTAAAAAGTTTGTATACACAGCAAACTAAGAACGTTCCCCTATTGTTTATTCCTAGGAATTTCATCTTTTGATTACATTGATCTTCCAAAAATTGTAATGGTTATTTTTGTATTCAAATAGTTTTTTCCATTATTTTAATATGTTATAAATGTTGATGGTTTAAGAATTAAAATATTTTTCTCAAGTTGAAAAATAACAATAAAATACAAGTTAAGATTATTTCGTGAATTCCCCTAAATTTTCGGGACATCAATGACGTCAGCACATGTATGCGCAGAGTAGCGCAGCATAATGAGCTTCAACCTACCCAAACGAGTTTATGGCATACGGAAGAATCGTTCCTGTCTAGGTCATACCATAGAAATCGGGTCACACGCGGACTCGGAGTTGTGGTATCAGTTAAGCATTTTCGGAGTCAGTCACTCAACCAAAACTTTTGCGTATATGAGTGAAATTTCTGTAAGATACAAATCGGGAAACTTTCTACACTGCAGACCGCTCCACCTCTTCAGTGGAAATGTCTGGGAATGTTAGTATATCGCAAGTAAGTGCAACTACATTATTTAACGGGAGTTTGGTATGGTGATCTTTCATTGGCTCGGTGAACTGCCATTTCATTCATTCCGTCTTACTATTGGTGGATAAGAGGAGTTTGGTAATAGATGAAGGCGGATCTAGATACATGTGATGTGGATACTATTAATCCAAAGAGCACGTGAGTTTTTGTGAACAGTTAATGTGTAATAAAACGTTGAGAACGCCAGATATATTTCGTGAATAGAATTGTCGTTGATTTTAAACAAAGCGAGCTACACTATTTTAGAGAGTCAAATTTTAAGGAACGAGGTAATGTCCAGTCTCATGCTTGACAAGCGATACATTCTTGAGTGCTTTTCTCATATGTTCATTGAACAACTAACATCGCACAACTGAGAAGTAATTGATAGGTGCGTCGGACACAATCTGTATCAAAGTCAATTTAAAGGAAAAAATCCCGCACACTATCCTGGCTTGCAAAGAGAATCGAAATTTAATAATCAACGTTTCGGTCATTCCTTTCCATACCTTCGTCAGGCATTTACAATATAACAGCACCAAATTTAAAATATGTAATGACCAGTCAACAAATCTGATGACCATGACATCACAATCAATGACAATCAATAAAATAGAGAACATCTAGAAAACACTTTTAAATACAGAAAAGAGAAAAACATCACATATACAGCAGATACATATAATAAATTACACCTGTAAGGTAACCCACACAATTACACACAGATCCTGTCTTTCATTTATATTCCATATACATATTTTTGTATATGCATATACATTCATTAAAATCCCATTTAGCCTACTGTAATCTTTTTTTTTTTTTTTTACATTTAATTAAATGCTATACTTCATGCATTGTTGTCTGTCAACCTCTCGGCTTCATAAAAAGTAATCCTATATAATAATGAAAAATAAAACCTAAAAATATCCATTAGAAAAGTTATTTTAAGGTTGTCCCACAAAAACCTCCGTGCAACATTCTGGGAAGGTTTGTTTATTATTGTCAAAATATAGAACCTAAAAATAACCATTAGAGAACATTCTGTATCAGTTGTTTAAAAGTTGTCACACAAAATCCTGATGGGAAATTTGTTAGAAATATATATATATATAACCTAGGGAGAATGTTGTTAGGAATTGGCCCCCCCTCCCACCAAACTGGAACCATATGTTAACGTTAGGGCAACTTTCTGTGTTTGCTGGGTTGTAACAAGTACAATCAGCTGTTAAACAACCGTGATTGGTGAACGTTATTCTAGTCGGTGCCATTGACTAAAATATCTCATGTTTTCTATAGTCTTGTCTAGTTACTTGTGTCACAATATAAGCACAAAATATCTATTGAGAGCAAATGTCGAATGGCCATGCATTTTTAAAGTTTAGACAAATGTGAAAAGCATACACATTTATTTGTATTTTTTTTAATGATTAGATGCAAGTATTGGGCCATTTATATACAACCTGTCTCTTTTAGCCTATACTGTCATAGTGTTTTCTTAGCTTGAAGATCAGAGTGAACAATAACAGTCCTGTAGAAACAACTGGACAGAGGTTGAGCAGCCAAAGCATATCACACATTTAATTGGCGCCTTTAGTTTATCAGCACTGCCCAGTATCCAGAAAAGACAGAGTGGAGTGATTACAAGAATGCTGTACAGAATAAATTACCCTGTACCACTACCAGCTCATTCATTCATTCATTAGGCCTTGGAGCAGGCACATCTCTCCCTGCAGCCTAGTAAACAGTAAAACAGTCAACCACTAACATGGAAGGACCATTCAAGTACATTAGAGTGAGACTGTTTAAGCATATTTTTTTATATTGCCATTCACTGGAGTTGAAGTGAGCATTAATTTGAAATGTTTTAATATTTTCTTTCAGGAAGGAGATGGCAAAGTCTGTCGAGTCATTCGCATGGGGACAAGGAAGAGCCAGGTAATATTCATGAGTCATTCAGTTATGCTGAATGTAAATCAGCATAATTTTTTGTTATTCATTTATTATTTCAATTTTTGTGACCTTATTTGTTGCTACACATAATTATAAACTTTTACATATATTGCATATATAGACTAACAAACTTTAACCAAGTTTTCTATTTTGAAATTATATTAAATTACATATTTAATCATTATATTACAAGGTGTACATTTCCCTAAGAGAGTAGTAGAGTTGATTCTTTTCGCATTGTCATAGAGAGGTTTATCAGAGAAAATGTGGCTCTTCTAAACCACATAGAACATTACATTAAGGATTTTCCTCTTCCCAGCCCCAAATGAAATTAGGAATGGAGTCAGTAAAGTCGATAATAGAGAAACATGCTGAATACATTGAATTGGAAATGTTAGTTCGATTTGTTACTTTAAGAAACCGTTGTAAAGTGAGGGCAGATAACAAAATGGAAATGGGTGTGTTAACTAATGTGCAGTGATCAGATAGAAACTGATCCTCAGTGTCACCATAGCTATTGCTGGGAGTGGCTGCTAATATTATTTCTGAAAATTGTTTCATAAGATTGGTTTCCAGCACTGTTGAGGTTAAATAATTGATTCATCTTTTTGTCTCTTACTTTAAATATTGAGAAGGCTGCTCTTAGAACAAAGTTAGGCATGTATTTGCCTCAAATACTGTATTGCATCAAGGCTTTATGACATTAATGAAATTTCATTATATTTAATAAAATTTCAATATATTCAATAATGGTGCTGTGTTTTCTCAGCTGGCACGCATCCAAACAGACAGTGTGGCCAGCAGACTGAAAGAGCTTTATCCAGATGTTCATCTAGAGATAGGTAAGTGAGAAAATCGTGTGTGGACCATATACACTCACCAAGCACTTTATGAGGAAAACTCTGGTCCTAATAACGTGCCTAACGTGGTCTTCTAACATTGTAGCACATTCCCCTCATGGTTTGATATATTGTGCATTCTGAGATGCTATTCTGCTCACTTAAATTGTACGGAGGGGTTATCAGAGTTACCATAACCTTTCTGTCAGCTCAAACCAGTCTGGCCATTTTCTCTTGACCTCTTTCATAAACAAGGTGTTTCCGTCTGCAAAACTGCCGCTCACTGGATGTTTTTTTGTTTTTGGCACTTTTCTGAGTAAACGCTAGATACTGTTGTGTGTGAAAATCCCAGGAGATCAGCAGTTACAGAAATACTCAAACCAGCCCGGCTGGCACCAACAATCATGTCATGGTCCAAATAACTGAGATCACATTTTTTTCCCCATTCTGATGGTTGATGTGAACATTTACTGAAGCTCCTGACCCGTATTTGCATGATTTTATGCATTACATTATTGCCAAATGATTGGCTTATTAGATAATTGCATGAATATGTAGGTGTACAGGTGATCCTAATAAAGTGCTTGTTGAGTGTATTTCAAATTGTATGGCATTGCATTTGTGCTGTGAAAAGTGGAGAATACTGTGGTCTTTGCATAGATTTTCATGTGTAGATCTTGTCTGATTTGTTGCCTCCCCACTACTTTTCCTTTTCTTTTCCTCATGCTCTCACTGCTAGTCTAAGAACAGAGAGGGTTTGTAGCTGCTGAGAATGTGTAATCCATACCACTGCTCCACTGCTGAATCCTACTGTCTGTGTCAAAAGAGATGAATGATGATGTCAGAAATGGAGCCATTGTGCACAACTATTCAGTTGTTAACCTTTGTGTCTTTTTAACCTCTATGTGCATTACAGTTGCAATGTCGACAATTGGGGACAAAATCCTGGACACTGCGTTATCAAAGGTAAAAATCCATCCACAATTTCAGTCATGCATTATATCAGGCTTTGTGCTGTCAGTGAAAAGAAATACCTTTGGACTGCTATGTACAGCCTAAAAGCTTTATTTTTTTTTCCTAATTAAATGTTGGGGAGATTTTATTATATAAAACAATTAATCATACACCTATATAATTAATTATAAAACTCAAACTTTATAGAAGGATTACATTCTATTCTTCGTTTTTTAAAAGCATGTTGTAAATCACTGTTGGGTTTTCTTAGATTGGTGAAAAGAGCCTCTTCACCAAAGAACTGGAGAATGCCCTTGAGAGAAATGAGTAAGTTTGATCAATCAGTACTGAGCTTCCACTAGGATCCATAATGTAATTTCTCATGTCAGCTTATACTAAGGTTTCAAATAATTAAATGCACTTTAGGAAACAAAAATGTTCAGTTTAATTTGACCTGTAATTATTACACATTTAGTTAGTTTCACTGATACAGCATTTCAGATTCCTCAATCAACCTCATGTGCTCTTTGACATTTTGCTTCAGCAAAACAGTTTCGTACACATTTACTGAATCAGATCAATTACCTTCTGTCTGTTTTGCTGTTCATCTCTGACTGATTTTCAATGCTCTCCAATGGCAATAGTTGTACATTAGAAGTAGTGTCGACTTGTTGATATAACTTGATTTCTAAATTTGTGTTTTGTACTGATTAACCAATTCAAGCGCATGTAATAAAGTAAATGCTATAAATGGCACAATGCAATAGAAAAACAATATTTTTCTTGTTGTTCACAAGTTGGGGATATATATATATATATATATATGTATAATTGTTTTTATTATATTATTATTATTTTTTTAATTATTTGTGTTTATTCATGGCTAGAGTGGATATCGTGGTGCACTCACTTAAGGATTTACCTACCTCATTGCCCCCTGGATTTACTATTGGAGCCATTCTTGAGTAAGAATCTTGAACTCTCAAAAATATTTCTTCGTTATTTTTTCCAGTGCTTAACAACTATAAACTTATGAATTGTAATGACCAATGATACTGTAGGATACCTATTAGGGCTGTGTGTGATATCCTATGTATTGCTTTGTGAAGACGTGAAAATCCCCATGATGCAGTGGTACTTCATCCAAAGAATGCTGGACTTACCCTGGACAGCCTTCCTGAGAAGAGGTAAGGTCTATTTAAGGGCATCCTTCAGTATTCATTTTTTTAACAGTCTACTCATGCTGTGCTATGTCAAAGTGGAGCATTGCATCCTCAAGAATTTGATTGCTAATCCAATAACCAATGGAGATCAGCAGAGATTTCCTAGTGACAGGATTTGAATTCTAAACTCTACATTCTGTCAGTTTTTGCAGTTATATAACCAAAGTTGTCAGAAACATCAATTTCCAAACATTTCGACACCTGTCTGTGTTCACTTGCAGTGTGATTGGCACAAGTTCACTTCGCAGAGCAGCTCAGCTGAAGAAAAGATTCCCTCAACTGGAGTTTGAAAATATTGTATCCTGCATTTTCCTTTGCTTTATGTTTGTGGATGCTTGTATATATGATTAATGGAAGCAGCTTTATCTTCTATTTCAGTAGACTGTCAAAACAAGCAAGTACATATTTACTGAGTGTTTGTTATACCAGGAAGTTTCTATATATTGAGTATAGCACTATAGGTGGTATTAGAGTGTTTTTTCTTGACTTTACTGCTTTAGAGAGGGAATCTAAATACTCGCCTAAAGAAGCTGGATGAAAAAGATGACTATGATGCCATTATTCTGGCAGCAGCAGGCCTCAAGCGTATGGGCTGGGAAAGCCGAATCAGTCAGGTATGATTAGTGTTCAAACTGTTTTTTCATCTGGCTAGGGTAATTAAAGGAATATTCCTGGTTCAATACAAGTTAAGCTAAATTGACAGCATTTTTACCATAATATTGATGACCACAAAAATTTATTTTGACTTGTTCCTCCTTTTCTTTAAAAAAAAAGCAAATATCTGAGTTACAGTGAGGCACTTTCAAGTGAGTGGGGGCCATTCTTTATGATAAATACTCTGTTTCAAAAGTATAGCCACAAGACACAAACAATATGCATATTAACATGATTTTAGTGTGATTAAATAATAAGTTATAGCCAGTTTTACATCTTTGTTTGCATTACAATGTAATGTTAGCAAAACCTAAACAACTGTAAAAAGTATGATTTAAACAACTTTACAGCTCAAATAATACATGAGTTTTAACAGCAGAATTAATGTAAGTGCTTTTATAAAATTATAAGCTTCACTTTTCTACCTTTTAAACCCTCCAAAAATGGGGTATGTATATCAATAATTTATAGGAATAGTTCACCCAAAAATTATAATTCTCTCATTATATTCTCACCCTTATCCTGTCTCAGACTTGTACAACTTTCTTCTGCGGAACACAAACAAAAATATATTTTCAAAGATTTTATATCTATACAAAGCAAGTCAATGGTGTCCAAAGCTTTCAAGCTCCAAAAAAAGCAAAGACAGCATAAAAGTAATCCATATGACTCGAGTTGTTTTATCCATGGTTTTGAATGAGTAATTAGACCAAAATGTAACTCCTTTTTCACTATAAATCTTGAAATTAGCGGTGTCCTTGATACGTTCACGAGAGAAGCTCGATTGCATGGAAATGAATTTGAGATTCCCAAATTGACCAACTACTAATCTGAGTATTGGGGTCTATGTTTGTTATTGCTCCGGTTTATAGAATTATTTGTAATGTGTTCAATTGAACTATTAACTGTTCTATAACCTTGCAGATTCTGGGCCCTGAAGATTGCATGTATGCAGTTGGTCAGGTAAGTGCATAAACATGCACAATCACATATCACTAGGTGTACATGTACTGGATTTAAAATGTCCGCAAGTTTATGCAAGGCTGTTTTCAGCTTTTATACCCTTCATGCTTAGCAGTTATTGTTGTGGTGTTCATATTGTTGTTCATGCAAGAAAAGAAGCACCTGCAGCTGCAACATCAACAGTTTTGCTACTGCACTTAATAAACACTAGGAAACACCTGTCTAACTATTTATGTCAACGGTTACAGCCAACAGATGCAGTTATTTGGAGTATGTTGCATGTATTCAGATACAACAGTGCTTTGTTTGTAATGGAACTGCTGTGAAACTACTGCATACTTAATGGATACTTTATGTTATGCATGTATCAAATGTCAAGTGATTATATCAAAATATTGCATATGTTTTTCCTTTAATCATCAGGGAGCACTGGCAGTGGAAGTCAGAGCACAAGACAAGGACATTCTGGAAATGGTGTCTGTCCTACACCATACAGACACAGTGCTAAGATGCATCTCGGAGAGAGCTTTCCTTAGGCAGTTGGTGGGTTCCCTTAGCATCCTTCCTGGAATACACACACTCCAATGAACTAAGGGCTGTTTGAGGTGCTATCTTAAAAACATGGGAAAGCTCACCCACAAGTGAAACTTTTGTCCTCGTTTACCTAACCTTATATTGATCCAAACCCGTGTGATTGACTGACTATCTTCTGTGGAACGCAGCCGCAATCACCATCCACTTTCATTATATGGAAATAAGATTCAATGAGAGTGAATGGTGATTGAGGCTAACACTTAGCTGAGCATGCGGCTTTATGGTTTCACACTACTGTCCTCCTCTACTTTTAGGAAGGGGGTTGCAGTGTGCCTGTTGCTGTTCATACAGAAGTGAAGGGGTCCATGGTAATACTACTAAATACAGAATATAACTCTGTTGAATATAAAGACATTCAGTGACATGTTACTGTGCTACTTTACTAAATGTAGATTGATCACAGAGTATATTTAAATGAGTGTTGTTGGTGTTTGTAGTGCTGAGTTAAAATGAACTCTTTCCTGGTTGCAGATGTATTTAACCGGAGCAGTTTATAGTTTGGATGGAGCTGACTGCTTAAAGGATACTATGCAGATGTCTGTGGAAATAGACAACAAAGTAAGGATGACACAGGATGTGGTTTGCTTATTTGTCTGGAGAGTAATTATCATTCATCTTAAGATGGCACATTTACGAGATTTAAAGTGGATACATACAATGACTTGCATTTTACAGTAATCACCAACATTTACTCTACTTATCTATCAGGTGAATGAGAGTGCACAGGAGTGTGTACACGTTGGAGTCACTGCCAACAGTATATCATCATCAGCCCTCGATGCTGCTGAGAAGCTTGGGAGTGATCTGGCGAATCTACTCCTAAACAAGGGAGCCAAAGACATCCTCACGACAGCCAGAAACCTCAATGATGCGCGATAACCAGTTTACTTTTTCTATTCACTTCTTGCACTGGAGTGTCAAGACCAAGTTCATGAACTTTTTACATGCTGTTAACATGGATGAACAGTACACTCAACCATGTGCTTTTATTTACCACGTCTCCAGTTTAAATACTAGTGTTTGAATGAATATATCAGTATAACTAGAAACTGCCAGTATACCTCAGAGCCTGTTTAAAACCATAAATCAAAATGATTTTCTCAGCTGCTGAATCACACAAGACACTGACATTTTGTACTGTCTTGACTGCCATTATCTTCTCTCAGGCAGACTTTTAGAAAAAAAAAAAAAAGCATACTGATGGTTTTAAATGGCACTATAATTTTTTTTATTACAGCCATCAGTGATATTAATGTAGCATGTGAGGCTTGCTCCTTTAATAAGTACTTCTCACAAACTGATTGTACTGGATATGTGACATACTCTGTGTTAGACAATATCTAGTGCACCTGCTCATATCACTGTGGAACAATACTGGGTTGCTATGAATATGTGGGTTTCACAACTTAAAATATTCAAAATTCTTATACATACTATTTAGACTGCTAATTTAGTATTGAGCTTTTTGTGTAAGCAATACACCAATTTTTACGTTTTGAATCAGCATATTTATAAAATTGTTCTGGATTAAAAAAATAAAAACAAACTTTTGTGCCTCTACATACATTATGTACACTACGTAGTAGGCTTTTAGTTTGACTGTTAATTCCTATACAGTATTTTTCGATTACAACAACTACAGACAGGTTTAAAAAAAAAAAAGTTTAAAAATTGGTATAAGCAAGTCACAAACACATGCGATCACAGTCAATAAGGAACAAGCTCTTTTTGGACGAATTGGGTGGCCCTTAAAAGGGCCGTTGAGTGAATGAAACTAGTTCAAGACTGGTCAGTGTATTTATTAATACTCCTGCGACTGGGAAGATGCTTTCTTTCCCGATTTCCCAGAGCTGGGGACAGACTGGCCAGCCTTCTTGGGCAAGAGCACGGCCTGGATGTTGGGGAGAACACCACCCTGGGCGATTGTCACTCCACCGAGCAATTTGTTCAGCTCCTCGTCGTTACGAACAGCCAGCTGAAGATGACGAGGAATGATACGAGTCTTCTTATTGTCTCTTGCAGCGTTTCCCGCCAACTCGAGAATTTCAGCGGTGAGGTACTCGAGAACAGCCGCCAAGTAGACGGGAGCACCAGCGCCCACCCTTTCAGCATAGTTGCCTTTCCGCAGAAGACGGTGAACACGGCCAACGGGAAACTGTAGACCAGCACGGGAACTGCGAGTCTTTGCCTTAGCGCGGGCTTTTCCTCCGGTTTTACCTCTTCCAGACATGTTGTTCACGTTGATTTTCCTCTTTACTACAGAGACGAAATCAGTGGGGTATTCTGATGAGTTGCTGCAGTATTTATAGATTGGCCGAAGGCGGGCTCTGTAGCTCCGCCTACACGTTTGATTGGCTAAACACTGTGAAACCCGGACCTGATTGGCTTGCAGAGCCAACCCTAGAGCGGATGTGATCCCCTATTGGCTCGATCCTTTCCATGCATAAACAGCGTAAACTAAAGTACCAATCGGAGAGCCACTACATGTGCGCGAGCTCATTGGTTTGTAGGTTTTCTCTGCGCCACCAGTGGTGTATGTTGCTGTCAATCAAATTTGGGCGGCAAATTCAAACCAATTGAAAGAATTCCCTCTGAATTTTAAGACAATTTTGCCGGAATATTTTAAGGAATGATTGATTAACCATTTATAGAAGAAAACTCAGATCCTTTTCGTTTACTCTCTTATGTTGTCTCTCTGTATATTTTTTTTTCTCGATTAAAAAGATACATTACGGCAACTTATCAATGAATACATTTTTAAATTATTTAACAGCAATTATAAAACTTGCAAACTATATTTTCGTTATACATGCCAGATCCCCATTGTAAATAAATAATAAATAAATAAATGGATAGAAAAGAAAGGGTAATGCATTTTTAAAAATAATTTATTCTGAATAAATTAAACATCAAATTGACCACAATAATGCAAAAGCTCCCTATACCTTGGGAAGTCCACTTCCTCCGTTTCAGATTGTTCGCTTTTATCGCTTTCAGGTCATATTATAACATAATTCAAGCTTTATTAGTTCTCTCAGGCTCAATGTGTTCAAGGAGTTCTAGCAAACAGGGGCTTTGCCATTGATGTGTAAACTGCGAGAAAAAGCATAAAGCAATTCCAAATGCGTTTCCCTGTCATAATTAACTTCAGAGCTCTGAAACGTCCAAATGTTTTGATTAAACGATATGCTGAAATATTGCAAGGAGTCTTGTGCAATGGGGGCAGAGACCCGGAAGCGTTTCCTTAGTAGTTTACATAAACAGAAAACAGTAAACAATCCAGCTCCATATTGTAATAAAACAATTATGTGATGTTTTTACGACTAAAATTATACTCATGCTTGAATAAAACGCGCGAGGATTCCCGTTCCCTCTGGATAAGTTATTTGCAACTAAATGAAAACCGGAGGAAAAAGGGAAGTATACTGGGAAAAGGTTTAGCTCAATAAGCGATATTTGTAAAAATAAAGTGATTAAACGTTATTGATCACCTTTATAATATCCCCTGAGCTTTAATTGTTTTCACGTGCACCTAGAAAATAACACTTTCCCCTGCAAAGTCAGCCTGATGTGGTCCGAGAAATTGTTCATTTACAATGATTTGTGGAATATTTTATAAACATACACAAACGTAGTTTTCCTGTGGTGATTCCCTTTTGTCATATGAAGGGCTTGTACTTGTACAACCAAAACACGCAAACATAATTTTGTGCGAGATGCCTACAGTTATGACCGTTTTTTTTTTCTTCTTAAACCAATAGAAACATTAATAATAATAAAAAAGATTATTAACCCACATGTAAGTCAAACGTACCACTATTTGAAAACAGGGAACAATATCTCTTGATCTAAAATGCTATAGCAACAGCAAAACGAGAACAAAGCTCACCATGTCATATAGTATCATATCACACCCTTGAAATGCTCATAATGTGCTCATGAGACATAAACCAGTGCCGAAAAAAGTAAACGATACACAAACATGATAAAAACGAAAAATTAAGAGCTCCCCAGCATTGTAAACAATCAGATTAAGATCCAAAGTGCAACTGATGAAATAAAAGAAAAAGAAAAACGACACATATCAACAGCGTTGGAGGCATTAATAGTCATTGGTCTGTGTCGCCCCCTTGTGCTCGATAACCGTCACCGCATGACACCCTCTCCATTTGAGTTTCTCAAGTTTGTTCACACGCTTGTTCATCCACAATAGCAGCCTTATCTACATTTATTTAGACCAGCAAATATTTATATTTTCCATAGATAGTTGATTTTTTTCATCCTGTAAAGATGTGGCCATATTTGAGGGATGATGTTCCAGGCAGAGGACACCAAAGGCTGGCTGGCTGGGAACATTTTGGTCTGAAGTATGAAGTTACCCCAGGCTGGTGGACAGTCAGATAAATAACTCATTCTGGAGCCAATTTTACACTCATTTGACTGGTGCCCGCACCTCGTCTCTCTCAGTTTCTCTCTTTAGTTGTCTGCAGCGCTGGCTCCTCCATTGGCAGTGCTAGATTTGCCCTTTGTCTTGGATGAACGGAACGAGAAGCGTTTGATGAGGCGACGAGAGAAGCTTCCAGACTTCTTACGGCTGGTTGAGGAGCAGGATGCTGTGGAGGAGTCATTGCCCAGGTTGGAGACATCTTCATGGGACTGACTAAAACTGGGGTCTTTCTCTCTGTGTTTTCTGCGGAACAGTAGCTTGGTACCACTGCGAAGGAATCCCACTGAAATAGAACATAAAAAAGCTACATTTTCAATGTTATGAAATATAAGCACATAAAAGAAATAGAAAGAATACATGCATTTTATTTAAAAATATTTATATACTTGGGGAAAAAAACCTCTCCATAGAACCTCCCATTCAAATATGAGTGGCTTCTGTACCTTTGTGGTCTTTGAGGCTGCGTGTCTCTAGCCCTTCGGTCGATCCTGTCTCTGATTCAACGTCATCCACAGAGGGCCGCTCTGACACATCAGATGGAGTGGTCTCGTCTGTTTCCTGATGCGCAGAAGCTCCGTGCTGGTTCAAGGCTCCGCTGGAAGAATGCGCCCCCTGTAGAGCTGCGTCCATAGCTGCGGCATAGCCCACTGATAAGGAGTCATCCTCAGTAATGGGGACCTGTGGGACGGACAGAAAATTAGTTTTTACACAGTGAACATCGTGTACAGATGACACTGACTGAAAAACACTGGGTGCTTTCTAACTTGCAAAAGCAGCTTCCCATCAGCCTTTCGGTGAACCCTGTTTGTTTAGGTTCTGAATTTGAAACTACAAACAATTTGTCACCTACGTGAGGATCAGTATGTTCTGATAATTCATGATATGTAAGATGTGCAAAATATGATTATCAGATTATAGAAGATGACTAAATTATGATGACATTTAGATAACCTTGTTATTTTCTAACTCAAACTATAAACCTAGCTTATCATATAGATTAGCATATAACATTTAAAATTAAGTTAATATTAGTTATATTATATATATAGTATATTAATGTTATAGACCTCATAGCATCGCCTAAAGTATATATGTGCATTCCCAAACCACACACATCTAGACTATTCCATGCAGAGCCATTTATAGTTTTAAGCAGCTGCTTAGGGCCCCCAAGCCACCAGGGGGCCCCGCATACCACGGTCAAAGTTTTTTTATTGTTCAATAAAAGCTGCAAGACTCAGGCAGCTGTATGGCTCACTTAAAGGGGGCCCCCAAGTAGGATTTCGCTTAGGGCTACCACATGCTCAGAAACTGCCCTGATTCTGTCATATTGTTCTGTAAGTAGTGTGAGTCTGGGGCATTGCTAGACATAAAGGTCTACTGGGGCACAGGACCCCCATTACTCATATTGCTTTTTTTTTCTTTTTCAAAGCCTGCTGTGTGCAAGAAGTGTGCAACACAATGCACTATACAAAACCTTGCTTAACCCACTATTCCTACACTGTACCAAGTACTGGGAAAGGTAAACATGTAGAGATATGAATCCTTATGAAAATATTTAAATATCTTCAACATACTGTACATGAACATTCTCAACATGTTTTATGGCATAAAATGTACACACTGTATATGCAATAACAAAACCAGAGAAAACTTATGTAAAAAGATTATTTTTAAAAGGATTAAAAATTATTTTTTTTTTACTTTATTGCACATTTGCATTCAAGTAAGTCTATGGAATTGCATTATCCAACGTCAGACAAAATGGCCTCAGACGAAATGGATTTAGACAAAAAGAATGAACAGAGAGTTGGTCGCTAGGCAGAGTTGGTAGCTAAACAGGCTGAGTTTGGTTGCTAGCTTGTGAAACTAGCTGAGCTATCTCTAACTTTATAAACGCAGAACTGTCGTTTCTATAAATTAATAACTAGCTAGCTAACACAATTGGCTGTTAAACTGACGTTTTAACTCATTAAGTTTACTTGCAACAACAACTAAAAACAAGCCAAACTATAGTCCTTTTTAGTCGCTAGGTAATTAGCACACAGCAGCCATAGTCACTGACAACTGTTTATGTAGTGTCCTAAACTAGCGCTAGTGAATTAAATTTATTTTATATCCGAAAGTTTGATTCATTGTTTTCATAATCAAAGACAGTAACCCAGAACACAATTTTTGTTTTTATTTTCCCTGCAATTCCACAGACTTGACAGAGGTTTTCCTGAGACTTGATGCTTTTTCATCTGATGTCTGAAACCTGACTCTGACAGCTGAGGATGTAGTTTGTTTATCATGTAGTTTGTTTACCTACAACAAACTCATCACTCCTTTCTGTTTCCTATCCCTGCTTTGTCCAAATAATTTTCTGATGTCCATCTGTATACAGGAGCCAATAATGTATGTCAAAATAAGACCATCGGTATTATTTAGAAATTTACTTTAGTTTCATCATGTTTTCAAAGCCTAACTCAATTCTGACTTGTGTGCCGACACCTGGGTAGGGTTGCACCAGCTGTGCGCAAATTCTCACATAAGTTAGGAGGTAAAGTTCACATTAAGGGCTTACTAGTTAGTTTGTAACTAAGTCAGTGCTTAATTTGGTTGCACCACCTGTTCTTAAGGCAAGACTTAACTAGTAGGTTGCAAGCTCTCCGTAAAGTAATGCGTAGTCACATAATATGACGTTTACCTGTATTGATCCAATAAAAAGCCTTCAAATTTATACACAGAAGTGTTAAAAAGCTGTGAATTTATGTTTTATCTCGCTATGGTTAATGTTCAAACCTTGTTTGCTCGTGTAACTGTCAGCTGTAATAAATTATATCCCCATTAAAACATGATACGTAATAAAATTTTATTTAATTAATTGTATATTTGCCCTGTGCAAATAACAATATATAGGAACTGTATCTAAAATAAATAAGGGGTGATAAATAAATGCTAATACAACAGGCTAATATCTTATATATTCGTATATGTTGGCACTTGACACCAGACGACGCACAGTGAAAACTGCACCGTTAGAACAGGTTCATTGTAAATGTAAACGAGTGTAAATGCCAACATCATAATATATGTTGCAATGATTATTGACTATCACGCAAAACATGAGCATTGATGTCATTAAATGAGTCTGCTTTTTTATTCCAACCATGGTCGTGGCTTCCATAAATATGTTGTTTATATGTAGGGTTACCTTCTACCTAAGTTTAATGGTGCAACACTCAAATGTTTAGTAGCGCGTACATTTGTGACTATTAGTGCCCATTTACGCCACAACTAGGCTAAGTTGCAATGTACGTATAGCTGGTGCAACCGGCCCCTGGACTTGTGTGTGTGGCTGTGCGCGCTGCAGTGACTTTAGTTACAGCAAGCGCACAGGCGTGCGCCGCACGGACATGGATTTCTGCGAGCATGCATCAGATTTGTGTTTTCGGTTAAACCGCGTTGCTTTTACAAGCGTTGATTGGGTGGGTTACTGTGTTGCATTTAGATAGATCAGTTTGTTTTTTCCGGGATTATCAATCTAAATGAATGCACTGACAAATAAAGTAAATTATTAAAACTCAAACGTGAGCTTTTACTGGGGCACAGCAGATTTATACTGGGGCACATGCCCCAGTAAAAGGGGTATAGTGACGCGCCTGGTGTGAGTGGTATGTTAAAACTGAAAGTGCAACAAAAAGAAGTGTACTTTAAGTACCCGGACAATGCACTTCTTCAGCCATCAAAATGGAGTGTGGAATGTGAGAAACTTCATGCACTCAGCGCTCGCGGCTGCGTTACTGGTCTGACAAAACAATTGTAAATAATGGAGAATGTAGCAACTAGCAAAACTTCAGTGAAGACAGAACCTTAAAAATGAATGCTTTAACATCACTACACGCTGTGTGAATTCATACATTGATTGAGATACAAGTGTTGAACTGAGGTTGGCTACACGCTAAAGATAAAGCTAGCGGCAACACATTGTGTGCATTCGAAACATCACTTCCTTCATCTGTTAAACGGCGAACGTTTCCGTCTAGTAAAAAAATATGTAATGTGTTCCATATGGGATGATACTACACTTTTAAAATGCATACACTACAAAGCTGAGTGCATTGTGTATATTGTTAATGCTTAGTTTATAGTGCGTCATTTGGGACACAGCTTATGTTTGTGAGAATTACCTACGGAGTATTACTTCAAGATAATGTAAGGGAAAGAGATGACTAAACAAATAAATTACCCATGGGGAAGCTCCAAAGAGACTGTTCTGGTGATCCGTTCCCTGGATGTTTGGCTCAATGTAACCTGGATGTTTTTATGATACTGATTAGAAATCTCTGTTTAGATAATGTTCAGACTGACCTTTGACACCCCAGATATGATGAGAGTGCTGCGTTTCGTAGGTGTCTTCTTGGGTGGCTTGCTGGCCGACTCGGTCAGTTGCCGGATGGCGGTTTCAGCTATGGGGTCCAGCCCATTAGGGAGGGTGCCTTCTGCTTGGGAATAGCACAAATACACACAAACACAACAGGGTCACAAACTTTCCCAGATTCCTTCATATGTATTATATGTTAAAAATAGAGTAAAAATGTGTGAAAATTATGAACTTTGCATACCTTTTAACTAATAAATTTCCATGGTTTTCTATGAATTTCCAAGCATTCATACAGGATTTTTAGAACTCACTCAAAGAGTAATTTCTAGCCAAATAAATACATTAGAAATAAGTCTAGCCAGATAAAAATAAAACATTATATTGACTATAGAAATGCCCATTACTGTTTCCCCCACTTTTAAGACTATAAGGTTCCATGATTTTTTCAGCCTGCAAATAGCACTCTTTTATTTTTTTCTGATATTTCCAGATTTTCCATGACTGTTGGAACCCTGACAAGTTAATTACACAAAGGGGTTATAAAAGGTGCATTTAATCATCTTAAGGCCAAATGTGAATCTGAATAGAACTCACTGCTGGGTGTTGGGCTGGGATTTGTGCTCTGCAAGCTGGAAGTGAGCACAGCGGGAGTCTTTTCAGTCACCTCCACCTTTGAGGGAGACCTAGACGGAGAGTCTCCTGGAATTATAGATGAAGAAACAGGATAGGCTAAAACTGCCTAGTCACTTCTGTGGTATTGGAACATTTCAGACTTAGAACAGCAGAGTAATGTGGCCTTTACCTGGTTTACGGTCCAGTTTTAGTCTAGACTGGATGGTGGTCACTGTGGTGACAACAGTGCCATCGGGCATGATAGTACGGTCCACATCCACTTTCTTTGAGGGGGTGACTGAAGACCGCAGAGGAGCTGTTTTTTCACTGGACTCCAAATACAACAGCTGTAGAGCAAAAACATATGATCATTGCATTATACAGTCAGAAAACATGCTTTCTTAAAATAGATTAAAAAAAATATTCCTTTATTTGCATTTACAGAACTGCTACTAAACTATTAGGGTTAGTACAGCCACAAACATCACCATCTCCCTAAAAGTTCTGAGCGGCTTTGCCCATGTGTTCACAAACACAATGATTATTACTCCATGTTTTTTTGTACCATTCATTGGAACTTTTAAGATAATGTGTGTAACGTGTGAACTGAAGTACTAGGTTAAATAAAGAAATAATCTGGTTATCGAGTTAATCAGAGACAAATTGAGTGCTCAGTTCCCTGAGTAGGCCATTGAAAGAAGATATGTTTTCTAGTAAATAATTCACATTGACATTTAGAAGTGGCACTTATAAGAGTGTTCCAAAATGTGAGCACATGCCCTGTGTACTGCATCCTAATTTCTGTCCCACTGAAAAAGATGCTGCGCACCTCTAGTGTTACAATAGCAGTTGGCGCAAGACCGTAACCTGGAGCGATGGACAGCTTGTGTTGTCCGTTTTTAGAGAGATCCAGTGGTAAGGAAGCACAACCAGGTAAAAACTCTGTCAAATAAGAAAAAAAAAAGAACATTTTTATCATGCAACCAAAAATGACTTTACTGACAGAAAACATGAATATCATGCAGTGAAATACAAGACAGCTAAATAAATCAGGACAAATTAATTTAATATCAAGAAATGTGCTTCTGTAATCTTAGATGGGCTATTGAATGCAAGGCATTAATAAGTGACTCACGCTCTCCTGTGCCGTTTCTCTCTACAAGCCTTACTTTGAGTTCTTTGGTTTCTGGTCCTAAGTCCCTAAAAGATAAGACAAAATAAAACAGCATGAACACAACTAAACATGGTTCTTATTTATGATACTGAATTGGAGATGACGTAGATTGAAGTATGTCAGCTGGAATTGGATTTTAGGTAATTAAATGACTGCATAATGCCAGCAGACTACTAATCCCTTTCGGCTCCACAGCATCTGTATGCTGGCCATTAGAAATAAATTGACCAATCTGGTAATTGGCAACACAGGAAATGGTGATGTGTTGATATGGCAAATAATAGCTCTTAGTTTCCTTGAAAGTTGGCTGAACATATTTACAGAGCCATTGGTGGTGCTGCTTAGGGCTTCACACCTTCATTCATGTCAAAAAGACAGCCAATACTAGAAGGAATTTGATGAAAACACACTATAGTTGTTGATGTTAAAGTGTTAAAGTTGACCTTAAATTGATGGTATTAACTCAAAAAAAGCAGTTTTAACTATTTGTGTAAACAAAACAAAAAACATTATAAGAGACCTTTCTTAAGTTATGTATGTCAAAACTTCACTCAGAAGGTTCCATTTCACAGTCATTACTTTGATCTAGTATATCAGCCTTTCTTCACAATCAGTAACAGAATGGTAGAATAATTAGGTGCTTACAGTGTAAATTCTTCAGTCCAGTGCACGGCTGCTCCAGGACTAGGGAATGGAGTAAGGAAGCCTGTTCTTCGCTCAATAGAGGGAGTGTCCAGACTCAGAACACAACAAAGCTCTCCTGCATGAGTCTGTAATCCTGGGACAGGGTTAAGAAAATAATTTTGAAAAAAAAAAAGAAAACGAAATGACAACCTGCATCATATAAGTGCAGAGACCTCACAAAAACTGCTCCAATATTTACACTGTAAAGTAATATTTACAGGCAGATTTGAATGTTTGATCAGATCTATCTGTTATCAAAGCAGCTGTTTTTTAGGGGTGACAATCAAGGGGTACGGTGGCGCAGGGGTGCACAACACAACAAAATTAGCAAAGCAAAAAAAAGTTGAAAACACAAATGGAAATACATCACAGCACAACGATTTTAAGCCACAACACAACAGAAATAAACCACAATGCATTGGAAATAAGCTACAACACAACATAATTAACAGAAAATAAATAATTTTTAAACACTTTTAAACTTTTAATTTGTTTGGCAGTTCTGACTCAATCCAGGTGAGATCAAGATTTAATTTGACCTTAACTACATTGTGGCTTAAAGGGATAGTTCACCCAAAAATGAACATTCTCTCAAAATGTATGCATGAAGAATGTGAATCACCAAAAACAGGAGAAAGTGAAAATGAAGGAAAAAAGACATACATATTGATCTGTTTCTCACCCAAACCTATCATATCACTTTAGAAGATGTGGATTTAACCAACAGAGTTGTCTGCATTACTTTTATTTTGTCCTTATGTGGATTTTGGAGCTTCAAATTTATGGCACCCATTCACTTGCATTGTATGAACCTACAGAGCTGAGATATTCTTCTAAAAATCTTTGTTAGTGTTCAGCAGATGAAAGTAAGTAATACACATCTGGGATGGCATGAGGATGAGTACATTATCAGAGAATTTTCATTTTTGGGTGAACTAACCGTTTAATTCCATTGTGTTGCAGTTATTACAGTTGTGTTGTGACTCTTCAGTTGTGTTGTGGTTTATTTCCTGTATTGTAGCTTATTTCTATTGTGTTGTGGCTTAATTTTGCTGTGCTGTGATTTACTTCTAATGTGCTGTGGCATTTCTGTTGAGTTGTGGCATATTCATGTTTTGTTGTGGCTTCATTTCATTGTGTAGTGGTTTACTTCCCATTTGTTTTTAGCTTTTATTTGCATGAAAAATAAATGCCCCACTCACCCAGCCCACTACCTTTTTGAACTGTTGCCTTCTGGCCGGCGCTACAGAGCACCAGAATCTTCCGGCACAAAAAAACATATATCCATCTCATGAACAGTTAAAACTGCCCCACTGAGCAATATTTATGTGCAATATACAGCTTAGTCTATTTATGTTTATCTAACATACACTACCTCTTCTGCCATTAACAGATTTGTATTTGTACATATGTATTTATATATATACTTATATTTCTATTCACGTTTTATTTTATTATATATATATATATATATATATATATATGTATATATATATACAGGTGAAACTCTAAAAATTAGAATATCGTGCAAAAGTTCATTAATTTCAGTAATTCAACTTAAAAGGTGAAACTAATATATTATATAGACTCATTACAAGCAAAGTAAGATATTTCAAGCCTTTATTTGATATAATTTTTATGATTATGGCCTACAGCTTATGAAAACCCCAAATTCAGAATCTCAGAAAATTAGAATATTACATGAAATCAATAAAAAAAGGATTTTAAATACAGAAATGTCGGCCCTCTGAAAAGTATAATCATGCATATGTACTCAGTACTTGGTTTGGGCCCCTTTTGCATTAATTACTGCCTCAATGCGGCGTGGCATGGATGCTATCAGCCTGTGGCACTGCTGAGGTGTTATGGAAGACCAAGATGCTTCAATAGCGGCCTTCAGCTCTTCTGCATTGTTTGGTCTCATGTCTCTCATCTTTCTCTTGGCAATGCCCCATAGATTCTCTATGGGGTTCAGGTCAAGCGAGTTTGCTGGCCAATCAAGCACAGTAATACCATGGTCATTGAACCAGGTTTTGGTACTTTTGGCAGTGTGGGCAGGTGCCAAGTCCTGCTGGAAAATGAAGTCAGCATCTCCATAAAGCTTGTCTGCTGAAGGAAGCATGAAGTGCTCTAAAATGTCCCGGTAGACGGCTGCGTTGACTCTGGACTTAATAAAGCACAGTGGACCAACACCAGCCGATGACATGGCTCCCCAAACCAACACAGACTGTGGAAACTTCACACTGGACTTCAAGCATCTTGGATTGTGTGCCTCTCCATTCTTCCTCCAGACTCTGGGACCTTGGTTTCCAAATGAGATGCAAAATTTGCTCTCATCAGAAAAGAGGACTTTGGACCACTGAGCAACAGACCAGTTCTTTTTTTCTTTAGCCCAGGTAAGACGTTTGACATTTGAAGCCCATGTCCAGGACCCGTCTGTGTGTGGTGGCTCTTGATGCAGTAACTCCAGCCTCAGTCCACTCCTTGTGAAGCTCCCCACACATTTGAATGGCCTTTTCCTGACAATCCTCTCCAGGCTACGGTCATCCCTGCTGCTTGTGCACCTTTTTCTTCCACACTTTTCCCTTCCATTTAACTTTCTATTAATGTGCTTTGATACAGCACTTTGAGAACATCCAACTTCTTTTGCAATTACCTTTTGAGGCTTTCCCTCCTTGTGGAGGGTGTCAATGATGGTTTTCTGCACAACTGTCAGGTCAGCAGTCTTCCCCATGATTGTGAATTCAACTGAACCAGACTGAGAGACCATTTAAAGGCTCAGGAACCCTTTGCAGGTGTTTAGCTGATTAGAGTGTGACACTTTGAGCCTACAATACTGAACCTTTTCACAATATTCTAATTTTCTGAGATTCTGAATTTGGGGTTTTCATAAGCTGTAAGCCATAATCATCAAAATTATATCAAATAAAGGCTTGAAATATCTTACTTTGCTTGTAATGAGTCTATATAATATATTAGTTTCACCTTTTAAGTTGAATTACTGAAATTAATGAACTTTTGCACGATATTCGAATTTTTCGAGTTTCACCTGTATATATATAATTTTTAAATATTTAAAGATAACTTTATAATTATTTCATCATTATATATTGAATTATTGTTATATGAGGGGCTTTCTCAGCAAATATTTGTATATGCATTTAATTGCGATTAATTAATCGGGACACCATGTATTTAATTCGATTAAAAATTTGTATTGATTGACAGCCCTAATATATATATATATATATATATATATATTTTTCTTTTTTTTTTTTTTTTTTTTAAATTATTATCTCTGTCGTGTTGTTGTATTGTGTGTGCACTGGAAGCTTCTGTCACCAAGACAAATTCCTTGTATGTGTAAGCATCTTTACTACTTTTGTTGTGTTGTATAACCCTGGTCCACTGTAGTATGGACCTGGAGATACAATATTATATCAATATCTGGGTCAAGATCTAATGGTTCTTTATGTTTAGTGTAAAAATTGTGATATATTGCGATCTTTATTACTTTTATCACCTCTTTCTGTGTTTGGATTTTGCTTAAACAGAAATAATGGAGTATGATTTTTTTATTTTTTTTTATCCTCTTTTCTCCCAAATTGGAATGCCCATTTCCCACTACTAAGTAGGTACTTGTGGTGGCATGGTTACTCACTTCAATCCGGGTGGCGGAGGACAAGTCTCAGTTGCCTCTGCTTCTGAAACCGTCAATCCACGCATCTTATCACGTGGCTCATCATGCATGACACCGCGGAGACTCCGCATGTGGAGGCTCATGCTACCCTCCGCGATCCACGTACAACTCACCATGCACCCCATTGAGAGGGAGAACCACTAATCGCGACCAAGAGGAGGTTATCCCATGTGATTCTACCCTACCTAGCAACCGGGCCAATTTGATTGCTTAGGAGACCTGGCAGGAGTCACTCAGCACACCCTGTATTCGAACTCGTGACTCCAGGGGTGGTAGTCAGGGTCAATACGCTGAATAACTGAGTATGTTAAGCCTTTTCACAGACTTGCTCTGGGTGGTGGTCACATATATGAATGTGATAAAATGTACATCAAATACAAATTTTTGGAGTAAGAATATTTAAATAATTTTGTGAGGTAAAGTATCACATTAATTAATAAAATTTATACCTTTTTTGACATTTGTTGCTTTGAGTTGCTGTACCAGAATCCGTCTGACAGGCATGCTCTGAGATGGAGAGTTCAGACCACCAATCTGCTTCTCCCGTGGAAACTATAAATAGGAATGTGAATATTTTATAACATGGAAGTCACATATATTTTATTAAGTTATCCTTCCTCATTTTTGTTGACTTTAAATGTATGTATTGTATATTTTGTACAGAAGGTTCGACTGATGAGGGCGTCATACATTAAGCACAAGCATTTTTTCAAACCAAACCAAAACATACAGTATCCTCATGGCTCTGTCACAGAGTACAGTTTCAAACTCTATGGTCATAACACCTGCTGTGTGATAAAGCAGTCGATACTAGTGAATTGTATTAGGTATTTTACCGCAGGACTTGATACACAGGCTCTCAGGTTGAGGATCATCGCAGGGTGTGTTGTGTACAGTGTATCCTCTACCAGTGCAGCAATCATATCACTGTCCACCTCTACATCAGAGCCCTAAGGCAAAAAACAAACAAACCACAACAAATGAGTGCGCTGAACACACAAATAAGCATAGTAATTTCGAAGAATAATTTATTTCAATTTATTTGTTTTCTAAACATCAGATGCCTATTGTGTTGTGAAAATAGCTTCTTTTTAAACTTTGAACAAATTGTAATATGTTGCAATTAAGTTGAAGGTAACATTACATATATTATGGAAATTACTCTCCTACCTCTTTCTGGACTCTTTGCCGTGGAGTTACAGTTAGAGACAGCTGAGGCTGCTTGGAAAATGTCCAGGACACAAAGAGACCCTCTTCCTCCACTTCCTCAAGGCAGACCTGTAACTACAAAAGCCCAAACAATATATTTTATTTAAATAGTGTACTCCTATTGCACAGTGCACTTAAAGGGACAGTTCACACAAAAATAATTTCATCCTCATGTTCTTTCAAACCCATTTAACTTTTTTCTTACATGGAATTCAAGCCTCAGTCACCATTCACTTCCATTGTAACTTTTTTCCATATAATGAAAGTGAATGGTGACTGTCATTCTGCATAATATTTCCTTTTGTGTTCCACCGAAGAAGAAAAATGTCATCAGGATTTAATTTTTGAGCAAACTATCCCTTTAAGATACTCTATTTGGAAAAGAAAAATATTTATTGATGGCTGCTCCACTTTTTACTATCAAGAGATGAAACACTAAACTGTGGCACTGCACATCAAGTGCCGTCATTTGTTTGAGATGAGTATCTAATGCAATATTCATAACCGCTAAACCACACAATCTACATTAAGCTACTGAGATGGAACAATTTGGCAAACTGAGAACCTCATTCATGGGAGTAGTGGCAGAAGACATAAGACTAATGAAAGTTGAGTGTGCAGCTATGCAGACTGATGCAAACTCACCAATGCAAATCCATGTAATTTGTATTTTACCTGAACTAGCATTGGCTGCATTGTGATCTGGTAGGTATTCATGGAAACGGCTGCAGGTGACTGCTGAGTGACGGTCACCGGGAACGTTATAGTGTCAACCGAACAATTGCACTGAAGGACCTGGAAGGGTTAGTCATTTACTTAGTGAGAGACAAAACATGGTATCTTAAAATTAAGGGCATTTGTAGTAATAGACCACACACAAACAAAAGCTTCTATCACATATTACAGTACATAATGTCAAAATACTATGTTTATAAATCTATATTAAGGCAACTTGAACGCACGCTCCAAACATTTCTGAGCTGATCTACTAATGAAATCTACTCAAGATTACATCTTTCACAAGACAAAATAGTTTTTGTGGGTTTCACCTAATGAATATGGAATTTGGGGCATTTCTCCAATCACCCTCAAAGGAAAATTATTAAGTGTGACTGGAAAACATTTCAGAAATAATTACTGCAAATAGATATCACTGGAATTTGATTAACATGTGAACTATGGCTTCTGTAATTGACTATGAGAAAAGAGAATACCTGTAGCAGGATTGCTGGCACAGTTATATTTGAAATTATTTTAAGAACACAAAATTATAGAGAACCTAAAACATTGTCATATTCAAAGTTAAAGTACACAGGATATACTGCCAATCTCCTCATTCCGCTTTAGAGTCTATATTTGAACCTTTTCCGGCAGGTTCTGCATCCTGGTTCATATTTAATTTTAGTAAAATCTGAGGTAAATATGTGTTGCAAATAATACCATATTTTCTTTTATTTAGATTTATGTATTCAGGTGAAATCATACTGAAAACGATTCAAGAGTTTCACATATCCATGCATTTTGATTAAATGCACAGCACAAATAGCTCTCACTAAATACCAGTGGTTTCAGAGTGATGATATCATATACCCATAAATAAACATATTATAAATGACATTAATATATACATGTACAGAATGTACAGAATACATATGTATATTACTTTATTTACATACATGAATTTCATTTTTACATATAGGACTAAGTACATTATAGAAATCATATAAAGTCATTATACTAGAAACACTGGAACCCAGAACCCAGAAAGTGAGCTGTATGAATAACTTTAGGTACAATAACCACAAAAGGATCCTTTAAATGTGCTTGTGTACAATCTATTTCTACAGGAGGCTATTTGCACTTTTATTCATTGTAAATCACCCACAATACACCAATGAAGCACACACAAAATGTATTTGATTGCACAAGCAAAGTAGTATCTTTTATATGGGTACTACAGTGCATATCTTAGTAAATATCTGCCTTGAACCGCTTACCATGCTGCATGCTGATTGGTCTGTGCGAGTCACATGGTCAATGGATGCAGAGTTTGGGAGTTGAAGACTGTCATCAAAGGTGATTTGAATGGAGCTCTGAGAAAAAATGAGAATTGTCAGTTCATCTGCTATTAAATAGCTGAAAGGGAGTTGAACACTTGAGTGTCATCACACTGCATGCTTCAGATAGAGTATATCTCCTGAGCCAAATGTCTATTTGCATGTTTTTACTAAGCATCTTGATGGTAGTGCACCCATAAATCTTCACCTCAGCTTCAAAACAGAAATCTCAGCCACATAAGGATAAAGGAAGATAATAATTAGGCAAAGGAAGAACTGCAAAATCATCTGCTTTACTTTCCCTGCGCTGCACCTCTCTCAGTTATTTAAAAAAAGTACCATTCCAGAAAACAAAACGACCCTTTTAGTTAAGAAACTGCATAAATCAATGAACTGTAAGAGTGGGTATTGAAATGTAAAACCAATTGAGTTCTTGAGTAGGAAATATGTTCCTCTCTCATTTAACTTCTCTGCGAGTGTACTCATTTTTGGAAGAGCCATTTTGTGCTTGGTTAAAGAGATTAATGCAAACTGCATTCAATCTGTCTCTCTTAGTTCACAAACACACATAACGATCACACTCGCCACTAGCTCTAGCCAAAAACATTGTTCAGCGAATCCCATAGTCAGGATATGACATCATTCTCTTCAGGCGAACATGGAAGACTGCCATGACAACAAGCTGCCAACATACCTCTTCAAGCCAGACTTCCACAGTTCAAAAATGGTTAGCCAAGCACTACAAAACTCCAGGTAGAAATTTATACTAATCTAATATGAGCTCGTAAAAAAACAATCATCAAAATTGTGATGGGAGCAATGATCACACTAAAAGGAAACCATTGCCAACAATAGGATTTGCAGCAAGGGGGAAACCTTGGCCAAGCATGATTGGCAAGAGAGGAGTGTGGTAATGGAAAAGACATAAGTATAACCACTGACTTATGCTGCTGCAGCAGTTGCTGTCATTGATAGACATAATATGATACATTTTACTCATGGCCTTCTGCATAAAATGATTTAATGTGTTATGAGACAAGATAAGGGTGTGCAAATAATTATGTTTGTTATCCTCAAATTGACATGACTGATATTCTGACTACAGCCACTTTGAACTTGTCACATCAAGAACATATTCAAATGCGTATATAAGAGGGTGCTCAAGTATCATTACTTCAGATTTTCTGATTGAGGGACAGAGGGCATTACTCTTTCCTCAAATCTCTGAAGTAGTTGTGCGGCCAGCTTTCACAATTTCTCATTTCCTTTAATCTCAGGAAACCTGCGTATAGAACAAGGAGGACAGGATTCCAACAAACAGTTAACAAGTGTCCATGGCCACCTTGTTATTGTCCTTTCCAGGGCAGATGGAATCACCACAACCCTCATCACTAAGTTCCCCTCGCTGAGCTGAAGAGATGGAGATGGTAGCCGACCTCTTCCCATTGCTTTGTAAAGCTTCAGAATACGTCTTCTGTGACAGTGAGCTGACAAAATCCTCCGCTTTTTGAGGAGAGTCAAACATCATCTGCTCACTTTTCAATTTAATTGCCGCCGGATAGATGAGGAAGGGCTGCTGACCGAGTGTTGTCATCTTCTTCAAGACTGGATTGAAGCTCTTTCTCTTTGCAGTTGTGGCTGGGCTAAAGTCAGGAAAAAATAGTAGCGTGACATTGTCCTGCGTACATTTCACCGGATACGCCTGCAGAGCACTCTTCAGGATTGCTGACCTGTCATACATCTTAGTACACAGTAGATGAGAGTACACGGCCGATCAGAGTTACTTTTTCTTCCATTGTACACGCAATGGGCTCTCAATAAATCTCGATGTCGCAGCCTTTCAGTAAAGGGATCCACTTGGAAAGATTAGCTCTGAGGAAGCCAACTGCATCGGAGCCCTTCGCCCCCTCCGGCAACCACACCAGTCGTACGTTATTTCTCCTGCTCCTGTCTTCAATGTCTGTAATTTTATCAGTAAGTTGTTCCAGCTACTTTCTTAAGTTTTTGACTGTCCTCCAATCCTCACATGAAGCTGCTTGAACAGAATCTACCCGGTCCTGTGTCTGTTTTGCCGTGCTGGCTAGCTTTTCAACTTCTGCTCTTAGTTCTTTAACAGAATCGTTGGTTGCTTGTATATCCAAATGCAGGTCACACAATGCTGGGGTCAGTACAGAGTCTATCGTTTCTCTTAGTGTCAAAGCCACAACCGAATCCAGAGTACAAGTGCTAGCTTAATACCTTTAGCAATAATATCGTCGAGATCCACTCTGGAGATGGTGGAATCTTTAAATTTTTTGTTTACTGGCGAATGCTCAATCTCTCTTTTTCCGATTGTCCTTGCATGTTGAGGTATTCATAGTGGGCTAGATAAAAAGTGGTTCAACATTTACTGACAGGATTATACAAAATCTGACAAAGTGAGCAGAGCAAAGGACTATGGTGAGCAGTGATCACATTTCTGTTGCTTGTGAGAACACAAAGCAGAAACACATCTGTCTACCACCCCGGCAAGAATGAGTAACGTATGAGTGCATGCCTTACGAGCGGCGATCGCATCTCAGTTTGTAAATACTGTAAATATTCAGGTAAAGTAAAGACAAGGTGGAAATCATACAGAGTAAGACTTTAAGTATGTCAAAGCTTTGATATGAGAACCTATAATTGATTTATAGGTTCCTTTCTGTCTCATTGTACCTCAGCCAATGGGATTAGAGGACAGTTGTGACTGGATAGCATTTACTGGCTCAGCCCCTGAGCTCTTGGAGAGGAGGAAGAGAGAACACAAATCCCTTACCGTAGTGGCATATGTTTATTATTTCTAACACCTATCTCCATCTTACACCCACAGATGCATTTCTATACATGATTAATATGCACATAATGCACTTAAAGAGATGTAAAAAAAGATTTTTGAGGCATAGATACATATGGCAGTACATCCGGTGGCGTTAGCTTAGTTAGCCAGAAGCATTTGTACTCTCTTCAAAAACCTCTAAGAATGCAGCTTATGTTTTTACATGGCCACATAAATTCTCTGTGAAAATATCTGGGTTTGTTAAGCCGATTTCTCTTAATCCCTTAACTGGCGTGAGGAAAACTACAACTAAACCCCTGGATTCAACTGCTTTCTTAAAGGGGCATTCAGAAGTTCTCTAACTAGCGTTAGCATTGCTCTTCTTCGTGTACTTTAAATACCAATGTTACAGTGGTGTTAGGACACTGTACTGCCATCTTTCGACGTGGATCAGCATGATCTCTGCTGCCCCTGTCAGCTTTGGAATATCATTTGCATCTGGAAAATGTTGGCATTTGAGGTGAGTACAACTACTGGATCTCTCGTTGTCTTTGCAGCTAAAGCACCATAAATAATATGTTCCATTGTGTCCTGTCACCATAACAAATTCCTTGTACGTGTAAGCATACTGGAAAATAAAGCTCATTCTGTATCTTTTCACTCTTCGCATTACCAAACAACAATGTTCTAAGCATAGCCAAACGTATCTATCTACACAGGTGGCAGCCAATGAGCATGAGGAATCTCTTCTTCATCGTTTAGTGAAGCACCATTGGTCATGTGATTTCAACATGGCAAAACATACTGAAGGGGGTGACCCGCACCATGTAGAATAAAACACTTTTTATAGAAAACTCTTATGAGTACAGTCTTCATCTCATGTGACACCATTTGGATCAAATTTCACAAAAACAAAATTAATTTGTTAACGTATAAAACTTTTTAAATTGGCTCCAAATTACTAAATGCACATTTAAGTTTATGTCAACACTCTAGACCTTATTCTATAATTTTTTATGAGAATGACAACGAGACTGTGAGGGATAGACTTAACATCTCTTCAATGGCACAAAGCTGTTTAAAGCTCCTAGATCACTCATGTTGTCTGGAGTTTTTGTATACTAAATGTTCTTGTTCAGATATTTTATCAATGTTTTGTCCACAGAGACTGTAAGTTTATCCCTCACTGCCTTGTTTTCATTCCCATTAAAAATCAAAGTTGGTGCTAGCATTAATAAGGTCTATTGAATTAAAAGTAAGTAAACAGTTAAATTAAGACACTATTTTATCATTTGCTGGATCATTTCATTGTCAAAACACATCCAATTTAGCATAACACCACATGGGTTATTATCTATGCTCATATGAGACAGGACCACTTCATTTGCATAGAGTTGGTTGATATGACATGCTTTTTATTTCTCCAGAGAATACATAAAAACAAAAGTAGTTAACTATCTAAAAATATTAAATTTATGTTTCATTTCTGTATTGTTGTTAATCTGAGCTTATGCAAACTTTTGAATACTATTTTCATAATAAATTGTCTTATTCTGTTTTCTTAATTATGGTGTGACACATTTATAATTTGATGTAGTATTCAAAATAATGATCAAAAGAAATTAATAAATCTTACTGGGAAAGGCTGGACATAATGTCATCATCAGTCAACAATTATGTTGTTTGTTATAACAAAATTACATATACACAAATGAAAAATCAAAGGCTTGATTACATTTTTTTTAATCAATGTTATATTGATTTTTGTTTTGATAAAACTACAATATTACAAGTTATGTGTGTGTGTGTGTGTGTGTGTGTGTGTATATATACACTCACCTAAAGGATTATTAGGAACACCTGTTCAATTTCTCATTAATGCAATTATCTAATCAACCAATCACATGGCAGTTGCTTCAATGCATTTAGGGGTGTGGTCCTGGTCAAGACAATCTCCTGAACTCCAAACTGAATGTCAGAATGGGAAAGAAAGGTGATTTAAGCAATTTTGAGCGTGGCATGGTTGTTGGTGCCAGACGGGCCGGTCTGACTATTTCACAATCTTCTCAGTTACTGGGATTTTCACGCACAACCATTTCTAGGGTTTACAAAGAATGGTGTGAAAAGGGAAAAACATCCAGTATGCGGCAGTCCTGTGGGCGAAAATGCCTTGTTGATGCTAGAGGTCAGAGGAGAATGGGCCGACTGATTCAAGCTGATAGAAGAGCAACTTTGCCTGAAATAACCACTTGTTACAACCGAGGTATTCAGCAAAGCATTTGTGAAGCCACAACACGCACAACCTTGAGGCGGATGGGCTACAACAGCAGAAGACCCCACCGGGTACCACTCATCTCCACTACAAATAGGAAAAAGAGGCTGCAATTAGCAAGAGCTCACCAAAATTGGACAGTTGAAGACTGGAAAAATGTTGCCTGGTCTGATGAGTCTCGATTTCTGTTGAGACATTCAGATGGTAGAGTCAGAAACTGGCGTAAACAGAATGAGAACATGGATCCATCATGCCTTGTTACCACTGTGCAGGCTGGTGGTGGTGGTGTAATGCTGTGGGGGATGTTTTCTTGGCACACTTTAGGCCCCTTAGTGCCAATTGGGCATCGTTTAAATGCCACGGCCTACCTGAGCATTGTTTCTGACCATGTCCATCCCTTTATGGCCACCATGTACCCATCCTCTGATGGCTACTTCCAGCAGGATAATGCACCATGTCACAAAGCTCGAATCATTTCAAATTGGTTTCTTGAACATGACAATGAGTTCACTGTACTAAAATGGCCCCCACAGTCACCAGATCTCAACCCAATAGAGCATCTTTGGGATGTGGTGGAACGGAGCTTAGTGCCCTGGATGTGCATCCCACAAATCTCCATCAACTGCAAGATGCTATCCTATCAATATGGGCCAACATTTCTAAAGAATGCTTTCAGCACCTTGTTGAATCAATGCCACGTAGAATTAAGGCAGTTCTGAAGGCGAAAGGGGGTCAAACACAGTATTAGAATGGTGTTCCTAATAATCCTTTAGGTGAGTGTATATATATATATATATAAATATATTTATTAATTATTATTTTTATGTGTGTGTGTGTGTGTGTGTGTGTGTGTGTGTGTGTGTGTGTGTGTGTGTGTGTGAAAAAGAATGAATGATTAACAGTATTTACATTTCATATTAAATGTCTGCTAAATTATTACATTTAAATGTCAATAACTCATGAACTGTTTTGAATGTAGTGCGACATAATGAGAAGAACAACAAAAGCAGTGTGATGCAAGAAATCCTGTTCAAATGTGTGCTGACCATCAATGCAAAATTTGAGGTTGTACATCACAATTTTCAGATTCTCTCCTAAGCAACAAATCACGGCATCATCCCATGATTCACACATCCAACACTAGCTATAACCCACTATACAGACACCTGCACTGACACCAGGGAAAGTATCAATAACACCGGGGAAAGAAGAAGGATGTTAGCATGCTACTAGGCATTTGTGACCATTTCTGACCTCCATAAATCAGTTCAGTAATTTAAATAAATTAATAAAAAGTCATTTTAATACATTTGTAAAAACTCCACTTTCAAATACAGGACTGAGGAAAGGTTATTCAGTCGTTTGTATCACAGTTTGTTCAGGTTCCAACAGTGAAATCAAATGAATTTATTTATACATAATCGTTTATTTATACATAATCATTAATCAAAATTAAATAACTCGATCTTCCGGTGAAATGACAGACTTCTCTCTGATGGTATATGCAGGACTTCTCTAATCATTTAGTCCACTTAAACCCTGCCCTTTTCTTATAAATACCACAACCTTGTGTAGAGTTGAACGAAGCGTAAATCACATGTTAGTGAAGATGGCAGAGTGTATTTTTGTCTGTTTTCCTTCAAAATTATCATTCCGTAACCCAAACTTCCTTGGTTACAGGTCAGCTGGATTGAATTTACATTTCGAATGATGAGGAATAATGGTGAATTTGCAGTTGTGTTCGAGACATTTCACACCTGAATTACTGAGATGCTTTCTAATGAATACATTGCTTTGAATGCCTCTGAAGTTTATTTATTTTTTTTTTAATGCAGTTATCTTTGGATACACAGCATGAGTAAGTGTATTTTCCCTTTATATTAAGTGTATTGTGATTGAAAATGTATCTCAATCAAGGAGATTGTTTGTGTGTGTGTGTGTGTGTGTGTGTGTAGGACAGTGTGTATTCCTAGCCATACTAGTGTAATGTCACTCTACGTTTGAGCCACCCAGCATTGAGTCCCCCTCTGGCCTCTTCAAACACACCACCCCAACCATTTGATCCAACCAAAAATATCCTTGTTCAGACAGCATGACGCAACTTCCAAGTCCACAAAAACCAAGCATTTACGTATTCCTTAGAGCAAATTTCACTCACTGGGTGCCAGCACTCACAGGAAGAAGGCATGACACCATCTCACAATAAAAGACAATGTTGAGAATTGTCATGTACCATCTTAGCTGTGGGCCTTGTAGTGTTGAGCTGTGACATTTAATTGATATCTGTGATATCTGTAGGGTTTATTGCCCTACAGTATAGTCATAAGCCAATGTGAAAGAAAGATGAGAATAACTTGACCCTTCCATTCATCAAAATAAAGAGAGAAACCAGCTAAATCAAAGAGAGCACCGTGCTTTATATGGAGCATAAAGCACAAACTGCTGTTCATATTGTTACTAATTTGAATCACTTAATTTGAATCCAAAACAAAGATATGCACAGATGCCACACATACTTTACTATTCCACACAGACACACCATACCTGGAGGGCTGTGCCATATTGGCAATGGCTAACTCTCAGAACATTGACAGTATCCGACAGGCCAGCTTGGAGAGGAAGAGATATCTAAAAACTGTCTCAGCCATTAAACTAATCAGACAGTTATCAGTTTTTAGTTCAAATATACAAAAATATGATTAAGGTAATGCACAACAAATAAATAAAAACAAATAGTTGCTTTTGAAGAAAATGAGGAAGAGGAGTCAAATTGTTGGACAGTCCTATATTCACAGGGATGCTCTACTTTGGCCATATCTCTAGGGCTAGTGGCAATTACCCTTTATTAGTAACCATGTGATGATGAATTGAAGATCGTGTTCAACATGTTTTCTTTTGAACTACATGGCTCATTCTGGCACTCGGGTATACACACATACACACAATGGGCCACATTCATGAAAATTTCCAGCCTGATGTCATGAAATTTACGTAAACATGACAACATTGTTGCAATTAAAAATGTACACTCACCTAAAGGATTATTAGGAACACCTGTTCAATTTCTCATTAATGCAATTATCTAATCAACCAATCACATGGCAGTTGCTTCAATGCATTTAGGGGTGTGGTTCTGGTCAAGACAATCTCCTGAACTCCAAACTGAATGTCAGAATGGGAAAGAAAGGTGATTTAAGCAATTTTGAGCGTGGCATGGTTGTTGGTGCCAGACGGGCCGGTCTGAGTATTTCACAATCTGCTCAGTTACTGGGATTTTCACGCACAACCATTTCTAGGGTTTACAAAGAATGGTGTGAAAAGGAAAAACATCCAGTATCGCGGCAGTCCTGTGGCCGAAAATGCCTTGTTGATGCTAGAGGTCAGAGGAGAATGGGCCGACTGATTCAAGCTGATAGAAGAGCAACTTTGCCTGAAATAACCACTCGTTACAACCGAGGTATGCAGCAAAGCATTTGCGAAGCCACAACACACACAACCTTGAGGCGGATGGGCTACAACAGCAGAAGACCCCACCGGGTACCACTCATCTCCACTACAAATAGGAAAAAGAGGCTACAATTTGCAAGAGCTCACCAAAATTGGACAGTTGAAGACTGGAAAAATGTTGCCTGGTCTGATGAGTCTCGATTTCTGTTGAGACATTCAGATGGTAGAGTCAGAATTTGGCGTAAACAGAATGAGAACATGGATCCATCATGCCTTGTTACCACTGTGCAGGCTGGTGGTGGTGGTGTAATGGTGTGGGGGATGTTTTCTTGGCACACTTTAGGCCCCTTAGTGCCAATTGGGCATCGTTTAAATGCCACGGCCTACCTGAGCATTGTTTCTGACCATGTCCATCCCTTTATGGCCACCATGTACCCATCCTCTGATGGCTACTTCCAGCAGGATATTGCAGCATGTCACAAAGCTCGAATCATTTCAAATTGGTTTCTTGAACATGACAATGAGTTCACTGTACTAAAATGGCCCGCACAGTCACCAGATCTCAACCCAATAGAGCATCTTTGGGATGTGGTGGAACTGGAGCTTCGTGCCCTGGATGTGCATCCCACAAATCTCCATCAACTGCAAGATGCTATCCTATCAATATGGGCCAACATTTCTAAAGAATGCTTTCAGCACCTTGTTGAATCAATGCCACGTAGAATTAAGGCAGTTCTGAAGGCGAAAGGGGGTCAAACACAGTATTAGTATGGTGTTCCTAATAATCCTTTAGGTGAGTGTATGTGCTGTATAACACGTTTGGCTGTTTGGAAATGTCCAGCTGGGGGCACCAAAAGTGAGTATTTAGATGAGGTTTTAAGGTGAATTTTAGATGGATGTTTGTAAATCATAACTCCCTAACGAAAACCTTTTGCCTGAACCTAACAAATAGTGTTTTAAAACATAAATGAGGTGTTTAAAAAAGACATCCATACCAAATCAACACCTAAACCTAACCTTTAGTGTTTTAAAATATAAATGAGATGTTAAAAAATACATACCTTATCATTGCCCAAATCCTAACCATCTGTGTTTTAAAATGCAGAAGCAAAATTAAAAATCACATTTTCTGAACCAACCACATAATTTCGCTTCTATGACTCTGCCCTGTCATGTGTCAACTTGAGTTCATGGGTCGACTTGAACTGCGGTCCTCCAACTCTATGTCCAATGCCCTATAAGGTGAGCAACTGCACAAGCTTATCTTATTGGAATAAGTGTATATATGTAGGTAGGTCTGTAATAAACGCATTAAAATGTATCGTTTTTCAAAAGATGTGTTCGAGTAAAAGTCTGTCGATATCATAAAATAGCAGGAGTAATAGAGAGAAATATAAGTATTTACAAAGTCATAATCAGCCATTAAAGTCATGATTTGAGTCAGTGATTAAAATACACAGTTGTTGTATAGCACCTCTAGGGTTAATTTCACCTGGAAACTGCAGAGAATTGAACATGGAGACACGTATAACAAGTTTTGCAAAAATGTATATAGAGTCACGCACTATTTTTTTATTTGAGGGATCATAAAAATTGCAAAAATGTTATCAAGTACTGCCCCGAAGCTATTTGACACAACACATCCCATATATATTCCACATGACAAAACAGTAACTGAATGTGCACACATGATCCTGTTAAGAAGTTTACATTCCCTTGGTTTGTGTAATAATTGTTATGAATCCCTGCTTTGTCCTGAGCAGTAAAGATTTGCTTAAGAAAAAACCCAACTACAATAAAATTATTTGGTTTCTCAGCATTTTCTGCACATTTGAGTTCTTCCCAACAGTGGCTATAAATGAGGTTCAGATTTTGACAACTGAGGGACTAATACAAAACTATTACAAAAGGTGGCAAACAATTATTGATGCTCAAGAAGGCAACATAAGAAGAACAAAAGGGTCCAAACTTTTGAATAGTATGATTTCTGTAAATAACAGTACATTTTGTGTTATGCAGCTTTTGGACAGTACTACATCAAAAATATAATATCTTATAGGATATTTGTGTACATTCTGAAAGGGGTGTGGAAACTTTTAAAAACAAAAGGCTTCTGCACTTAACTGTTAAGGCTATATAATTTGTGAAAATTTATATTTTATTTTAGATTTCGTTTTTTCACGATTTAACCACATTTTAGCTTTTTTTTTTTTTTTATGTATAAATTCCATGTAGCCTGTCCTATCCATATGATGTCATATTGCATGTGTAATTATGAAATGACTTCACAAAAATTCACAACACTGTATCCAAAAATTAAAAATACAACCCCCACATCTGAACATATAAGTGCTTGTACTACGTAAAAAGTGCAGTGTAGATGTCTAAATACGAAGAAATAGATCGGCTTCTTTCAGCTCGTTGAAAACACATTTTTTATTGGTGCATTTCTACTTGTGCTGAATGTCAGGATGACAAAGAGTGTGTGGCAAGCGTATGACGTCATTGCCATGTTTTCCAGATACATTTCAGCAGATTTGCAGAAAGACTAGCATGAAAGTATCATCAAATCAATGTGCAATGCTTCGAAATTGCTTCTCTTCTCTGCAAACAATACCAAAGACGACAGCGAGAAGGTAAATTAATACATGAAATGTAAGTAGAAAAAAATAAGTGAGCCAACCAGCTGAAACCAGGACATGATTACAATGTTTAGAGAATTGTCAAAACACACCTCTTCAAATGGGACGTCTGGTCACCCAACTTAAACACAATGAGAAAACAATCCCGCAACGAGAAAACAATCCCTCTTACAACATTTAATGCCATGAACTAATGAATTTAAGACTTTTTTGTTGCTTCGATTTAAGACCTTTTTAAGGCCTTATCTCGTGGAAGGGTGAATTAAGACTTTTTAAGACCCACAGAAACCCTGCTGTACGCACCTGCCCGGGATGTGTTTATTTATGGGTTTAACAGCATTAAAATTGACCATACTTTGCAAACTGAATGCAATTTACCGATGTCATTCTAAATTATGAAACTTCAATTATAAATGTATAATTTATAAATTATATGAAAATATAAATTATCAAATAAAAAAAGTCCTACCAGTCACGTTAGAGGGCTTAATGTTTTTTTATTTTGAGAAACTCAAAAGTAAAACTGCATCTTTCCATGAACTTTTCACCCCATGACAAGAACTTCTGCTGGAAAAACGATAAGCAGAGTTTGGATAAATTCAAGCAGCTAAGAAACATTTCTAAATAATTACAGGCTCTGGTTTAAAAAGAAAAATATTTTTTTATTATAATTTTTATTATTAATATGTTATTTTTAAGGTTGATTTCACTCATTTAATTATTAGTTCTTTTTTTAATTACTTATATCAAATATAGTTTGGCTGAAAGAACTCAACACATTCGGATGTCTTATGGATGATTTACATGGTCGGGAACAGGTGTAAATTTTGTTCGTACCAACTAACGTTTTGAAATACGAAAATGTTCATGAATCTGTAAATTTACATCAGACCAGATTTACGAACTATTTACACAAAAATTAGGTCTGCTCGTGTTTCATGAATGCGGCCCAATGAACTGGACAATTGCAATGTGATGTGGAAATGTAGTGTGTAATATAAGGTTGCTAGGGTGGGTAGTCACATATGTTATGTGTGGTAACCTCCTCGCTCTCTGTGGGGCATGTGGTGAGTTGTGTGTGGATGCTGCGGAGAATAGTGCGTAGCCTCAACATGTGCTATGTCTCTGTGGCAATGCGCTCAACAAGCCACGTGATAAGATGCGAAGATTGACGTCTCAGACGCGGAGGCAACTGAGATTCGTCCTCCGCCACCCGGATTAAGGTGAGTCACTATGCCAACAGACTTAGAGTGCATTGGGAATTGGGCATTTCAAATAGGGGGAAAAAGGGGAGGAAAAAGTATGATTGTTGCCCTAATATCAAAGGTCTTACTAGAAAAAATATATTATGATCCAACGTGAATTTTCTTGATAAATAAATATGCTTGTGCCTGGTAACATGCATGTAAAATGGCTAGAAATAGCATGTTAACTAAGCGTAAAGCTGACAATTTACACAATGCGGCACGCTATTTATTTCTGAATAAATATATTCCAAAATTATTCCGAAATAAATGTAGTCTACAATACTAGTTAAACCATAATAATAAAATCATGAAGATACACTAAACCAAATTCTACCACCAAGGTTGATAATTACTGAGTACAGTAAGCTAACCATGCCGAGAATTCCGGGCTGCAAACGGTTTATAATTGTACCGTGCCAAACCGTGCTCAATTGAAAATGCTACTGTAACCGCTCTGTACCATGGTCAGAACCAATCGGCCTGATGGTGAAAAAGCAGCTATTGACTCCTGGCCTTTAATGTGTCTTATTTAAACAACATTAGGGATGTGTACGAGTAATCGATTAATCGAGTACTTGTTCCACATTAAATTTTAGACTACTAAAAACACTATGTTGAATATGGCAATTTGATTTTCCTTTTTGCCTTTGCCTGCTGTGGGCAACAATGAAACTGCTTCTCTCACCTAACTCTTGCTGTTACAACTTATTGCATTGGTTGGTGTTGTGACTGCATGATGTTGTTAACTCTAAAAGAACACTGAAATTGTTTACAGTGATTTTATCACTTTAGAAAACAGGGAATTTATGTTTCTACTTTCGAGTGCAATTTTTTTTTTTTGTGTAATTTTTGTTGTAATTTTTTAATATAGGTGTCATAGTGCTCATTTTTTCATAAAAAAAAAAAAAGGTTTGTGGGCCTGGGTAGCTCTACGAGTATTGACGCTGATTACCACCCCTGGAGTTGTGAGTTCGAATTCAATGTTGAGCTGAGTGACTCCAGCCAGGTCTCATAAGCAACCAAATTGGCATGGTTGCTAGGGAGGTTTGAGTCACATGGGGTAAACTCCTCATGGTCGCTATAATATGGTTCGCTCTCTGTGGGGTGCGTGGTGAGTTGTGTGTGGATGCCGTGGAGAATAGGGTGAAGCCTGCACACGAGCTATGTTTCCATGGTAATGCAATCAACAAGCCACGTGATAAGATGCGTAGATTGATGGTCTCAGACGCAGAGGCAACGGCACTCAGATTGAGGCAAATCAATACGCCACCACGAGTACTTAGAGCGTATTGGGAATTGGGCATAACAAATTGGGGAGATTTGAAATAGTTTTTTATGTATAAGAGTACTTGACTACAAAAATGACTCAAAATGCCTATCCCTACTTGAACTCAAAAACTTGTATAGTTTTGTTAATTTCTTTTTTATTAGTTAAAAAATTGTGTAATACCATTGTGTAAACAAAAAACTGAAATGTTCCATCTGTAAAAGTATTTAGTTCCTGTATTGCAGCAGGTCCAAGTAATTCTGGTCTTGTTATTTGCATATTGAAAATATTTTTTTTTAAACTTTAATTGATTTTAATTAAAATGTCACAGAGAACAAATGATCAAACATATGCAATTTCATAAAAATGAGTGTGTGACTGAAGATACATGACTGAAGAAATGCTCTGAGGTAGCCTATCAGTTAGGTTTGACAGTCAATAGTGACTGCACATTCCCTTAAATAAACAATCTCATGCTGAATATGTCGTTACCTTACTGTGCGCATGAGACTGCGTGTATATCTACAAATTCTGTCAGAGGGATAAACTGATAAGCTTAAGTTATGGTTTATATCAAAGAACTGTGCATTTTTATATTCATTTAAACTGTTTATTAGCAGAGTGATTGTGTTAGCATTCTCAGAGGATGTCCTTCTATTGTCATCATCACATATAGCCAGCTGTGCATATCCCCCCCAGGTCAAATCCCAGGATTACTGGTGTAAGTGTTTCCGAGTATATGTTTGTGTTTAGAGTCCGGGGGGGGGGGGGACATGAAGTCCAATACTAACCCTTTCAAAGCAATTATGAGGACCACAGCTACAGAAAATGGCCCAAAACTATTTATTCCCACTCCAGCTGAGTAAGCAGCATCATAATGATATCCTTGTTTCTCTGAAGGTACAAAAAGAGTAGAATCCATTCATTTGTTTACTTGTTTTTGCACAAACATGTAGCTCGGCCTCCACCTTCTAATTAAGTTTATATAGGAACAGACACCCATTGAGCATGTTCCTTTATACAAGTCCAACATACACTCACCTAAAGGATTATCAGGAACACCATACTAATACTGTGTTTGACCCCCTTTCGCCTTCAGAACTGCCTTAATTCTACGTGGCATTGATTCAACAAGGTGCTGAAAGCATTCTTTAGAAATGTTGGCCCATATTGATAGGATAGCATCTTGCAGTTGATGGAGATTTGTGGGATGCACATCCAGGGCACGAAGCTCCCGTTCCACCACATCCCAAAGATGCTCTATTGGGTTGAGATCTGGTGACTGTGGGGGCCATTTTAGTACAGTGAACTCATTGTCATGTTCAAGAAACCAATTTGAAATGATTCGAGCTTTGTGACATGGTGCATTATCCTGCTGGAAGTAGCCATCAGAGGATGGGTACATGGTGGCCATAAAGGGATGGACATGGTCAGAAACAATGCTCAGGTAGGCCGTGGCATTTAAACGATGCCCAATTGGCACTAAGGGGCCTAAAGTGTGCCAAGAAAACATCCCCCACAGCATTACACCACCACCACCAGCCTGCACTGTGGTAACAAGGCATGATGGATCCATGTTCTCATTCTGTTTACGCCAAATTCTGACTCTACCATCTGAATGTCTCAACAGAAATCGAGACTCATCAGACCAGGCAACATTTTTCCAGTCTTCAACTGTCCAATTTTGGTGAGCTCTTGCAAATTGTAGCCTCTTTTTCCTATTTGTAGTGGAGATGAGTGGTACCCGGTGGGGTCTTCTGCTGTTGTAGCCCATCCGCCTCAAGGTTGTGCATGTTGTGGCTTCACAAATACTTTGCTGCATACCTCGGTTGTAACGAGTGGTTATTCCAGGCAAAGTTGCTCTTCTATCAGCTTGAATCAGTCGGCCCATTCTCCTCTGACCTCTAGCATCAACAAGGCATTTTTGCCCACAGGACTGCCGCATACTGGATGTTTTTCCCTTTTCACACCATTCTTTGTAAACCCTAGAAATGGTTGTGCGTGAAAATCCCAGTAACTGAGCAGATTGTGAAATACTCAGACCGGCCCGTCTGGCACCAACAACCATGCCACACTCAAAATTGCTTAAATCACCTTTCTTTCCCATTCTGACATTCAGTTTGGAGTTCAGGAGATTGTCTTGACCAGGACCACACCCCTAAATGCATTGAAGCAATGCCATGTGATTGGTTGATTAGATAATTGCATTAATGAGAAATTGAACAGGTGTTCCTAATAATCCTTTAGGTGAGTGTAGATTAACAGCAAAGTGTTAAAGATGAACATTGCATTTTTTCATTTCATCATTCATTCAACTTCTCTTCTTTTTATCCCTCCCTCCATCAGTGAACCGGTAATCTTATTATAATCCCACCGTGTATGGAATTGTGCAGAAGATATTAATAAATGGTCAATTGCTAGTTAATCTTAAAGTTATCTGGAGACCTTTTTACTAATTCATTTTTTTTTTTTTTAAGTTGACAAGTTCTATATGGAATGATTAGAGAAACTCTGGGAGTGCTGGTGCAGTGTTATCCATGCATTTCTCTCTCAATGCCCTAGACAACTCGTGAGTCACTGGCTAAATGTACATACATATGAACATCGCCCTTAATCTGACCTCTTCCTTTCATTTCTTACTGTCGCTATATGTGGGTGGACACACAAGACTTGTTTGGCTTCTTCTTGCTCTCTCTCTATCTCTATCTCTGTCTCCTTTGTCTATACACAGAAAACAAGTTTCAAAATTACAGTCAACATGAAATTATTTTCACACCCATTTTCTTCCTGTAATATGATGCATTTTTGAGTGAAACAGGATAATCTCCAAAGAAAATAAAATGTAGGGTGGGACTTTGGATGGTTTTCTCCATTGCAACTTGTAAGTGTTCCACATGAGAATGGAGCCAGGAGGTTGGAGGAAAAGGGCTGAAAAGTAAGAAGGATTAATGGCATCATCCGAAAAAGAAAGTTGTTTTTAGTGTTAGATAGGGATAGTTCACCCAATAATGAAAATTCTTTCATAATTTACTCACCTTCATGCCATCCAAGATGTGTATGACTTTAGTCTTCAGCAGAACACAAATGAAGATTTATGAAGAATATTTCAGCTCTGTAGGTCCATACAATGCAAGTAAATATTGACCATAACTATGAATCTCCAAAAAACATATAAATGCAGCCTAAAAGTAATCCATATTACTCCAGCAGTTTAATCCACTTACTGGTCTGTTGTGCAAATATGATTTATGTTTACTTTTTCCATTGCTTTATTCTTCACTGTGTAGTAGGTGTCGATATGAACAAAGGATGCAAATCGGTAAAAAAACAGATGGAGCTCTGTCCTCTCCATAGAAGGGCTGGTGAAAGTGAAGATAAATATTAAAAATGACTTAAATATTGATCTGTCTCTCTGTGGGTCCATACAATGAAAGTGAATGGTGACTCCAGTGACTAAATTCATGTCTTTAGAAGCAACGATAAGTGTGAGTAAGAAACACATACATTTTGAAGTCCCAGTTTTTACTATAAAACGGCATTTTCACTTTCACATTCTTTTCCTTTGTTTTTGGTGATTCACATTCTTTGTGCAATTTATAGTAAAAGGACTTTAATATTGATTTGTTTCTCACCCACACCTATCATATCATTTCTGAAGACATAGATTAAACCACTGGAGTCTTATGGATTACTTTATTGATGCCTTTATGTGCTTTTTGGAGATTAAAAGTTCTGGTCACCATTCACTTGCATTGTATGGATCTACAGAGCTGAAATATTTTTCAAAAAATATTTGTGTTTTGCAGAAGAAAGAGAGTCATACACATCTGGGATGGCATGAGGGTGAGTAAATTATGAGAAATTATTAAGTTAAAACATTTTGCTAAAAGATTAAAAAGACAAAATTTTTCTTCATACAAATGTGGACTGTTGTATTGTGCACAATACGGACAGGAGCAAACTTTACGCAAGCATGCATGCACAGACGCAAGCGCTTGGCTAATGCATTACTGAGGTGTTAACAACCATCAGTGCTCAAGGGGGCAATAAAGATACCTTCAAATGTCTTTGCTATTCAATTGAATATGATATTATTCGGGTAAGTTGCTATAAATATTTTGACTACATTACTAGCTCATCAATATTCTCTTCAAACTGTTGGCCTTACCATGACAATAATTGACTTGAAAAAGAAAACTCACCATAGGAGAGGACAGTTCACATTAATGTCCAATATAGTGCTCCTTGTGGCAAAGTTGAGAATGCAACACCTACTTGCGTTGTATTATGAATTGTGGTTTGACACATTTTGGAACACAATTACGTATGGAATCAAGCTTGAAGCACCTGTGTTAATGCACTTGTGAGTATATGTTTCTGCCTTACACCAGGAAAATGTATTAAGAAATTAAATAGGGTCAATTTAAACCTCATGTTGGAAATCAAGAAATCATAAATTATTTTTGTTAAAACACCTGGAATAGTACCAATTGTACCTGGAGTGGAACTCTTAGATAAGTAAACAAAAAGGCTGGGAAGGTTCAAGACTCTCTCTCACTGTCTAACCTAAGAGGTGGTCGCCATGGCTTGGGCTGGAACCATGGTGTTTGTTTTCATGTTGTCATGGCAACAGGCAGCTTCTGTGTTTCAGAGGGGCCGAGCAAAAGCTGCTCGATCTCTTTTGCTCTCGATCTGAGCTCACACAAACACAAAACATTCTCACACACTGGAGCAACCCCTCTGGCAGGTTTTTCAGGTAGGAATAACTTGAGATAAACAAGAGTAAAATGATCTATGCTTGAAAAAAAAAGCAAATAACTAGTCTGCTTGGAGACTGATTCTATATCAAAGCTTCCATAATGGGAACTTCTCCCCAAAGCCCAGTCTAACACAGGAATACACAACCAGCACATGGAGGTCACCTCTAAGGAAGAGTCATGTGACCAACATGTCAATGTGATATGAAGGGATTTATAATTCATGCAGGAGTTCCAGTTATTGCACATTGATAAGTCTACTTGAACACTGACATTTAAATCCCTTTTCTCTTAATTCTCAAGGTCTGATCATCCACAGGGTTTCACATTTCTGAGCTTTTCCATTCCCTGGCCACTTTTTATTGGAGCTAGTTAATCGTCTTCTCTCTGCTAGCTCCTAATTCAATATCACTGACTATAAAACTTTATAAATCTTTGAGATTAACAGAAAAAGATGGTTTCTTACATCAAGGTAAAAAACTAAAATGGAGCAGAACAATTAAGCTTAAAGGAGTTTTCTAATACAGTTTAAGCTGAATTGAAAGCATTTGTGGTATGTTGATTACTACAAACATTTATTTCAACTTGTCCCTCTTTTTCCTCCAATAAATCTGGGTAAGGCACTTACAATGGAAGTGAATGGGGCCAATCCACAGATGTTAAAATATTCACTGTTTCAAAAGCAGTGGCATAGACAAGGGTGGGTTAGGGTGAGTCTGTGCCAACCCAAATTAGACCCAGGCCTACACAGAAAAATAGAGATTATTCTTTGGCTTCAAATATGTATTTATAAATTAGTTTAAACATGCATTAATTCTGATTTCTGAAAGTGTGAAAGAACATCTTGAATGTGCCGCTTCATTGTTAAAAAATCTAATAAAACTGGGTGAAAACTTGGCCCACCCATTTTTATTGAGGCCCACCCAAAAGTAACTTCCTGGCTATGCCCTTGTTTAATAGTATAGTAAGAAGATGTATAAAATATGTGTGTTAACATGATTTTACTGTGATAAAATCACTTTTAAACCTTTTAAGTGTAACGTTATAGCCAATTTTACAACTTAAATGACATGATGACTAAAAAGACAGTAAAATAAATTATGATTTAAACAATTGTACAGCTCAAATAACACATAAGTTTTAACAGAAGAATTTATTTCAATGCTTTTATAAAAGTATAAGCTTCCCACCTCAAAAAATGTGTCTCATTCACTTTCATTTTAAGTGTCTCACTGGAACCTCGATTTTCGCTTTTGATTTATTAATTTTTTTTAAGAAAAGGAGGGATGAGTCGAAAGTATTTTTGTGATTATCAAAATTACACCACAAATGCTGTTAATTGAGCTTAACTTGTATTGAACACAAAAAATAGCTTTAAATGAAAAAGTCAAACTAAATTTTGAAACTAAGCCTCCACAGCATTGCATTATTGAAACATAAACTGTGATATGCATTTACATTTACATTTATGCATTTGGCAGACGCTTTTATCCAAAGCGACTTACAGTGCACTTATTACAGGGACAATCCCCCCGGAGCAACCTGGAGTTAAGTGCCTTGCTCAAGGACACAATGATGGTGGCTGTGGGGCTCGAACCAGCATCCTTCTGATTACCAGATTACCAGTTATGTGCTTAGACCACTACGCCACCACCACTCCATGATATGCACTGTGACAAAAACACTGGCAAATCTTTCTGTTCCAATAATGGGGATATGGCTTAGTATCAAGGCTATATGTTGTAGTTGGTTGAACTTTGATTTTGGGGTTTTTAATTAAATTTTTTTTATAAAAAACACTTCAAATTTTAGGGACTTGTCCCTCGTCATTTTGACTGCAATTTGAATCCCTTGAAGTGATTTTCAGATTACGTCAATGCCCACTTAGGGATTTTTAAAGCAATGGACTTTTCATTAGAAATTTTCTGACTTTAGGACTTCCTGATATTCAACATACAGAATCTGCAGACTATTTGCACTATGTTGCTTCACACAAGCTGACAGCATTACAATTGGAGCAGCGGTTTTGGCACTAGGCCAAAAACCAGCACTAACATTAAACATCAAACCAGTCAATGGCTTTTTATTAGCCTCTATATCTTATCCTTTCACAGAAAAACACACAGCCATGAAGACATTTAACCTGAAGGACACTTTTACAAAAAGGACCATTGCATAACTGTGTTCTGGAGCATTCCCCACTTTGACAAACCTAAGAAAATAACTAGGCTGCTGGCACAACTATTGGCTGGAGACCTTGGGAAGGAAATGAGATGGAATGAGATATTTAATAATTTTTTGAATTTATAGCTCAGGTGCTAGAGCAAAGTTTACAATCGCAGTCAAAATCCATTCAGCTATGCATGGAACGGGCTCACATATGCTGTAATACCAGTAGGATATGCCAAATAAAACCATGTCTACATTCTGTTCATCTCATCCATCTAGAAATGCAGATAGCCATCTCCTACAAAGCTGACGGGTCTACTGATGAACTGATCTTCAAAAGGCACCATCATGTGAAGGCTGCTCTGGACATTTTTGCAGAATTTGGCAGCTGTGCTTCAGCCTGACCTCACAGAGGAAGGCGACCGGTAAGGGGACAGGTGCACATTGCTCAATCTTTCAATATGCACCCACAGGGAAGACTATGGCTTTGATATCCACTCAAATAGTTAGAGATAAATATAGGTTGGTGAGCTTTAAACAACACACCAGCTCTCAAACATACTCTTAACATGACAAAGCCTAAAAGAGGAAACTGAATTATTGAAGAGACCTTTAAAAACCAGATGTGCGATTGATTATTGGAGTGGTTCTCAACTGGAGGGTTAAGGTCACAGATCTGTTTTGATAGGGTTGTAGACAGCAGGTAAAAAAAAAAAACAACAACAACAAAAAACAATGCTAATAAATTTAAATTAGCCGTGCATTATTAGCATAGTAAAATATATAGGCTTATCAAATTTTTAAAGGGATGAGAAAATACATCAAAGGCTGTGCTTCAAATCAATTACTTTGATTATTAATCTGTCACTTTAAGTAACCAAATTAAGTAGATGCCAACATTGACAGGTCCTTATCCTCGAAAATCATGAACAAAATGTAAAATAAAATATGACCCAGACTTCATTAAACATGGGTTCACTTGCAACAAGGAGCCAACCAAGTTTTTTTATTTTTCATTATTGCCTACAGAAATTTATACTATTTAAACTTCATAATTCATGTTAATATTAATAAATATATAAAATAATGTACATATAAAAAGGATGTTTTCTCTACTTTTGTACAATAAAGAATTAGTACTGTGTTGGGACACCGGTAAAAAATCTGTGGTCCTGAAGCAAAACCGGTTGAGAATCACTAGTTTAGTGGTTAGGACAGGGAAAAGATAAGTGTTCAGATGCAGAGGAATGGGCAGCAAATATTGAGATATTGAGCACCAATAATAATCAAAAGTCTTAACAGTGTAATAATTATGAGAAATAACTAACAATTACAATTATGAAATGTGTGTCCAGCAGAGCATATGACTCTTAAATATAAAACAACAAAATATTATGAACCTAGGAATATACACATAACATATTCTGCGTGGCTTTTAAAACACTCATTAGCAAATCCTCATTCACAAATGCTCAAATAAACTGATTAGCCAAGAAATTAAAGTGCAAATTTGGCTACATGAAATAATGCCATTCAGGAGAAGGAAGATGGAGGCATGCCATGTGTAACTACAGACCAGAATTGAGGGAGGATGAGATGGAGGAGTGTGTATTTGTGTGTGTGTATTTGTGTGTGAGTGTGTAGGTGGGTGGTTGTTTTACAAGAACCTGTCTCTCACTCCTGCTTCCCCTGACTCTTTCACACACACACACACACACACACACACACACACACACACACACACACACACACACACACACACACACACACACACACACCTTCACTAACAAGTAGCCAGGCCATGACATTATGCCTACACGCACTCACACAGCCTATAAATACACTTACACATGTATAAACCTGCATAGAGCAATGAAAACACATGCCTACAGATATGGAGGACAAAACCTGCAAAAATAATAAATAAATGTAATAATAAGAAAATAAATAAAGTAATAAATGTCTCGATAAAACAAATATATTTTGTTTTTAATGAAAATGAATTTATTTTTGTAGACCTTTTTTCCTTTATTATTTTCTCTTTTTATTTGTATTCTTTAAAACTTTTTTTATTCTTTCATTTTTGTATTATTATTTATTTATGCATTCATTTATTTTTATATTTATTTATTCCCACCTGTATTTATTTCCATATTTAAATATTCCCACATGTATTTATTTTTATATTTATTCTTACATTTCTGTCTCTTGTATGATAATTATGTGGGCTGGTCCTGCTTACCATTGGTTTATTGTACATTGAAGCGTGTGCTCGATTACTCTTGACTTGTTTTGATGTGACGTTAGGTCATAGCCATATTGTGTAAACTATAGCTATTTGTGGGGCTAAAAACGTAAGAGCTTAAGTCAAGCCAAGATTTATTGGTTATACTACAATCACAAAATAAATGGGGAGCTGTTTCTTCAACAAACCACGAAATGAGCAAGTTTCATAAATGATTTAACCTTGTCCTTTTCTTTTTTTTCTGTTTATATAACTTCATATTTTGATGTCCGCAAATCCATAATATTGGTTTCTGTTGTTATGATTGTTCATTGTAAATGATACAACCATACTTCATTTCCCTGATCGTTTATGTATGTATGTATGTATATATAAGTTCTGCAATAAAACAAAATCTATAGCTGACGCTTCACATCTATAGAGTTGCGCAACTTAGCGAATGAAGTCGATAACCACACATCAAATGACTATGTTTCATTTAGAGTAGAGGTGCTTATTGATGGTTTAGGAGAGCTCTATGCTGGTATGAATGTCGAAGCACATCCTAGATTGTTAGACTCTCTGCTAAACGTTTTCCTGCATATTCTAAATCTGTGCGAGTCAGAGCGTGCTAAGGTGGGACGTCCATCTTATTTGCTTCCGATAAGAACTATTGAGCTCTTAACCAATGATGCACTGGAGCTACGCAAGGACCGCCTCCCTCATTTCCATGTTGCACACAGAAAAGTAAAAATAAATAAATGTATAAATAAATAAATATATATGGGAATCTATAAATATGGAAATAAATATATGTGGGAATAAATAGATATAAAAAAAAATAAAAAAAATAAACAATGCAAAATAAATGAATAAATAAACAAAAAAAGTTACAAATAAATATAGAAAATAATAAAGGAATAAAGTCATACAATAATACATTTAGGAATACATTTAATTAAAAACTAATTATATTTGTTTTATCAAGACATTTATTCCTTTATTCATTTTTTATTATTACATTTATTTCTTTATTATTTTTGCAGGTTTGGGCCTCCATATACAGAAGTACTGCTTACACCTTTGGCAAATACAACTCAGTTTTTCACAATTCCTGACATTTTATTGTAGAAAACATTCCTTAAGTAGGATAACTACTTTATTTTAAGAATGTGAAATGTCAGAATAATAGTAGAGAGAATTATTTATTTCTGCTTTTATTTCTTTCATAACATTTCCAGTGGGTCAGAAGTTACATACACTTTGTTAGTATTTGTAATTTGCAATTGCCTTCAAATTGTTTAACTTGGGTCAAACATTTTGGGTAGCATTCCACAAGCTTCTCACAATAAGTTGCTGGAATTTTGGCCTATTCCTCCAGACAGAAATGGTGTAACTGTGTCAGGTTTGTAGGCCTCCTTGCTTGCACACGCTTTTTCAGTTCAGCCCACAAATTTTCTATCAGATTGAGGTCAGGGCCATTCCACTCCAATATCTTAACTTCGTAGTCCTTAAGCAATTTTGCCACAACTTTGGAGGTATGCTTGGGGTCATTGTCCATTTGGAAGACCCATTTGCAAGCAAGCATGGCTGATGTCTTGAGATGTTGCTTCAATAAATCCACATAATTTTCCTTCCTCATGATGTCATCAATTTTGTGAAGTACACCAGTCCCTCCTGCAGCAAAGCACCCCCACAACATTATGCTGCCACCCCCATGCTTCAGGGTTGTGATGGTGTTCTTCGGTTTGCAAGCCTCACCCTTTTTCCTCCAAACATAACAATGGACATTATGGCTAAAAAGTAAAATTTTTGTTTCATCAGACCAGAGGAAATTTCTCCAAAAAGTAAGATCTTTGTCCCCATGTGCACTTGCAAACTGTAGTCTGGCTTTTTATGTTGTTTTGGAGCATTGGCTACTTCCTTGCTGAGCAGCCTTTCAGGTTATCTCAATATAGGACTGGTTTTACTGTGGATATAGATATTTGTCTACCTGTTTCCTCCAGCATCTTCACAAGGTCCTTTGCTGTTGTTCAAGGATTGAGTTGCACTTTTCGAACCAAACTACGTTCATCTCTAGGAGACAGAATGTGTCTCCTTCCTGGGCGGTATGATGGCGTGGTCCCATTGTATTTATTCTTGCATACTATTGTTTGTACAGATGAACGTGGTACCTTAAGGCATTTGGAAATTGCTCCCATGGATGAACCAGACTTGTGGAGGTCCACAAATATTTTTTTTTATTTTTGTTTTTAGGTCTTGGCTGATTTCTTTTGATTTTCTCATGATGTCAAGCAAAGAGGCACTAAGTTTGAAGATAGGCCTTAAAATAATAATATCCACAGGTACACCTCCAATGGACTCCAATTAGCCTTTCAGAAGCTAATTGACTAATTGCCTAAAGGCTTGACATCATTTTCTGGAATTTTCCAAGCTGCTTAAAGGCACAGTTAACTTAGTGCATGTAAACGTGTGACCCACTGGAATCGTGATATAGTCAATTAAAAGTGAAACAATCAGTCTGAAACAATTGTTGGAAAATGTACTTGTGTCATCCACAAAGTAGATGTCCTAAATGACTTGCCAAACTATAGTTTGCTAATATGAAATCTGTGGAGTGGTTAAAAAAATAGTTTTAATGACTTCAACCTAAGTGTATGTAAACTTCTGACTTCAACTTTATGTATACACAAAAACCTCCCACACTGTACATCTCATAATAAAAGTAATTCTGCTACTCAGATCAAACTCACCCCTTGCCTGCAGGCCTGTTCGTTGAGTGCTCGCACCCAGGCTCTCTGCCAGTGCTCCCTGAACGACTTGAACGCAAAGAGTGAAGACAAAAGACCTTTGACACCTGCCTCTGTGTCACTCCCTGCCCCATCTTGCCCCAGCCTCAGCCTCAGGAGGGAACCCCACACGCCGCCTGTAAGGGTCTGGTGAGTGAGACACAGAGGCAGCTGCCAGGGGGCCTCCCTCTTGCCCTGGGCATTGGCGCACCACCTAGGGCACAGCAAGGCCAGAGAGAACTGAATGAGCCATGCTAGTACGACCAGAACAGAGGCGCAGAAGAGTGCCACCTGAACCAGCCAGCTCACGTCCTGGAAAGTCATCATCTTCCTAATCACTGATCACTTTAGTCTCATTTTTAAGAAGGGTTGAAAATCTTGCCTCACGAAGGTTGGAACACTGGGGAAGGTGAGAGAGACACACAGAGTAAGTAGACTGGAAAAAGATTGGATGCAGGAAATTTTGCTTTGCAGCAATGACAAGACATGTTAACAACATCTCATTCGAACATTGACAGAACATACTGTATTACAGAAAAGAACATAGAGGTGAACTTCATGCTTCCTCACAGATTGGGAAAGTAAGGTGTCTTCCTCTATTTACATGTACTGAATATTAAAATAATTGGCTAATGTTTTGTTATCAAAGAAACTTTCCTTTACCATGGTAACCATAGTTCCACCATCACAATACTATAGTACAATTATAACCATTATTGTTACTACTGTAAAACCAGTATGAATTCATATGAAATGTAATTTATTTGATCATATAGTTTATATTTCAAGTTAAGTTTACTGTGGCAACAGAAAATAAGGGTCACATAGTAACTTTTTGTAAGGGTTCCAATAAGTGTTCTTATCTAAGATACTTACAAGTGCATGTGTCGTGTATGTATTACCACGTGTGCTTAAAAGTTTAAGTAGTTAAGCAAACTGACTAGCATTTCGGTGAAAGTGTGACATGCAATGCGTGCCCTGAAACCGGAGAAGTCCTGAACTCCTTCCAGAAAACTCAGATCAGCTTGCTTTAAGGCCATTCACGCCGGACGCGTTTTTGCGTGCGTCCGCCCGTGAATTGCATTTCTATGTAAACTTGCGCAAGCGCGTCCAGCTGTTTTTCAGCGTCTTGGCGCAGGAATATTATCGGCGGTTCTGTTCAATCGCGTTAGATCTAGCTTCTTTTCTTCTTCTCTTTTTTAAGAGCAAGACACGGCCCCTAATACTAGTCCTTTGCGAAATCTGTAAGCTACACCTGGTCCAATTATGTCACAAACTGACAGCACAGCACCGCTGTGTTTTTGGTCAGTGCTGAATTGCAACGTCGAATTTGTTAATGGGTTTATTATGACCCATCTTATGAATTTAAATGTCCTTCATTTTTCACAGAGGCAAATATACTTATTATGGTGTTGCGTATAATAACGTTCTTGCGAAATAATGCATGTTTACGTCGCCCTCACTGATCACCATTTGAGAATAACGGCCTGTGTCTCAAAACACAACGAGTAACCAGACAGCATGTTTGGGCTTCATATGCGAATTACGAGTCAGCTCACACATAACAGTTATTACAGTGATTCAGAAAACACTATAATGTCCAAAATCCTGGGTAGGTAGGCAGCTCCCAAGATGTTGAGTCACCGCATCCGTGTCACAATAACGCCGAGCATATACAGTGTTTGTAAGAAAAAGCCATAGAGGAGAATTATTACCGATAGGATGAGAAGCGCGGTCTTTACGGTGAGCCCTGTTAAAGCTAACTACAAATGCACAGCTCCATGGCTACATCATGTCTTCCTAATCTCAATACCAATCTTCAGATCCAGTCGCTATTCCTAGCATCTTCATCGATCAGACCGGAGTTGACTGGTACATGCCCCCTTTCGTGAACATTTAGCATAGTAAAAATCACACATTTATAATATCCAGTGCTGTCAACGCAAGAGAAAATGCGTCTCCCTCCCTCCGTCGGTGTCAGACAGTCCGTAATGGTAATGCGCAGGAACAGAACAGACGAGCTGTCAAATAGCAACACAACACACACTGCACGAATTTAAAGAGATACACACGCTGTTCTCGGTCTTCCGGAGTGGCGCAATGCCTCTTCCCAGTCTTCTCAAGCGCGCGTCCACGTTATCAGGAACTACTTTATCTAATTTATAAGAATCCTAAAAAACATTTTCTGACTTTTGGCATGCTCTATACTACAAAACTATATATATATATATATATATATATATATATATATATATATATATATATATATATATATATATATATATATATTCAAATGTTTATTTTTGTTATTTCACAAACGTTTCTTCTCAAAATCAATTTATTGTTTGCATACAACATCTACAATCACCCCGATCTCGGGGCTTTGAAAATAAGACTTTTATATAACGTTCAGTGTGTTCAATGAATATTCCGAGTTCAAAACTGTAATGATAGTGGCTGGTTTTATGGGGTAGTGGCAACCCTGTCTAGTATATGTTTGCGCATGTGCATGTAGAGGGGACTGATTGGCATAGGGTGCGTGGCGGCAGCACGCCACTATGAAAGATATTAAATAAATCTAAACGTTACATATCGATGGACTAGAAGTCTGGTAAATTTGCTCGGCTGGTTATATAATTGTCTGAGGAGCTTCGAAAGAAGAACATGATGTGAGGTTAAGAAGGGTTTTTGAAGCAACCATGCGAGCAAATTTGAAGTTGAACAGGGGGTGACTGAGTTAATCTTCTTGGGTGACCAGATCCCCTGAAGATCTCTGCTATCGAACATTATGCAAAGACCGCAATGTGTAAAAGATGTCCAGAGATTCATGGGTATGTTGAATTATATGAGTAGATTCATACCTAATCTGTCTGAGAAAATAGGTCCATTAAGATGGCTAACTGAGAAAAGGAATGAATGGAGTTGGAACCATGAACAGGAGTCTGCATGGCAACATTTGAAAGCAATTTTAACTAAAGAGCCAATCTTGAAATTCTATGACCCCAATTGTTCTATTAAAATTTCAGCTGATGCTTCACAGGCAGGATTGGGAGCAGTACTTCTCCAGGATTATGATGGAACGTGGCAACCAGTTGCATATGCCTCACGTTCGATGACTGATGCGGAGTGTAGGTATGATCAAATTGAAAAATAGTTGCTTAGTATTACTTTTGCTTGTGAGAGATTTCATCAATTTGTGGCAGGACAGATTGTTGATGTTGAAACTGACCATAAACCATTGATTGCATTGTTCAAAAAACCTCTTAATGATTGTCCATTGAGAATCCAAAGAATGATGATCAGATTGCAACGTTATGCATTAACTGTATCCTATACACCAGGTAAATTGATGTTTGTGGCAGACACCTTGTCCAGAGCCGAGTGGAAAGTTGATTGAGGACATTCAAGCTTATGTGAACATGATCGTAGAAGCTTTACCTGTTGCTGATTCCAAAATGAAACTGATCTATTAAGAGACCGAACAAGACCAAACGCTCACTCGGGTGAAATACTGTGAATGGTTTGCCAGATGTGAAGCAAAATTGTGTTGTAGAATCTGAATTGTCTGTTTGTAATGGAATTCTATGTTAAGGAAATAAAATAGTGATTCTGAATAATATGAGACGTGAGATGTTGATCAAAATCCATGAAGGCCATTAGGGAATTGAGAAGTGTAAAAAAAAGAGCTTGTGAAGTCATGTACTGGCCTGGAATTAATCAGGACATCACAATAGAAGTGTCCAAATGTCAGACATGTGCCAGATATCAATTCAATAATCCAAGAGAGCCACTAAAGTCGCATCCGGTACCTGAAAGACCATACCAAAAAGTAGGTGCAGACATATTCACATGTCATGGAAAAAATGACCTCTTGGTTACGGATTATTATTCATTTTATCCAGAGGTGTGTGCATTAAGCACAACTACGGCAGAAAATGTAATTTCATGCCTGAAATCCATCTTTGCTCGACATTGAGTACCTACTGAATACAGATAATGGTCCTCAATTTGTTAATGCTAGTTTCCAAAGTTTTTCAAAAGACTGGGACTTCAGACATACAACATCAAGTCCATATTTTCCCCAGTCTAATGGTCTTGTGGAAAAATCAGTTGGAGTTGTGAAAAGGTTGATGCAAACTATGATGGAAGTATTTTTTATATAGGACTGCTTGCTTATCGTAGTACCCCTCTTGAGTGTGGAAACTCGCCAGCATATCTTTTGATGGGACGACGTCTTTGTTCTAATTTACCTATGTCCAAGGATCTTCTCGTGACAGAAGGCAGTAAGAAAGTCAGAGAATTTAAAGAACAACAAAAGGCTAAGCAAAGGATATATTATGATAAAGGAACTCATCATTTACCTGAACTTCGTGTGGGTGAGGAGGTCAGATTTAAAGATAAAACTAATACTTGGAATCAGAAAGGCATTGTACTTGAACAAATTCAACCAAGGTCTTATAATGTTGAAACCACAAGTGGTGTTGTGTTAAGGAGGGATCGTCAACATCTGTTGAAAGATTTATCAGCTGAATCAGAACAACCGGAAAAAACTGAGATACCGTTGAGAAAATCTGTTTGTGAACGGAGATGCCCTGAATGACTTATTGAAACGTGCTGAAAGTTGAAATAGTCCTGACAGACTTGTTGCAAGAGACTGAATTGATCAGATATGTAGAATTGTATATTTTAAATCGTTTCAAATCATGTTTGTATTTTGCTTTGGGATTTAAATGTTTATATGTAATGGAGGGTTTCATGTTTAAAAAAAAAAAAAAAAAAGGGGAAGATGTAATGATAGTGGCTGGTTTTATGGAGTAATGGCAACCCTGTCTAGTATATGTTTGCGCATGTGGAGAGGGGATTGATTGGCATAGGGTGCGTGGTGGCAGCAAGCCACTATGAAAGATACTAAATAAATCTAAACATGACATGTCAATGGACTAGAAGTCTGGTGATTGATCATCCCGCACAAAACAAACACAAATTAAGCTCAATCCACGGCATTAGTGACATAATGCTGATCAGTACTAAACATTTCTAAACAAAAAAAAATAGAGGTTCCAGTGAGGCGCAAATAATGGAAGTGAATGGGGCCAATATGTTTAAAGGCAGAAATGTGCATCTTATAATGAAAATAAAACCATTACATTAATGCTTCGGTTAAAACTAAAAAAGCTTGTTGACACGAACATTGTATGTCTTGAAATACTTGAAACGGTGAGTATTTTAACGTTTACAAATTGGCCCCAAATCACTTTCTTTGTAAGTGCCACACTATAACCCATATTCTTTCTTTTTTGTTTTGTTTTTTAAAGTAGGGACAAGTGTATTGTTACTTTGTGTATACAGAAACTGTAACATGGTATCTTTATTTCCATCATAGAATAGTTTATTTTAAGCTATAGCAAAAGTAATATATTATATATTACCTTTAATCTACTTCTCATTGGATTCTGGTTGTGTTACACTTGAAAAGGTTCAACTGAAATTTAAATAATACATTTCTCTGACAAACACGCACCTTATCACTAAAGGGCTGTATCTATATAACTTTACTTCAAAATGTTATGTCTGCCATATGAAAAGTTAAAGTAAGAAGAGAAAGTAACAGAATTGTATGAATGTAAGCAGTAGGCGGGGGGATTATGTTGACGGAAGTAGATGTGGATTTGATGATAAGCTCAGAGGCAAACCTGCGATGTAAACTGACATATCTGTCCCGTTTGGACGTCAAAGCTGCTGCCGATGAGTTACTTGTAAACCTGGACTGATAAGTTTTTGGGCATGTTGTTGTTTTAGATTGTCTGTTACTTATCTGACCTCAGATATCTAGCTGTCAACTGCCGTTCATTGATTCAGTGTATACATACATACACACACACACACACACACACACACACACAGTTCGATCGGTTAAAAACAAGTTAATGTAATTTATACTCGCGATTACCTTTTAATGTTCTCTGAAGCAACGAGGTCTATAGCTGCATCTGAAGTATAGGTTAACGATCAATTAACCTTAAAGAAACTTGTTCAGTTTATGACAGCTTCACAGTGGATATACTACATAAAAGTTGTGAACTTTGGTGACAGGAAACTGTATGAATATAATGCAGATTGCAGATAGACATATAGTATTTTTATATAGTATAGAAGTTATAGATCAAATTAGTACATGAAGAAGATGTCTCCTATTCTTGCTCTTCCTCTTATCAACTGTTGCATTTCTGCGCTGGGGTGCATTGCTACAATCAAGCTTATTCCAGCTTTTAAGGATCATTTCATATCTGCACGCCTCTATGGCACTGACCTCAATAAAACGACAAAGAAAGAAGTGTAAGTGTTAAATTTTGCTTTATCATGCATCTGGTGTACTGAATGCATTGTAATATGATGTCTGAAAGCTGACTTGGGCAATCTCTCGACGCAATCATCATTCTTATTGACCAGCGTCTCCCCTCCTGAGATGGGGGTGTGGGGGGGTTAGTCCGGCTGCGCCCCAGCCTGAATCGGGCGGGGAGGAGTGTGACAAGGAGGAGGGTGTAAATCAGCTGATTAGCGGGAGAGTGAGACAAATGGCAGCCGGAGATGCTGGTTTGAGGGAGAGAGAGACACACACGCATGCATATTTGTCTGTTTATGTTTGTTTTAAGGCGAGTTTCACATTAAAGTTTACTTTGACTTTTCTGTCAATTCCCACCTCATCCTTGCCTGTCCTTTATACTGTAACGGCAACTGTGGCAAGGAACACAAAACTCCATAACACGCTGGTTCGTAGAGATGCACCGATCTGATACCTGGATCGGTATTGGCTCCGATACTGACGTTTTTAGACAGATCAGGTATCGGTCCGATGTGCCCGATCCAAATCTGATACTGTGTGTTAGTCATATTCCTTTCTGTCAATCTCCAAAACTGAAAATAATAACCATAAAAGCACCAATAAAGTAGTCCAAATGACTTGTGCATTTTATTCAAAGCCACTAGAAGACATACGATAGCGCTCTGTATTGCAAAAGGCTGTCTAATAAGTAAAGACACAGCACGTTAGTGAATGGCGCTGCTCTGTTGACACAAATATAAGCACGCACAGGCTGGTGAAGTGGTTGCGGCTATTTTCATATGTGAGTGTTACTCACAAACAGCATCTCAGGTGGTAAATGGTCTACACTTATATAGCGCTTTTTTTAACCTTAGAGGTTACCAAAGCGCTTTACACTGTGTCCCAATCACCCATCCACATCCACACACCAATGGCGACAGATGTAGATGCTCAATAGTTTGGTTCACTTATAATATGCATTTAGATTGGCACCGGAGGAGCATTTTACCAAAATAAGTTTTATTTGCTAATTAAACCACTGTGAAGCCTACATACAGACTTAACGATTTCCTGGAGCATTCCGATCGTCAAAATAAAAGCCTGATGGTTTTCGTGTTAAAGATGCATGACTGAAATATATTAGTTGTATTTTAAAATTCTAAAAGTCAATAATTATAATGATAATGGATTATTAGAATTTAATTTCAAATTACAACAATATTTAAGTTGAATGGGTTCTAAAAAATAGCTGTGGATGAAAATTGGACTAATATCTTACAACTAAATTGAATAAAAAGATATTTGAATCCTTTAAGTTCCAGATACAAGTAAAAAAAAAATGCAAAGAAACCTAGCTTTTCTACTGAAGACTGGAATTACTGTTAATTTTGCTGCTACATTATCCAGTAGACTAGTTAACAATAACGTTTTTCTTAATAGGCTATACATTTATATTGAAATAATGTGTTGTTAGAGGTTTGAGTTTCTTTCTATATAAAAGAGTACCCCCAATTCTTTCCACACAATAATGTAAATATATTTTAAACTGATTATGCAAAAAACAGCTCTGGGTTTGATTCGGGAAGGGTATCGCCTGATACTGAGATTTCAGTTATCGGATTGGTAGAGAAAAATTGGTATCAATGTATCTCTACTGGTTAATGAAGAAAAACGTCTCGGGTTACATGTGTAACCCTTGTTCCCTGAAAAAGGCGGAACGAGATGTTGCGCTGCTAAGCGCTACGGGGAACAGCTTTCGCTGTGAGCCGAGCTGAAATAATGTGTGGAACACGTCAATGAACATTGACCGGAATTTATAGCCTCGGTTGATGTAATCATTAGATGCACCTGAGGCCAGGCTATAAATGGATACGTCACCAGGTGTCGTTAGATACTTCTTTTTGAAGAGCAGTCCTGGGACGTCCCAGTGCGGCAAAGCAGCGTAACATCTCGTTCCGCCTTTTTCAGGGAACAAGGGTTACACATGTAACCCGAGACGTTCCCTTTACAAAAGGCTTCACTTTGATGTTGCGCTGCTAAGCGCTACGGGGAACGCAATACCCACGCCGCCGCACTTGGGGCTGTCCGGACCCCTACGGTTGTGCAGTGTACTCACAAAAACGCGAGAGGTCAAGGGCATAAGAGCCCGGAGTAGCATAAACATCTAAACCATTAAATTTTGATGAATGTGTGCGGAGAGGACCAGCCTGCCGCATCACAAACTTGTTCAGGCATGAGCTGAGATGTCGACTCAAGGGCATGAGAGCCCGGAGTGCAGAACATCCAAACTAAAAAAGTCCAATGAATGTGTGCAGCGAGGACAACCTGCCGCATCACAAACTTGTTTAGGCATGGGCTGGGATGTCGACTCAAGGACATAAGAGTCCGGAGTAGCAAAGCATCTAACCCATAAAGTTCGATGAATGTGTGCGAAGAGAACCCTATCGCAACACAAACTTGTCATAAAACTGATGAATGTGAGCGGAGAGGACCAGCCTGCCGCATCACAAACGTGCTCAGGCATGAGCTGAGATGTCGACTCAAGGGCATAAGAGCCCGGAGTAGCAAAGCATCTAACCCATAAAGTTCGATGAATGTGTGCGAAGAGAACCCTATCGCAACACAAACTTGTCATGAAAACTGATGAATGTGAGCGGAGAGGATCAGCCTGCCGCATCACAATCTTGTTCAGGTATGAGCTGAGATGTCGACTCAAGGGCATAAGAGCCCGGAGTGGCAAAACATCCAAACTAAAAAAGTCCAACGAATGTGTGCGGAGAGGACAACCTGCCGCATCACAAACTTGCTGCAGAGGGAGACCTCTAGCCAAGGTTTTAGAGGAGGAGTGCCCTCTGGTAGAGTGCGCCCTGAAACCTACTGGCTGAAGCTTGACCGCTACCTGTGAGGCCCGGCAATAATGAGGATGCCTCTTTGAGGGCACCCCGCCCACCAAGCCGTGGCAAACCGCAGTGGCCAAATACAGCCTGGCAGTGGCGAGGCAAGTGCCCGCTGACAGTTCTTTCTACAGAAAATCCAGAACTGAAGCAAACTGGCAGTTAGCTGGTTCTGTAATAAGAACTTTAGCAGGAGGGGGGGACTGGGCGACTCAGGGAGAAGTAGAGGAGACATTGCGCTATCAACAGAGGCGAAGAGGTCCTCTTCTGCCCTGTAAAATCTACCCAGATCAGTTCCAAGTGGAGGGAGCCCTAGCACTTGAAATGCTCTCGATGACCTCAAGGATGAGAAGGTCCTCCCTGTTCGGAATCGCCCAAGGCGAGCCGTCGAGGAGAGGAATTAACTCCGAGAAACATATCCTGTTCGGCCAGCGTAGCCATTATTAGGAGGCAAGACCCTTGCTGGTGAACATTGCCAAGACTCCCAGGAGCAGAGAAACTGGGAGAGAAACACATACAGACGCATTCTGGGTCATGTATGTGTCTTAACGTCCAGACCCAAGGGGGCTGGGTGATTTCAGGGAGAAGTAGAGGAGACATTGCGCTATTCATAGAGGCTAAGAGGTCCACTTCTGCCCTAAGATCTCACCCAAACTTGTTCCAAGTGGAAAAAGCCCGGCATTTAAAAAGGTCTCGATAACCTCAGGAGAGAGCCCTGTGTCCCTCAGTTGGTACCCTTAGGGGCCAAACATGAAAGATTCCACAATTTGGGGCAGGGATGAAATATTGCCCTGTGCCTGAGATAGAAGATCCTTCCTGTTCGAATCGCCCAAGGCGAGCCGTCGAGGGAAGAGATTAGCTCCGAGAACCAAGCCCTGTTTGGCCAGCCGGTGCTATCAGTAAGAGGCAAAAACCCTTGCTGGCTGAACTCTGGGCAACTACTACCTTAGGGTGGAGTTCTTAACTCCCCGTTGGTATTTCCTGTCTGGACCGTGAATCTGCTCCCAGTATAACGGGCATCCAGGGATATAACTGACCTGAGTGACAGGAGCTTACCCTGGGCCCTAAGGAGAATCCGACGTGTCAGAAATACAGCTGACAAGAACATGGGTCTCCTTGAAGATTTATGTAAGAGGCTACCGCTGTACTGTCCACCAAGCACCAAGACATGGCAGCCTCAGGAGGAGGTATTTCAGGGCCAGAAATACAGCCATCAACCCGAGACAGAGACTGTGACAACCGAGCTGATGACCCTCCTATCCCCTTAAGCTGGATCGACCACTTAAGGCCGCTACCCGCCCATCAGGGAGGCGTCTGTCATTAGCAGTCTGCGACAACAAGACGCACCTAGAGTGGGACCCAAGGCAGAAAACCGGGGTCTGAACCACATAGAAAGGGAACGAAGCCTGAGGCGCTAGAACCTATTTAGCCCAGGGGTTTTGGCCCTTGGAAGAAATCCCCTGGCTTTTGGCCACAACAAAAACGGTCTCATGAGCAGAAGGTCCAGAGGGATCACCGTGGACGCTGCTCACCCTGAGACCTGGAAATCGTTGATACTGATAACAGTGCAACCTTGACCTAGCCTGACTTTGCTCAGGGTGATCTGAATGGACTCAATCCTAGCGGGAGACAGTTGTGCCCGCGATTGAGATTGAACTCCATACGATGCCCCGATAGACAGTGTTCTGAGTGGGAGAGAGGACGCTTTTCTTGGCGCTGAGCCTCAACCCCAGAGAAACAGATGAGCTAAGACGATGTCCCTGTGCTGAACTGCCAGTTCCTGGAACTGCGCTTAGGATCAGCCAGTCGCCTACGTAATTCAGAATGCAGATGCCCAGGAGTCGCAAGGAGCCAGCGCTACATCATGCATTGTGAATGTGCGGTAAAAAGGGCTAGGCTGAGTGAAAGAACCTGACCCTGGAAGACTTCAGCCTCTGAAGTGAACCTCAGGAACTTTCCATGTTGTGGCAGAACTTCTAAATGAAGTATAGAAGTGCGTCATAAGATCGATGGTGACAAGCCAAACGAGTTGTAGGGCTTGAGACACTGACCGCCTTGACAGGCATCATCTTGGACTTGAACATCCACGGGTAGTTCAAGCTTTAAGATCTAAGCCAGACGCCACCCCTCACCCTCCATGGGAAACGGGAAGTATTTAGTGTAATAACCTAACTCTCTCTCTGAAGGGGAACACATACCATGGCCCCTTTAACCAGGAGATGTTTTTTAACAAAAAGAAATCCGGTTTACGGTAGTGAGAACACGCCGTTGAAACACGGAAAAGCAGCGAGAGAATTAAATCCTGACGCCCTTATAAGACCCACAGAAAAGAATATATCCGGCAGAAGTTTCCACGCTGCCAGGATCTCTGAGATGGGTATTATATTTTAACACTTCCTGTTGAGGGGTTGTCTGGTGTTTCGCGTCCTGAATAAAATGCAGGAACAGCGAAAAACACCCGATTTTGACGGAAGCCTCTGCAACCCGAAACACCAAGAGGTGGCGGGAATGGAGGGGCTTCGAGGGGGTACCGGGAGGGGTGAAGTGAAGCACGCGCCCGTCCCGAGGGAGCTACCCCTAATCTAGGCGCAAGACCGTCAGGGTTTTCTCTTACTAGAATTTATAGTCCTGAGGTCTTGCTTCGGGCTGGCGAGGGCGGCGAGACTGTCCCCAATCCCTGGGAGGAGGAGCACGACTCGCCACGCCTTGCTTTTGAGCCTCCCTTCAGTCAGGACCGAGGTGGGTCTGAGGCTTGCTTGTCAAGCGCAGAACCCACACTCAGGTCGCCCAGGAGGTCAGCCTGGTACGCCTGAAAAACAGCATAGTGTGCAGAGCAGCACCAGCCTGACCTGCTGCTTGATAAGCCCTTCCCACTAAAGTGGAGGTTGTCCTACAAGGCTTTGAGGGAGAGAGGGCTTTAAGTGATGATGCCGAGCCCGGTGAGAGATAGCCCTCAAGCCGTCTCTTCGACCGGGCGGCATCACTGAATACCCCCGTGCCTCAGCACCCACGATAGTCGAATATAATGACGCCGAGTGTATGTGAACACGGAAGAAAATATATATATATATATATATATATATATATATATATATATATATATTATTTTATTTTTTTTTTTAGGGGTTCTCCATGAGAGAAAAAGCTCTTCATGGAGGTTATCAAAGAAAGGAAGGGACCCATGAGGCGTTCCCTTTCTTAGACTGGAAGATAAAATCTATCCCCTAATTTGGAGCGTTTGGGGTCTCTTTTCGCGTGGCCAGTCCAATCTGGCAACCGCGACGAGTAACAACATCGAGCAATTCCTCCGTGATATTTTTTTATCGCGGACGGAAAGCTCGAGGCGGAAGAGAATTGCGATCCACCTCATGATCCGAAGAAGCGTCGGAACGCGCCGAGATCATGTGAAGGACCAGCTGGGTTTGGGGAGAGAGTGAGAGAAAGGGATCAACCCGCCTCTTGCTCCTCAGCCAAATCCATGCACGCAGCCCCACGAACGATCTTTTCGTGAGTGCTGACTCCGGAAGCTAGCGAGGCGAGCACGACGCACTCTGCCTGTTAAAGCAAATCGCAGTGCTCGCGACCGCCCTGCTGCAACGCCAGAGCAGCGTGCTCTTACCCCCAAACAAACAGCAAAAACTGATGTGTGCCGTCTTCAGCTATAGAGCGAGAAGAGAGGAACACGCACCGTTTGCTTTCAGTCATTCTCTCTCTTTTTTTTTTTTTTTTTTAATATATATATATAATATTTTCTAAACAGAAGAGAAAAATAGAACAACATTCACTGCACACTGCCTAACTGATTCTATCTCCTAACAGAGGAAAGAAAGTTTTGACAGGGTGTGTGAAACACACAGAAACAGAATCGCTCTGAAAAAAAGAGTTTCTAACGACACCTGGTGATGTATCCATTTATAGCCTGGCCTCAGGTGCATCTAATGATTACATCAACCGAGGCTATAAATTCCGGTCAATGTTCATTGACGTGTTCCACACATTATTTCAGCTCGGCTCACAGCGAAAGCTGTTCCCCGTAGCGCTTAGCAGCGCAACATCAAAGTGAAGCCTTTTGTAAAGGGAACAACCTTGGGAGATACCAGGCTCACTGTGGGGGTCAGTGCACTTCTGGCTAAACAGCATGAATATAATGCCAATATTAGTTATTTGTGTGCAATGCAAGTCATGGTTTAAAAAAAATGTGTGATCCAAGTAAGTGTTAAGGGCCAGTGTTTAAACAAAGATTTTGTATGAACAGCAAGATCTGCAATCATCCTGGATTCATCAAGAAAACTCATAATTTTATTATGGAAAAAGATCATAATTTCATTTTTCTAGTAAGACCTTTGATATTAGGGCAAAAATCATATTCTTGATGATAATTATTATAGTGTTTTCTTGTAAAAAATATTAAAAAATCCTTAAAACAAGATCAATTTGATTTATCTTGGTTTAGAAACAACACTGCATACGATATTTAGGTTTTTCAGAGAATGTATTTTTAACATGTGTATTTTGTCTTACTGTACTAACATAGTTTTTAAAGTCAAAACAAGTTAAAAAATCTACCAGTGCTGAAGAAGTAATCCAAAGTAACTAAATACGTTACAAATTACATTTTACAGCATGTATTCTGTAATCTGTAGTGGATTTCAAAAAGTAACCCTCCCAACCCTGTCTGTGTTGTAGTTTATGTGACCTGTGTGACATCTCAAGGCAGCTAGCAGACGTTCAGATTAACCAGTTTCTCTGCTTCCTGACCTGGGCCCCAGTTAATCAAATACTATCACTATTAAGATTATGAGCAAAATTACTAGAGAGGAGAGCAGCATCTTCCCTGGAGGGATGGTGTACATCTCTCTTTAGAGGGTCAAGTCTACCCCAAAAACTCTTCCAACTGTCTATAAATCCTATGCTATTCTCCGGACACCACTCAGACATCCAGCCATTCAGTGACCTCATATCCACTAGGAGCTGGGAGGGGGCTAGAGCATATTACAATGTCTGACATTTTTTTTGCAAGTTCACACCCCTCTTTAAGATTATCGATGTCAAAGCCGGACATCATTAGTACCGACATGAATAACAATTTTAGAAAATCTACGTTTAAGTGAAGATTTTTAGAAGAATATTTCAGCTAGGTCCAAAAATCACATAAAGGCAAGTTATACAAGTAATCCAGAAGACTCCAGTGGTTGAATGGATGTCTACAGAAGCGATATGATAGGTGTGGGTGAGAAACAGATCAATATTAAATTCCTTTGTACTATAAATTGCACAAAGAATGTGAATGTGAAAGTGAAAATGCCGTTTTATAGTAAAAACTGGGACTTAAAATGCATGTGTTTCTTACCCACACTTATCATTGCTTGTGAAGACATGGATTTAGCCACTGGAGTCTTTTGCTTCCTTTATGCTTTTTGGACCTGCAAAGATCTGTTCACCATTCACTTTTATTGTATGGAGCCACAGAGCTGAGATATTCTTCTAAAATCTTAATTTGTGTTTTTAATTTTTGAGTGATCTTTCCCTTTAATTTATAGTGGTTCAAATAAGGAAGATAATTAAATGCTTGTTCAAGATCACTGACATTTTTTGGAGTGTGTAAATAGGCATGCAGCTATATACTTTAACATATCAGGATGTTTTTTTTTTTTTTTTTCAATGGATTTTGTATGAACTTTCCTCTTTAAGGAGACTACAGGGACCATGACTTTTCTTTGTACTTCATGATTCCCTTCTACACCACATTAGCCCTCTTCTACCACAACTGGTTTGTTTAAAATCATGCATTTTTATTTATTTTTATTGCAAATGTGTGTAACATGCTTAAAAGCAAGACTTGAAAACATTTAACTTTTCCAAACACTACTAAGTCAACAAATACTATGCATATTTGTATTTAAAAGTTACCCTTTTGACAGTTATCTCACACCACATATACAGATCTTAACCATTAAATAAAGGCAGGCATCAGCAGCCTTTAGTGATGTACATTCAATACACCCTCTCAGGTACCCATCCTCAGTGTTCGTTGGAGACACTGTGTGTTACTTTGCTGGAATGACGTTTGAAGTGGTTGGGATTCTCGGCCATTTCAGCAAGACCATGCTGCTTTTCTTCATCCTCCAAGTCATCAACTTTATTTACTCCCTGCCTCAATTGTTTCACATCATTCCCTGCCCCAGACATCGCCTTCCAAGGTGGATAAGCTCAGAATTTTCTTTTTAATATCATGCTATCACAACTATGAGATTATTTTGATATTTGGTCAATTTAAAAAGTATGAGCTAAGGGCTGAACATAAAGGAAGGGTTAGTCATCTAAAATGCTCTTGAATCAGAACATTTAATGTCTTTAGAACTGGCCTCTCTAATGTTTGATTAATAAATATTTGACAGATGGAATGGGTTCATTGTTATCAATTTCTTATAAATGTATGCAGTACTAATATGATTTAAATCATCTGACCTCTAAAATGGATTAATGCAGGTTACAGTCAGACACAGGAAAGCTTGGCATGAGCTACTCTAAATTCAAACAGAAGGACCTAGGCAAATTAGGACAACATATTCTGAAGGTATAAACACATACATCATCATTATTCCAACAAAAGATTTTGATCCAGAAAAAGCATTTTCACGGTCACCCCTGTATACGATGGTGGCCAAAAGTTTGGAATAATGTACAGATTTTGCTGTTACGGAAGGTAATTGGTACTTTTATTCACCAAAGTTGCATTCAACTGATCACAAAGTATAGTCAGGACATTTCTGATGTAAAAAAACAGCACCATCACTATTTGAAAATTATTATTTTTTTGGATCAAATCTAGACAGGCCCCATTTACAGCAGCCATCACTCCAACACCTTATCCTTGAGTAATCATGCTAAATTGCTCATTTGGTACTAGAAAATAACTTGCCATCATATCAAACACAGTTGAAAGATATTTGGTTCATTAAATGAAGTTTAACATTGTCTTTGTGTTTGTTTTTGAGTTGCCACAGTATACAATAGACTGGCATGTTTTAAGGTCAATATTAGGTCAAAAATGACAACAACAACAAAAAGAAACAACTTTATCTAGAAACTCATCAGTCAATAATTATTTTGAGGAATGAAGACTATACAATGTTTGAAATTGCCAAAACATGAAGATTTCATGCAAAGGTGTACAGAGAAAAAGGAGAATTGGCTCTAACAAGGACAGAAAGAGATGTGGAAGGTCAGATGTACAACTAAACAAGAGGATAAGTACATCAGAGTCTCTAGTTTGAAAAATAGACGCCTCACATGTCCTCAGCTGACAGCTTCATTGAATTCTACCCGCTCAACACCAATTTCATGTACAAAAGTAATGAGAAGACTCAGAGGTGCAGGCCTTATGGGAAGAATTGCAAAGAAAAAGCTACTTTTGAAACATAAAAACAAAAATAAATGGTTAGAGTGGGAAAAGAATCACAGACATTGGACAACAGATAATTAGAACAGAGTGAAATGGATCTTAACCACCTTTTGAGGGATCAGGTATACTGTAAGGTTCGTGAGAAGTGTCCGACATTTATGGCAAGTGCTACAGGAAGCGTGGGGTGAAATGTCACTTAAGTATCTGGACAAACTGACAGCTAGAATGCCAAGGATCTGCAAAGCTGTCATTGCTGCACATGGAGGATTTTTTTATGAGAACACTTTGAAGTGGTTTAAGAAGTTTTGAAAAAATAAAATAAAATAGTAATGGTCATTTTTCACGTTATTAATGTCCTGACTATACATTGTGATCAGTTGAATGCCGCTTTGTTGAATAAAAGTACCAATTTCTTTCCATAAGAGCAAAATCTGTACATTATTCCAAACTTTTGGCCACCTGTGTATGTACAGTACATGAATAAGTTTAAAAATGAAATAGCATTTCCTATTTTGCCCTGCAGGTGGCAGAAATGTTATATCTTCTAGATGTGCAAAGGGGGCTGGAGGGAGATGATGAGTTTATTGAGTGCAACAACATGACCCTTATCAACCTGGTACTGAAATTACTGGGGCCTACACATGAGAGAACTCTGACTACAATCATGCTGTTTATAGAACTACCTCAAATGTATTTCATCAGTTTAGATGTAATGTGATGTATCTGTGATAAGTTCCATTAATGGGATAGTTAACCCAAAAATGAAAATTCTCTTATTTTTTACTCGCCCCTCATGCCATCCCAGATGTGTATGACTTTCTGTCTTCTACAGAACACAAACTAAGATTTTAAGAAGAATATTTCAGCTCTGAAGGTCCATACAATGCAAGTAAATGGTGACCAGAACTTTTAAGCTCCAAATAATCACATAAAGGCAGCATAAAAGTAATCCATATAACTCCAGTGGTTAAATCTGTATCTTCAGAAGCGATATGATAGGTGTGAGTGTAAAACAGATCAATATTGATGTCCTTTTTTTACAATAAATCTCCACTTTCACTTTCAGAATGTGAATTTTGATCTGTTTCTCACCCACACCTATTATATCGCTTCTGAAGACATTGATTAAATGGATTAAACCAAAGCTTTGAAGTTCTGGTCACTATTCACTTACATTGTATGGACAGATCTGAAATGTTCTGTTTGTAAAATCCTGAGAGACTTCACAGACTGCTGCTTCCATTTGGATGAAACCACATTCGACTGACTAAAGGATACATGTGCATGCAAAGGGATAGTCTACACATATGCCCATAATTCTCATTGGGACATGAAAATTCTGTAGATTATATACAACATGTATTTGCCTCTGTGTAATTCTGGCAGTCTGGGGTGACCTGAAAAAAACAGCCTCTATTTTGGCAATGTGGTTATGTGAAATGGTTTGATTCAGGTATATTTTAAGCAGTAGAGGTCATTTTTGAGATTGTAATTATTGAAAGATTACTTGATATATGCATTTATATATTTTTTTCTGTCAGATACAATATGCCTTTGACTCATTTAAATAAAGCAATGTGACAATGGACCACACTGTACTCTGGGGCGGTAAAGGGAAGTGTTGGAAAATATTATGTGTGTGTAACACTCTGCTTCAGTATCCAGACCTGTAATCAAACATAACCAACATGAATAATGTTGTTAATAAATGTTTTTAATTGTACTGGTATTTTAACAGATACTGATGTGTTGTGACAACAGGATGATGCCTTTTAAAGGGATAGTTCACCCAAAAATGACAATTCTGTCATGATTTACTCACCCTCCTGTCATCCCAGATGTGTGATCCCAGATGGGTGAAGAAAGTCATAGATCATTTTCTTTTTTGGGTTAACTATCCCTTTAAGTTTTTTTCGTGTGTGACAAAAATGTTTGTACTGTCCTAATCAACATAAAATAAGGGTATGGTGAAAATAATATTGATGTTAACTGTGTGAATCTATCTTTCCTCTGTGAATAATACTGACGGTCCTTGATGAGATCAAAAAATAATGATATATATATATATATATATATATATATATATATATATATATATATATAGATAGATATATTATACACACACACACACACATTGTTTTTTAAAATCAAGTGAGTACTGTAAATCGAGTGGCGGAACATTTGAATAAGTTTCTATGCCCGGCGGAATGGTAATTTCGATGTACCACGTAGGTGTAATTTGATTGGTTGAGATTTGAAAGCGACGGCGCATTGTTGATTTCTGATTGGTTGAAATTTTCGTGCGATGAAATAAGGATATGTATGAAGTAGTAGCAAAAGGTGAGTAGTTTATTAAACGTTTTAACAACACTTGATTTGTTCCATAAAAAAAAACCATAAAAAAAACTTCAACTATGCTTATCCCGTAACCACCAAAATGTGACCAATCAACAAAACGGAGGCAGTGCATTAAGTTATTTAAACAGCTATTTCTTATTTAGGTTAATAACTTTGACTATAATGTGGTCATAGGTAGTGCTTTTGTTTATTAAGGAGTTTGCTTGTTATATGAGTTACTTATTTTGGCGCTATTCATTTATTGTGAAAGGTTGTTGCTTATTGCTGTTAGAAACGGAAGCTGACAGTTATTAATTAATTTGTATAGGGATTTTAATTATTATTATTTTTTTTTAATTAAAAAAAGGTTATAGTTCTAGATTTGTTTATTTATGTATTTATTTTTAAAGGGGAAAAAAAGCCTAAATAAAAAACTAAACATAAAATAGAGTGAATATTTAATTATAAAATTAATAAGGTTGCTTCCAACCCTGGTAACAAGGATTAGATTAAAGGTTTATTGATTAAAAATTAGTACAGCTCTGGTGTCTTTTAAGCAAGTGCTTAACCATTATTGTTAAATACTTGATATCTTCAGCAGATTAGCCAGTTTTGTTGTTTTTATTTGTTGTCATGACACATCTCACATGTCACTTTACTGTCTACTTTTAGATCTCTGGAGGTCCACACATTGTGCTTTACATTCAGTGGTGCATAATGCCCTCCCCTTGCAAACGTGCCCCACTTAGAGAGGAGCTGCTGCTGGAACTGGCATGCGAGTGGGGCTCATGTCAGGAGATGTTTGAAAAGATGCAGGAGTTCTGTCAGCACATAGAGAAACATTATAAAGCTACTGTAGAAAGTGAGAGCTCGGATTTACCAGGTATGTCTAGCACACCATAAATATGACTACATTGAATAAATAGCTTTTTATTTGGAATGCCCAATTTCCAGTGTGCACCAAATCCTCATGGTGACGTAGTGACTCGCCTCAGTCGGGGTGGTGGAAGACGAATTTCAGTTGCCTCCATGTCTGGCGGAGACATTGTTTATGTGAAGCTTTCACACTATTCTTACTATTTGGACATTTTCACTAAGGGGTGTACTCACCTTTGTTGCCAGCGGTTTAGACATTAATGGCTGTGTGTTGAGTTATTTTGAGGGGACAGCAAATTTACACTGTTATACAAGCTGTACACTCACTACTTTACATTGTAGCAAAGTGTCATTTTTTCAGTGTTGTCACATGAAGAGATATAATCAAATATTCACAAAAATGTGAGGGGTGTACTCACTTTTGTGAGATACTGTGTATGTGTGATGTATATATATATATATATATATATATATATATATATATATATATATATATATAAAAACAATTTCCTACTAGAGTGTTTTTAGTTATGCACAAAAATTAAGGATTGAGATAGGGTGACAGGATAGGGACAGCTTCAAACTTTAATGCATAAATTTACAATAATTACAAATGTTATAGCTAACTCCATCCTAATTCATGAAATGAAAACGGTACTAAAAGCAGTGTTTAAAATTCTTTGCTACAGGAAAAGACAAAAGTACCACTTTGTCACTTCTGTGAATACTATTTCTTGATGAATCAGAGAATGTGTTTTTAAAAGACCTAGTTTACATTTTTCAAATTTGCTGTAATAATCCAGATTCCCAACACTTCTTGAGAAAAAAAGGACATTCCTAAGATGTGCTTTTAATAAATGCTCAGTCTTATGGCTGTGTGCAATAAATAATGTTTGTTTGAACGCATGCTCACCAAATAAAATGGCATTAGCTATAAGAAAAGAGGCTCACATACCTCTCAGGGTTACAATGGCAACAACTAGCCTACATGTTTATTTATTAAATATCACATATAGAGCACAACGTGTGCAAGCCTCTTTTCTCACAATTGATGCAATAAATAATGTGAAAGCTATGCAGAAAGCAAAACAGAGATGTTTTGGTTTACTGAGAAAGTTCTCCAATACTGGATGTTAGTGCCGTTGTAGGGAAAACAGTTATTTCATGTCTGCCTGCATGTTTTACAGAAGAGGAGCATAACTGTCTGTGGCTTCTGCTCAGTGGAAGGTGATGGGGAGCTGCTTAGACACATGTTCTTCCATTGTTACCACACCAAGTTGAAGCAGTGGGGAGTTGCTATACTCAAGGGTCACAGCGACATGGGCACCTGCTCGGTCGGTGTCCATACCTGCAACATCTTGCCTGAGGTCCAAGAGAACTTCCTCTGTCTTTGGGAGCACTGTGAGGTATGGTGACATTTTTGTTGTGTCAGGAGGTTGTGGGAAAGGATGCTCCTTTTTAGTAGATCGTAAAGTCAAATCAGGGGTTAAAATCATAGGTGTGTTTTTGTGAGGAACTGAGGATGTGGGATAAAAAAAAGTCAAATTCTTCTATTATTGTCTGAATTTTGTCAATACTTTAGTTGTCTGTATTTACAAAGAAATAAAGTACTCCGCTGATAAGTGTTTTTTGTGTTCAGATGTCTATGGGTAATCCAGAGTGGTTCTTCAGACATGTGGAGATGCATGCCCACTGTCTTGAGGCCAAAGAAGAGAGTGTGTTGTTTTGTGGCTGGAAAGGTAAGAAATGACTGTCCTAACATTATGCATTAAAGAGTTGCAATTATGATAATTGTGAGCTGAAGGAAGAACATGAATATCTGTTATTCTTTCTTTAAGTACAGATTTATGTGAACTAAGTATTTTTTTCCCCACTTTTCCATTCTTCAAAGGTTCACTCCTAAAGAACTGAATGTAATTTTGACATACTGTGTATTTAAAAGGATGTACACTTGTACAGTCACTGGAGTGCTCCAGAGTTGGTGCGTGCAACAGAGAGGCTAATACTGTTATATCAGTTGTTTAGGAAGTCAGTGAAACATGATTATATATTTACTTTGTGTCTTTCATTTCACTCCATGAGCCTGCTTTACGAATGTTAACACTATCAGGTTAATTTAGATCAGAAAGTTACTCAGGAACTGTTCAGCTTTACTGCATCTGATATCAAGTTTTTTGGGAGCCATGATTATTCTGCCTATTAAAGGAAACTCTAATGGCATAGACATTGAGCATCTTCTATGTCAAATGTGATCGGTTTAGACTGCTCATCATGACTGAACAGATTACAAAACTTCTGAGAAGACATTCTATTTAACTTTCCTTTTGCCTTTATAGATTGTGAGGAATCTTTCAAGGGCAGGTTTAAGTTGCGAGAGCACATGTGTAGTCACGCGCAGGAAAAGCTGGTGGCATGTCCGACCTGCGGAGGAATGTTTGCCAACAACACAAAGTTCTTCGACCACATTCGACGACAGACCTCCATAGAAGGTGAGTGGGGTTGTGTTTGAGCTCTGCAAGGGCAGCAGCAGGGGTGGGGATGGTAGTGATGGCAGAAACGAAGCTTTCCGAAACTTCCAGTAAATTGAACCCATTGCTTCGGAAAATGATTCGCTGTTTAGAAGTGCTTGAAACACCGCACACTGAGTATATCTGCTGGTAACAGGTGTGTAAATGCAATGAGAGACTCGAGTTAAAAGCAGCTGTGACACAATACATTGGAAATTATTTACTGCCCTGTTTTTGTCATATATTTTTCATAGTTGTCTACAATATCCTGAAATAAACAGATGTGAATATTTGGATAATATGTAGACCTTCATATATAAGTTGGATTTTTTATAATTGCTGTTTTAAAATGATTTTATACATCATATATATTTTAAATGTTTATTCTAAAATAACACTTTGTTTTGTATAAATCTTTTTTACAAATATTTATGCTTTGACAGATTAATAAACTAAACATTATGGTAATAAGTTACACTCCTTCGGGGTGGGAACTCAAACTTACTCGTCCTATTGCTTTAGGTTATTTAGCTAGTGTTAACCACTACAAAAAAGGAAGATAGTGCGTGTTATCAAGTACAATAATCAAAGACAAAGACAATTTCTCTTTAAATATCATAAAATGTTATTTCTTTCTCATAAACACAACATATAGATTTTTTTCCCTCTCTTTGGGAACACAAATCAAGATGATAGACGGGAAAATTAAAATTACAATTAAAATCAGCAACTGATGTTTGAATCAGTCTGATTTTATAAACCTTAGTTATTGCTGAATTGACTCGAGATCAGTTACAGCCTGCATTTATTCTGTGACTCACTGTAATGTTCTGTGATCACTTGTTTCTCCTATCACCAAAAAATTCCTTGTGTATGTGAGAACACTTGGCAATAAAGCTCATTGTGATTTAGCACTGATTCAGGAGCTGTGTCTCGTCTGGAAGGCTGCGTCCTCCGGAGGTCGCATTTGTTAGCTGCATACATCATCTCGTTTATTTTTTTTTTATCTTTCTTTTTCTTATTTTTGTATCTATTGTCAATGACTTTTATGTATATGCACTTACATTTTATACAATTGTTAAAATTTTTTGCATTACCAATAAAAAACAAACAAATTAAACGACCTCCAGAGGACGCATCCTTCCAAACGAAAGACAGCCCCAGGGTTTCACTGTAGGTTCTGATCAGCAACCCTAGCATAACCACGACACTGTTTTGAAACAGTGTGGCTGTGTACCACTTCAAATTTGTATGCCCTTCCCTTGCTAACTTCCCTTTGTCTCACAGACTTGGATGTACACTACCGTTCAAAAGTTTGGCGTCACTTGCTTGAAAAGTTTCTCACGATCTTAAAAATCTTTTGATCTGAAGGCGGATGCTTAAATATTTGAAATAATTTTTGTAGACAAATATTATAATTGTGCCACCATATTAATTGAATTTCAAAACTAAAATTTTATTTAAATTGTATTTTATTTTTTTCTTAAATTGATGACTTGGACAGAATAATTAAGAAATCAGCCAATATAGTGCTGAACATGGATGGGAACTCCTTCAATACTGTTTAAAAAGCATCCCAGGTTGGTTGAGAAAATGCCAAGAATACATGTCTGCAAAATCTATTCAAAGTGTGGCCACTTTGAAGATGCTAAAATATAACACCGTTTTGATTTATTTTGGATTTTTTTAGTCACAACTTAATTCCCATATTTACATTTATGTACTGACTTTACTATTCTAAAATGTGAAGAATTATATATTTTTTTAAAAATAAAGAATGAGTAAGTGACCCTAAACCTTTGAACAGTAATGTATGTCATTGCTTACGTTGCGCAAGTGTCTACTGCTGGTGGAACTTGTGCAGTGGGTTTAACTGGAACACCCTAAACACTTGATCACTTGGAGCACGTTGAAGGCTGATGTCAATATGTGGAATAGACCTTTTTCACAGACTGTAATGAGGTGTTTTCGCCTTATTTATCAGTAAATCTTCCATTTTATTTTTATTATAAAAAAATGTAAATATTGAGAGTATATTTATAAAATTATGCTTTGTGTTATTACCCTGGAATGAGTTTTAAAAACTGAATTACCACAGCTGCTGGGGGGTTTCTATTGTTATTGTGACAGTAGATGTGGCTTCTTCTCCCATATTACTGTATTAATCCACCGCTCTCTATTGTTTTCGTCTTCTGGAAAGTCATTCAAAATAGTGGATTTTTTCTTTTGGTCTTGGAGCAAATGGGTAAGCGAAAATAATATTTGCTGTGATCTCCCATTCCCTGCTGTCGAAATTTACCCTGTAAATGTTTACTTCGGTGTTCCAAAACCTGGAATGTGAAAAATGTCTATTATTGAGTGATTTTTACACCAGATTGATGCAACCACTGATTCAGGTAAAATTTTGTTGTAATTTCAAAGGCCTATGTATAGATCTCGCATGTTTCATTTTTTTTTATATTAGAATTATTTGTTAGATAGGATTAAGGTTTACAAAAATGAAAATGGTAACATAACAATGAACACGTAGGTTATAACTGTGTGACAAACAGATAGTTTAAGGTTACTACAAGTATTATGCTGTTAAATCTCCCTATAACTTTTGTAAACTGCTTAATTGACCTAACTTCAATTCCATCATGCATTAGAGTTGTGTGTGGGTGGGGTTGATGAAGCAGGATATGCTGTCACATCACAATCGAGTTGCATTATGAGATATGCAGCTGCCTGATGTGTTCAACAGAGTATACTTGTTCCCTCTGTCAAAATCGAGAGGTTGAGGATCAACAGAAACAGAAACTTCCCTCGCTCACTGAACGAAGTGGAATGGACTTCCAAAATGGTGGCGGGGATTCCCCTGAGGGGAAGTGTTTAGGGGAGTTAGTGAGTGGATGTTAATAGTGAAGTGTAACGCAGCCTATTATGTATGAACCCTCGTTTGCAAAAATCACGTGACTTGGCCATTTTGATACGCGCTCCGAAGCATTGGTGTGAAACAAATGATTCATTAAGGTTTTGAAGCTTCATGAAGCAGTGTATCTAAAGCACCCATGACTAGGGAAGGGTTTACGTACAGCAGAACCAGCAATAACAGAGAAATTGTAAACCTTTGCATGTATTTACTTCTCTGTAGATTGTTATAGTCTTTCTTTTACTCGCCCCATTCTAACTAGTGGATTTTTTTATTTTTATTATGAACAGTCTTAAATTATATAAAATGTGATTACACTGATAAATATGGATGGACCCATAATATGTATATTTCTTTGTGTGTGTAGGTCAAAGGTTTCAATGTTCTCACTGCTCAAAACATTTTGCCACAGAGAGGCTACTGAGAGACCACATGAGGAACCATGGTATGGGTCTTTTATATGTTAATGGTATAGATTATCAAAACAATTTACTCACCCTCACAGCATACCAGATGTTTATGTTTTTCTCTCTTCAGAAGAACACAAAGATTTTTAGAAGAATATTTCTGCACTTTTGGTCCTCCCATTGCAAGTGAATGGTGACCAGAACTCAGAAAGTCCAAAAAAGACATAAAGGAGGCATAAAAGTAGTCCATGTGTCTCCAGTGGTTTAATCCATATGTTCAGAAGCAATATGATATATTTGGGTGAGAAATCAATATTTCAGTCCTGTTTTACTATCAATCTCCACCTTTGACCAGCCCCAACCATTCGAACTTGCAACTCCAGGGGTGGTAATCAGCATCAATAATCGCTGAGCTACCCAGTCCCCCTGCTGGAAAATTCATATTTTCTGAAGAAACTTACAAATGGTCACTGAGTGACATTGGCAGTGTTGATCCTCATTTTCACCTCACAATAATGGTACAATATAATTCTTCTTTGATTTATGATTGTTGGAATACCTAAATTACAAACATTAAATAATCTTTTATCTTAGAACTAAACCGTCGCTAGGGGCTAATTAATATGCACGCAGTTAATATGCTCATAGTTTTGCTGGTATTTATCTACCACTACATTTTAGCTCACAATCAAACAGTTGTAAAGTTATTACATAGATATTTTTTTAATAATTATGCTGTGACCATGAATATTGACCTTCCCTCAATATCTTTAAATACACAAGCCATGCCAATACACGATGGTGACTACAGAGAAAACAATGTATTAGAACAAATCAAATAATTTAAATTGAGTTATGTCTTATCTATAGCTCTTCCATACATTATGCATCTCAGTCACAGTGACCACTATGTAAGTTCTAAAAATTATAGTCTATTATTAAGACTAACATCCTACTTTTGTCTTAAAACTCATTAAGGTGTGACCTGTATGTTATAATTATGTGTTTCTCTGTTCAAAGTCAACCATTATAAATGTCCACTGTGTGATATGACCTGTCCATCACCTTCCTCACTGAGAAACCACATCAAGTTTCGACATTCCAATGAGAAGCCCTACAGCTGTGACTACTGCGAGTACAAGTGAGACCTGTTTCTTACAAAAAATGCAGTAAGCACTTAAAACAATAGTTCACCCAAAAAATTATAATCCTCTCATCGTTTACTGACTATAACGCCATCACAAACATGGATGGCTTTCTTCTGCGGAACACAAACAAAGATATTTTTATGGTGATATGAGGTTTTTTTATTGGGTTAATTTAGTCCAAATCTTTCAAGCTACAAAAAGGCAATGAAGGCAGCATAAAGGAACTTTATTGATTTAATCCATAAATGACCAATCAGTAGTTTTGGGTGAAAAGCTGACCAAAATGTAACCCCTAATCCATAATCTCCTTGTTGCGATCATGCTGGAGTTACAAGGGCGAGTAAATTATGTGAGAATTATAATTTTTTTTGTTTAGCTGTTACTTTAATTACCAATGGCTGTGATTTGTTTATGCTGGAGGATAATATTTATAATCTGACAGCTTGCTATGCAGTTACAGGTGTTAGCATTTAAGACACTTTGTTTAGAATGTAATTTGTGTTTTTGTGTGGGTGTGGTTCTCAGCTGTAAAAACCTGATAGACTTGCGGAAGCATTTAGACACACACAGCAGTGAGCCAGCTTATCGATGTGACTTCTCTGACTGTAACTACTCCACACGCTCCCTTTACTCAATCAAGAACCACTACAAATGCATTCATGAGGTGAGCCAATCAGAAAACTCCAACCACATTCATATCTACACATGCTCAGCAAATCAGAAAAGGACGACACATTACATTAGAAAATTAGCTAAGGTAGTCAAATAATTACAGCTCTTAAAACAAGAGGTGAGGCTAAGTCATACAGAAAATACAACTGAATTACAAAATATGTTATGCAAAAACTTTACTGTAAGCAGATAGTTTGCTTAGACCAACAGATTAATGGTATTGTTTGTTAAAATGTAAAAGGGCAAATGTAACTTTCATTGAAGAATATGATTGTTGTAATGATAATTTTTGAGCTATAAAATAATATAATGTGAAAAGATCCATTCAGATGTACCTTCATACAGGCAGTAGCACAATGCATACACAACAAATATATAACATTATGAAATTTCAGTGTTAGCAAGTGTGTGCATCACTAAAGCTAATAAAATGTACATTGCAAATGTACAGTGATTCAAATTCCGCTCATGACTTTATAGTAGTTAAAAAAGTTAATGTTCTGTTTTGCATTGTTATTAAGGGAGATTACACCCCTCGCTATAAGTGTCACGTGTGTGAGCAGTGCTTCACCCGGGGAAACAATCTCACTGCCCACCTACGCAAGAAACATCAGTTCAAATGGCCCTCAGGACACCCCAGATTTAGGTTTGAAGACTTCCTCCCTTGTTCTGCTCTCACATACCCAGACTTTTGACTATAGAAATAATGTCTGGTCTACTTGGCAACTTATTCTGTCCAAGAAAAGCCCATTTAAAGGGTTAGTTCTCCCAAAGATGAAAATTCTCTCATCGTTAACTCACCCTCATGCTATCCCAGTTGTGTATGCAGAGCACAAACTAAGAAGAATTCTTTTTAGAAGAATATCTCAGCTCTCTTGGTCCATACAATGTAACTGAATGCCAAATTTTCAAGTTCCAAAGTCCAAAAGGGCAACATAAAAGTACTGCAGATGACTCCAGATGACTGGTTAAATGCATTATCTTCTGAAGCCAAATCAGATTGAAGCTTTTGGTTTCAGAAAGGTCTAGTTAATTTTGATGTGCAATGTGCATCGGACTTCCTCATATGGAGTGTTTGTCTTCATTTAGGTTTGTTTTCATGGTTGATATCCTCAACCAAACTAATAATAAATTCCATTGTACCTGCACTTTCAGATATAAAGAACATGAAGACGGGTTCATGCGACTGCAGCTGATCCGTTATGAGAGTGTGGAGCTGACAGAGCAGCTGATGCGGGAGAAGCAGGGGGAGGGGGACAGTAGTGAGTCCACCCCACAGGACATCCAGCCAGGTGAAGAACTGGAGGAAGTGGAGCCCATCGCCACCATGTGTGGAAAGGCAGGGATGAGAAAGCAGGTTGCAGAGGACTGTAGGACACAGGGAAATGGAGAAAGTGTGTTCCTGGTATTGACAGGAACCTCATCAGAGACAGACTCTACGAGGGAGGAGTCAGTGATGTGTCAACTGCAAGACACCACTCAAAAGTTGGGCATGGAGGTGGTCTAACTCCGCCTCTGATTACTGGAAATCCCTGAGACCGCTACTGTATATCAGTCAATAAAAAGGGGTTAGGGTATGCCAAACTCTGTGATTCACATTACTATGAAACTAACAGATTGAGATCCAGTTGGCACTGGTGATGTGAATGAGTTTGAGCCATATATGTGTTTGTGTGTGTATTAGAGAGAGAGAGAGAGAGAGAGAGAGAGAGGAAATGTGTTTAATCACACTGAACAATTTAATCAGCTTTCTTTGACTCTCCTGGTTTAGTCATAAGCCGCAGTCACACTAGGCTTCGAGGATGCTAAATTGTTTTGGACATCGCAACGGACCAGGATATTATGTCACCCGAGGGCTTCTAGTTTTAATAATTAAATATCAAATAATAATATATTAAAACAACATGCATCTTTTAAAAAACGTTTTCTTTGAATTGAGCCAAGAGGTCAATGTGTGACTTTTCAATCTACTGTTCGTCACCAGTTTCAATCACTCTTCTTGTCGTCCACATTTGCAGGTCAGAGTTCACCAAACTTGAAATTTTCTCCACTGCACAGAAGTGTAGTGTGACCACCCCTTTAGTGAAGAGTGGATAAGTTTCAAACTCAGAGGATGACTCTTTACAGTGTATAGTTTTATGTAGTAAGGCTATTTGCTCTTGTTTTGAAGTTAATTTGGAAGGACTCCTGTTTGATTTATTTTTCAAATTGATACTAGTTTATGGGTCACTTTAATCTAACATGTACTGTACATTCAGGTTCTGTTCTGCTGAAAGGTTCTTTACTATGGAAACTTTCTGATCTATTCTATCAAATTAAAAAGTTGTTTTAAAATAGATTTTTGTTTTAAATTTAGTTTTGGTGTCCAGGAAGATGTCTCTAATAGAAGACTTTTGTTGTTTGTCATTGACTCTTAAACATTTAAAGGAATATTCCGGGTTCAATACAATTTAAGCTCAATCGACTGCATTTGTGGCATAATGTTGATCACCATGAAAATGAATTTTGACTCGTCACTCTTTTAAAAAAATATTGTTTCCCGTGATGCACTTACAATATTGAATGGGGCCGATTTTTGAACATTAAAATACTATTTCAAAAGTATAGCTACAAGACATAAACAATATGCATTTAAACATGATTTTAGTGTGATAAAATCACTTACTAACATTTTATGTGTAAAGTTATAGCCAATTTTACAAATTCGTTACCATGACGATTTAAAGTCAACAAAAGCTAAAATGACTGTAGAAATGGCAATTTAAACAACTTTACAGCTCAAATAATACACAAGTTTTAACGGAAGAATTATTGAAAGTGCTTTAATAAAATTATTAGCTTTCTGTTTTTAATTCCTCAAAAAATTGGCCACATTCACTTCCATTGTATGTGCCTCACTGTAATCTAAATTTTTTCTTGTTTGAAATAAATTTTTGTGGTAATCAACATTATTCCACAGATGCTGTCGATTGAGCTTCACTTGAATTGAACCTGGAACATTTCTTTAATGGAGAAGGAAGAATTCAATGCGACCTAACTCACATGAATGACCCAATTCGATTTGTATTAAACAATGGCAGTAATCTCAGAATGTTGTAATCCTCTTTTGTTTTTCTCAAATTGAATCAATTTAAAAACCGGATATATTACATGTGTTTTTACAAATTTTTATATAAATATATGCCTATACAATGTTTAAATTAAAGCTTGTGTGAGGAAAAAGCGAGTGTTTGGGGGTTAATCCACTTTGTTCTTAAGAGGTCCTGTGTGTGACAACAGTACTTGTAAGTACTCTTTGTTTGAATCTCTTAGGGCAGGAGTCAGCAGGCAGGTTGTGCTGATTTAGGCAGTTAGATGCATTACTGCAGTAGTCAGAGGTCATTTTTTAAACGCTTTTCTCAGATTTGTGGGTAATTACATGCACTACTGATCTCAACCACACTTTAATCTTCAAGAAGCACACAACTCTACAAGAAGAAACACAGATGTGAATCAGGTAGAATTAATCTCTTAAATCATCCTTAAATGTGAGAAACATGAAAGTTGCATTCAACATAACAAAATGCAGAACCCCATGACTCCCTTTCTCTATGACCTGTTTCTCTCTGCTCTGGTGATATTAGCTGTGTATTAATGAGTTTAAAAGATTAGTTTGCGTTGAGGGCTTAGTGTAAGCTAACATACATTGCTTTCTCTCAGTCTCTGTGGGAAGGCAGGTTCTCAAAAATAGCATTGTAAACACAACAGGTAATTTGCATTATTAAGACTTATATGGTATGATTTCCTCAAAAAAGATCTAGACACTAGAAAATGAGAACACAAAACAAGGGAACACTAAGCGGAAGACTAGCAAATGAGGAGAGCTGAAGAGGTATAGATTTTTTCCTGCATTATAGAGAAGATCCTGAGGCACTTCAACAAAACACAATGGAACTAAGGACTCTTCTGCTGTTGCTACTTTTGGGGCCCATGCAAGGGGTGTTCACTCAAATGCCTATAACTGCACTTACTGAAAGAACAGTTGTGGAGGAAGATCAAGGTAGTGGTAAGAAGACTATTTGTTCATTCTGCAAATAAGCTAAAAGTATTAGTTATCTATTTTGTATGGTTCTTTGCCAACTAAGACCGAATCAATGTGTGGGGGGGATTCACAGTGATTGTGAAATGTCTGACTGATAAAAGATGTGTGAAATTGAAAAGTAAAGACTGCACTATATGCCTTAGGTCTGTTAGAGGTGGAACAGGAACATGAGTTGGCAGACACATACTGGTCTGGCACAGCCCCCCTTTGTTTTGGAGGTTGTAAGGGAAGACACAGGGAGCTGAAGAGAGATAGTTGTGGAGACTTGGAGTGCTGCTGGGTGGGATACAAATCCCTCTGTAGAGGTACACCTGATAATCATAAGTGTTTTGTATTCTAAAAGGCTTCTCTGTGTATTGATGACATAGTTCTCCAAACATATCATCTTGGACTTGGAGGTGTTTCCACAAATCCACAGATGAAATATTTTGGTCATATTGGAATCGTCACAACAGAATTGTTTAGTAAAGTTAGAAAATCAAGGCAACATGATGCAGTTCGATGTCTGAGTTCTGTCAACAACTCTCCCAGTAATTGTCCTCAGTAACATTGCTTTCTTTAGTTAATTTGAAATTGTTCATTATGCCAAATTTGAATGAAAACATTTAAAACACAAATCTCGATAACAGTGGCAATTATCAAACCTTATTAAGTTAAAAGATGAGCTCTTAAAATAACCACACAACAATTAAATAACAGTGGGAGCAAAAACAGCATGTCAGCAAACAGCAAAAAAAGAAGCCTATAACACTAACCACATAATTTATTCATGTTGCAATATATTATGGGAACTCCCAAGTCAGAAACATTGTTCAATGAGAAACTGTTTATTCAGACAACTTTGTTAGGCTGGTTGGGGCAGCATTTGAGGGGATATTGTTGGTCATAGCCTACATGTGTTTTTATTAGGGATGGCACCATCGGTATCGGGTCCGATCCAAATCCGATGCGCATGTTGGTCAATGACCTTACTGTCAAGCTCAAAGATTTACATAAATAACCTTCAAATCACAATTAAACTAGTCCATATAACTAGTGCATTTTATTCAGGCTCTTACAGTAAACCAAAACCTATATACATTGCAAAATGCTGTTTAATAATAGATACAATGTCAGCTTGCACAGCTAAGTAATCTCTGGCACCATGATTTACTGAACGAGCGCCGACACAGGAACACGCGCAGAGGCTCCTGATGCGCTGCTAAACGCTATAGATCTCAACACAAAATCTCCAACTCAGATGTAGATGTTCGGTCCGCCTATAACATGCATTGAGAACAACCGGAATTTCAAAATAAAAGCCTTAAGAAATTACAACTGAAATGTTTTGCCATTGTATGGTCAAATTATTGTTATTATTATAAATTACAATTGATTTTTTTTTTTAAATAATACTAAAAAAGTGGAATGATATACTAATAAAACTAAAACGAGAGAGAGAGAGAGAGAGAGAGAGAGAGAGAGAGAGAGAGAGAGAGAGAGAGAGATCTGAACCATTTACGTGTCCAGATACAAGTCAAAATGTGTAAAGAGAACTGGCGTCTTTTCTACTGAAGGCCTCCTCCCAATCAGTTCCACTCATTGAATTATATATGTTCTAAAATTGTTAATAAAAAAACAACACTGATCTTGGACTGGGATCGGTATGGGCCAATACTGATAGTTCAGGCATCGGATCGGAAGAGAAAAAATAGCATCGTTCCATCCCTAGTTTTTATATAGATGCAAATAAATTCATTTCGTAGTATCTGTGAGTCAAAAACCAAAAATTATAGTGATGTTGTGTCCGGTGTTAATTCCTTAAACCCCTCTGTTGTGTTCTTTGCCCTAGTGAATTGTGGAAAGCCTGATGTGGACTTTAATGGGGTGGTGTCTGGGGATGATTGGTGGGTAGGTGCTGTGGTGCGATATGACTGCAGGCCGGGGTTCGTTTTGGTGGGGGATCCAGCCCGAGTCTGCCAGTCCAATGGAAAATGGACCCCCAAACCATCATGCCTTAGTAAGTCCTGGTCTGATTTTATGTTATCAGGAATATGTACACACATTCTACAGTAAATACAATACATATACTATTATTAGGAGCACTAATATAAAATAGTTATTTTTTATATAACATTATATATATATATATACTATTTTTATATATAATATTTATATACAGTATATATTTACATTATATATAGATCAGTTTCTTTATCTCTAACTTGTCAGAAAGCATGTGTAAACACAAAATATCTTCTAATATTTCAAATTAATTTCTAAAAAAAATTGTATAAATGTATTAAAAATTAGCAGCCAACACCACAAAATTCTTTAAAAAACAATTATGTTTTTAAAGTATTTGATTTAACAAAAAATGATGAGCCGTCGAATGACCCATTATACGGTGTGCAGTGTCTAATGTAAAAACTCTGCAGAGCCTTATAGACTGCTTCTGACTCACCATATACTAGCTCTGAAACAGTTGTACTCTTTTAAGGTTTTAAACTGAGCACAAAATATATTTATATTCAATCATTTCAGTCACATTTTCAAACATTTTACAATTGTGTGTCTCTTCTTCTCAATCTCCTTCTGTGTATGGACATTAGGAGTGTGTCATCATGGCCGGGTGGAGATCAATGAGAAAGACATTGACGGGACGTGCTCATCCACCTGTCCAGATTCTAAGAGCTATGCAATCCCTCTGAACCATGACTGCAGTCGCATTGAGAATTGCAGGACTAAAGAATCTGGCTGGAAGCATTGGTTTACACAATGTAACTACTGCGACTGCGACTGCTTTATTCCCTGTGGAACTAGAGTGAACTAGATGGCTGCTAGTTGAAACATTATAGTGGCAACTAATACAGTAACACATTGTAGCAAAATCTTATATTTGTAACATTAGAAATACAAATATTTACTTTGTCAAATGCTCTGTTAGCTTCTGCAGAATAGAAGATTGTGAATACATTTTCATTTTTATAATTTTTGATGAAGACATTTGTCCACAAGTTTTATGGAAACCACCTTCAGAAATAACTTTTATTTCATGGTAAAGAATGAAGGTTGAGGTGCATCCTTAGCAGATTTTTTTTTTAAACTGAAGATAAAGACATTTCATACTCATCTCATCAGGTTTAATTTCACTGGTATTGGAGGCTGGAGACTACAAAACCTGGATACTGAAATGTTGCTGTTTTTCTGGTCTCTTATCTGTTTAGTACAGAGTTGAATCGTGTTATTCTGCTATCATAAGCCAGGTGAGGAAGGAACTCTGTGAGCATTTTCTTACAGCATTTATTAACCTTTGAAAATAATAGTAAATAAAAGTGCAATAAACACAGTTCATTAACTAATGTTAACAAATATAACTTTTGATTTAAAAAATGGTATTGGTATATTTTGAAATTAACATGAACCAATATTAGTAAATGCTGTAAAATGATTGTTCAATGTTAAGTTCATGTTAAGTTCATGTTAACTAATGTTAACAAATGGAAACTTACTGTAAAGTGTTATTGAATATTCTTTGCTGGTAGTGTACACTATAAGTTAGTCAGGACTCAGGATTGTCAAAAAAAAAAAAAAAAAACTGGTAAACTTTTCAGCTTCAAATCTTGGTAGTTTTATTGTAGTATTACACTAGATTCATTTAAATTATGATTTAAATGAATATTGCTACTGTACAACTTACAACTACTGTAAAGTTGATACATACTGCCAATAGCACACAAGGTAACCGATCTATTTTTTGGTCCATTTGGTGAATTTAAGAATAATATTCTCATCTTTTTGGGGTGGGTAGCAGCCAATTCCTGCAGCAAAAAAAAAAAAAAGAATCATCTGTTACTTCATAGCATGAATATTCTAGATTTAAAAGGGAGGTTTTTGTATTTTGTTCTAAATGTATTATTATTTAGTGTTATGAATTAAATGAAAACAAATTACAAGTGAATGAAAAGTGACTTTCTTGCTCCACAGCATTTCCATGCATAATTAGGGACTATTGTTACAAAGCATGTGTTATACAGTATAATTATCTCCATACACCAAGAGACTCTTACCCACGTCCAGTCGGGTTACAGTCCCTGCTTTCTCAGACAGAAGCTCCCAGTATGTCTGGTCCTCATCTGACCCAGCCAACCCGTTCACACTCTCCAGAAATATGCCAAAGTCTTTGTGAATACTATAGCCAAACCTATTTAATCAACAAGAATAAATATAACAAATTACCATTAAATATAAATGTTCAAGCAGCTGAGCAATCAAGTCTGACTCTAGAAGCATAGTCTTATCAGTAAGTATTAAATAATAATCTTATATTATACAATATTGGTCCCCTGACAAACAAGTCAACAAAATTAATCAATCAAATGTATTTTTCATTTACTGCATGTAAAGTGAACTAAGCATAAAGGAATGCAATACAATTTTGTGGAATACCTGAAGTTACTGTCGCTGGAACTGAGGAAATTTAAGACCCCAAACAGCAACCCTTCCTCTACCACTTCGCTCTGGTAGGACATATTATCACCATTTAAATCATTCATGACTGTAACCTTAACAGGCACTTTATTCAATTCACCTATTCGGAAAAGAGAGGAAAAGAGTGACATTTATTTTACTATGTTTAAAAAAATATATACATAAATGCATTTTACTAATTGAGTAATTAGTACTCCACACAACAGCTAAAAATTATTTCTTAACTGTCGTATTGTATAGATTTTTTTTCTAGTAGTAAAGTGTATCAAGATTAAAAAAACAAATACATTTCTTTTTATTGAACTTTGCTGGAGCAACATTGTTTGTGTGGAAAGAAATTTGGAGTAAAAGGCCTCCACACTTGGGGTAATAGCACTCATTTTATAGGGGTCTTTAGCCCCTGCAACAAGGGGGCTTTTTAACCCAAATCCTTTCACTTACTGGACAGTTATTAAAATACCTTTGATATAATCAAGTATTTTATCTCAAAATGTAATACATTTAGGGATTCTCATCAGAGGGAAGCAAACTGCTCACCTTTTGGCTAAAGTCAACTTTATGAAGCTATTTTGCTTAATTTGTTTGGTAAAATGTTGAAGATATTACTTATTAAAATCACTTGAAAGGGGTACTTGAAGCTTTAGCACATAAAAAAGTAAATACAACAAACAAATAAACTGAAAATATAATTCTGGGGAGCATCTACTTTCTCCAATTTTTCCCACTCTCACAAGTTTGCGTTCCTGCAGGGATTCTCATCAATTACATACATTTGCAAAACTTAAGGTTATTAAATATTAGATCAAATCATCTCAAAATCAACCTTTAGACATTGCTCGCTATGACCTTATGGATCAGGAAAATTTTGTTGTGTAAACTGAAAGGTGTTTATGGAAATTTTTTTAATGTAAAGTATCTTTTACCCCTTATTAACTACCTGATGTACCCCAATGTACCTTATTAAGCAGAAATCATGGCTGTTTACTCACCTGAGTTTAAAGGCAGCAAAGCCACAAGGCAGAAAAGACTAATCATTCTCAGAGCCATTTTACCAGCTTGCACGACGTGTCTGACTGTCTCTCACATCCTCACACTCTATTTATTTTCTTGCCTTTCCTGACGTGTTGAAGGAATACACCAGTTTATCAGATTTAATATTAACTTCATTCAAGAACAGTCCTATGATAAGAGTGTGAATTAGCCAGATGTGCTCTGTGCTTTACTTTTGCACTCTGTGTTCTGTCCTTGAGCAAGATATTGTCTTCTGTCTCCTATATGCAAAGGCCAATACATTTGCATATAGGAAACAGGAGGTAGTCAGAGACAAACCCATGATTGCAGAGTTCAAGACAAGATGGCCAGGACTGTTCACTGTGCCTGAGGTATAAACTGCTTCTTAAAACATCCATAATCAATGTTATATAATGCATCAAATGACAGTGTGAAAGAATTATAGAATACAGTAACATGTGGTCTTTTCGTTAAAAGTTTAGTATGCACTAATAACAGGTTGTTTGTGGACATTATTTAAAGTTGGAAGCAGAATTTATGAGGATTACCACTGTTCCCCTTGTTGCAACGTTTTTTGCACAACTTGACCACCACGCTGATCAGCTCGAAAGAGTGCTGAAGAAGACGGGTGGATCTAAAGGAAGGAAAATTAACCTCACCTTTGCTCCGACTGCACAGGTAAATTGAATAATTGCATAATCATTGATAATGTTTGTATAAGTAAATGGTCATTGTACATGTACCTACTTTTATAGTTAAAGTTTCACCCATTTCACATAATTATAGAAGTGTAATAGGTTTGTATATTATGTATGTTGATGCTGCTTTTTTTCTATTTAGAATGAAACTGTTGAAAAGAAGAGGGAGTGCCTCCTCAGATCACTTTGTACCTATCTAAATGAAGATCCGAGCAGCCTTTTCAAAGAGTATCTGGTAGGTAATAACAATTGCCGCAGCAGTAACAGTATGCTTTTAAGAATATCACAATACACATTTAACATTGTGGGATCTGGCTTGTAGGAATGGCAATTTTGGTCTAGACAAATCAGGTTTCTGATCATTTAATCTTAATAATTTTAAAATTATAATCTTATAAAAGTAGAATATATGGCAGAGCTGATGACTTTGGATCATACAGGTGTACTTAATAAAGTGGCCAGTGAGTGTACAAATAGTTAGGAATCAGTTTGGACCAAAAGTTAGTAATCAAGCACTATTTTAAAACATTAACGGAGAAAACTGCAATGCAAATGAGCAATTTGGAAATATGTAATTGGCTGGTGATTTAATTATTGTCCTTTTTTGTGTGTGGAAAGGATTCAGATGGCTGTGCTGCCCAGAGGGACCTTGAACACCCAAACTTCATACTAGCCACTCATCCACATTTATACATATAATTGCTATTGCCTTTGAACTGGCTTAACAAATTTTGGGCTCGTCCGGGATCCCCAATTTGTTATAAGCCAGTTCAAAGGCAATAGCAAATGCGAAGAGGACACGGAGGATTGCCAAAAGTAAACATTTATTATAACAACTTAAACTAGTAATTAAGCATGTAGAGTGTTAGTCAGTGGTATAAATGTGGATGAGTGGTTAGTATGAAGTTTGGGTGTTGAAGAGGGATAACAAAACAAAGATGTGCTGCTGCTGCTGGCAGGAGTGGGACCAGATCAGTGAGAGCGAGAGCAAAAGGGCCGGAGTATTTATCCTCCCACAGCGTCTGGTGCAGGTGCTCCCAATCAGGCTAACGGGCGCGGATACCTTCAGAGACAAAAAGAGAACAGTAAACTGCCCAACACCACACAGTTGAAAACCCAGGACCACAGCATGTCCAGAGTTTTTTATTTTTTTTTTTTAAAGGTCAAGATAACCCACTTTAAATGCTGCCACTCATGGGTATATTCTCTCTTTTGTAAAACAGAAGTTAAAAAGAAAAGTTGTTCTTGTTGATAAGCCCCTGTGTTGGTGAATAAAGGAACTAACAAATGTTAAGTTGAGTTTACTGAAGTTATTTGTGTGGAACCTGTTGACGAACTATAATTAATTAAACCTAACTAGTAAAAATTAAACTTACTGAAAGCATTTTATTTTGATTAATTAAGCTTGAATTGAATGTTTTGATGTAAAATAATTAGTTTACTTTGAATTGACATGTATGTAATATGTAAGTTCTAAACAAATTTTGTTAGTCCATATAACACAACTGAGTTTAGTTAGTTTAACTCAAACGTCTCTTGTTGAGCAAAAATGATTGATAATAGTTGGCTTGAGTCAAAAATATTCTTTCTCCCTAAAACAACCCCATTAGGTTAGATAACCTTGAATATTTGTTTTCAACTTACATAATTAAATCTTGTGGAACCTGTTGACAAGAAAAAATTAATTAAAGTCAACGTTTCATTTTTTTGAGTGTTGATGCTCTTTGATGCTTTGTCTAAAGATTCCCCTCAGACATTTACTTGGCTTGATGCATTGTCTGTTCTGAGAGCTGTTAGTCGAGCACAAACACTGATAACATTGAAAGTATAGAAAGAGAGAAGTATTTGGTGTGGTCCCAGTGTCACAATGTTCTTTCTTGCATATTGTAATATATGACATTAGAGGGTGTGAGTTATGTAGTTAAGTCATCATTCAACACTTGCCATTGTGTACTTGCCATTAATGATATGGCATTAAAGGTTTTGCATGTCCACCTAATCTTTGAAGTGGAAATGGTGAACAGATTGTTGAGGGTAAACTAATTTGGCTTGCTGTCTATATGAGGGGCCCAAATCTGAAGCTCGTACTTGAATCTCTATATTCACCCCTGGACTACGTAAAAATTAAGATTAATCTCTCTAAGATCTATCTATCTATCTATCTGTCTATCTATCTATCTGTCTGTCTGTCTGTCTGTCTGTCTATCTGTCTATCTATCTATCTATCTATCTATCTATCTATCTATCTATCTATCTATCTATCTATCTATCTATCTATCTATCTTTCTGTCTGTCTGTCTGTCTGTCTATCTATCGTATCGTATCGTCTATCTGTCTGTCTGTCTATCGATCTATCGTATCATCTGTCTGTCTATCTATCTGTCTGTCTGTCTATCTATCTATCTATCTATCTATCTATCTATCTATCTATCTATCTATCTATCTATCTAGGCTATCTATCTATCTGTCTGTCTGTCTGTCTGTCTGTCTGTCTATCTATCTATCTATCTATCTGTCTGTCTGTCTGTCTGTCTGTCTGTCTGTCTGTCTGTCTTCTAGCTTCTCCAGATGCTACATACAGAAGGAGATGGATTTCCCTTTCAGTGTAGGGAAATCCAACTCAGGTTTGCCTGCAGTAGACTCTTGGCACACTGTTATGATATTGAGCGTATCACCAGTTACAGTATGTGTGCTCGCCATTAATGATATAGGGCGTCGCTTGAACGCTAGTTACCCCGTCGGATTCACCGAAAATAACCCGACCACTGCAGCATCAGCACCAGCGGATGCGCAGGTGCCGCCCTTAAAGGAACCACGCACACAATTTCCTCATGCAGCTTGATAGGCTGTTATTCCCCTTAGTTTTCCATTTCCATCATCTACCCCCCACCGTAGGGTTTCTAAAAATAGATTTTCCATATGTTGTTCTCTTCACCTGCCCGTGTTGAAGGAAACAGCCCTGTTGCCTAGCTGTGTTCATGAAAAACAATTGAGCTATCGCTCTCTTCCTAGCGCTACGAGCAGAGCGGATATGTCTCGGGACGTGTTTTGAAGTTCTTTTTATGCTAAAACGATGTCTAAAAAAAGGAGAGAGAGAGAGAGAAAAAAAAGTTCGTCTCGCACGTTAACATTGGAAAACAACTGAAAAACAACACAATACAGAATAAAGACTTTTCTCCTGGATCATGAAAATTGAGATCTCCACCTATCCCGCGAGAGAAGAATGTCGCCATGCCAAACTTACCCTCAATTTCTTCATTGGGGGTTCGTAATGTAGCTAAACCACCCCAAAACAGTCCAATGAGGCATGCCATAACACGTCTCTGTCATATCACAAATTAGCAAAAAAACGTTTGTTTTCAGAATAAGAGTGAAGGGCAATTACATCCTTCTTTAATAAACAACGCTTTACAGCACAAGGTTATAAAACACATTTGATATTTCCAGAATTGGTTGTTATATTTTGGACATTTAATCTTCTAATTCAAGCAAGCCGCATATTGTTAGTAACCGTTGAACCAAATACATCACTGCAACTTTAAATGTCCTCGCTCAAGTGTGTAACACGGGTTAATTTCGGACTAGCCCTTTCAACCTGCCAGAACTACGCCCAAAATACCCCAGACCACCGTGCGTGCCAGAAATGCTCTCACCACCGCGTGTATATAATAACCAACTATAGTACACCATCCAGAGGACCTGGAGGACGAGCTCAACCCCTCTTCCCTTAAAGTATAGCCTACGCATTCCGGCAGACTGATGTAAATGCGCATTCGAGTTTGTCCTTCTATCAGCTGTCCGAAATGAAACTCGGGTGCTTTGCAAGGATGCTGCATCTGTTTAATTATTCATAACTCTAATGTTTGTTTTGGATGGGAATTGTCGGTATATTCTCATTGACCGTTATGACTGTGCTGTGTAGCGGTTTTCTGAAAGAGAAGAGCATCCTCACCGACTCCGGTCAGCGGGATAAGGCGTGTACCGTCCTGAGCATCTTTTCTCTCAAATGGACTGTAAAGCAGGGCCCACTCCTGTTGCTTGATGCTATGTGTACGTACGATGTATCTGTCCAAAGGCAGGAATTTGATATTTTTATAAGGATCGACGCTGCCAGTCCCTCGAGTAGGCTAGTCTCGTTTGATCAACTCAACACGTCATAAAAGTATGTATCGTGTAATTGTGTTTGTGTATGTGTGTAATAACACTTGTAGATGAACACCCACACAATCCTATGTTTTGCACGTGTGTGATGTCATTGACAGGTCCCGGGGATGTAATGTATGCTGTTCTAAACTGTAGCTATAGGTGTAGCTACACAAATTTGAGCACGCATATGAAGAATGTGAAATGCATTTCAGTCTCATACATTTCATTGTTTATGAATAGACTGTTCCTTCCTTAGCAACATAATTGCTCATCATGTATTCTCTCTCATATCTGTGCTGAGGAGTAGAGCATCATTATCATTATTAGTCATGGAGATGAATCACAAGGGCACACTGAAGTATAATGCAGGGCTATGTGTGCATGGCTGCGATCACTCATTCCTATTGGGTGAATTTACAGTTGTTGTCCCATGAGGATTTGTAGTTCATCGTTAGGGTGTGTTTTTCATCCAGCTTCTACACTACTACCACACTAACATTACAGCCTTAGCAGAGACAGAACTTATTTTGATCAATGACATGCAATGTCAAAGGTTTGCACTGAGGTCCTGTTTATCTCATTCCCACTCATTTTGAGTGCTTAGTGTCCCATAAGGATTTAAAAACCAGCCTTCTAGATCACTGTTTCAGATCACTGCCTTTGTAGGCACTGCTTTGTTCTACTCTCCACAATCTTGTGCCTTGAATCAAAATGGAAAATATGGTGACCACTTCTTAATGGAAGATTCCACAGTGAAGCACTTTTATATGATACATTATTCTTTATTTTATAATGTAATATATTATTATATATTCTATTTAAATAATATTTATAATTATAAAGGTGTAGAATTTGCTAGCCGGCAACACTGAAAACATTCATTCTTAAGAAAGGCAGTGTATCTGGCACAGTACTCAGAACTGGTTTAAATGTTTCTGCAGCCTACAGTAAATGCAGTCTCATTTATGTGAAATACAATAATTCATATGGATTCCACGTTCTCATTTCAGGCCTTACTGTTTTTACCTCTGTTGCTTGGTCCGATGCTTACAATGATAGTGTCATTGAATATGAGTGGTTATATTATATGCTGATATGATTGTAGTCTTATATGTTGCAGACTAATCCCAATAATCTGTCATTGTTATTTTATATTTTAAACAGTTTAAATGATTTCTATACTGTATATATTGTGTTTATATATAAAATATATTCCTAAAGTATTCAGACCCCTTCATTATTTTCACAGTTTTTTATGTTGCCACCTTATGCTAAAGTGCTTTAAATTAATTTTATTTTTTCCACATTATTCAACACTCTGTACCCCATAATGTCCAAGCAAAAAACATATTTTTGATAACTTTGCAAATTTATTATAAAGAAAAAACTGACATTCAGACCCTTTGCTGTGACACTTGTAATTTAGCTCAGTTGCATCCCATTTCTCTGGATCATCTTTGAGATATTTCTACACTTTGATTGGAGTACACCTGTGGCAAATTCTAGTGATAGGACATGCTTTGGAAAGGCACACACCTGTCTATATATGGTCTCACAGCTGAAAATGTATATCAGAGCAAAAGCCAAGCCATGAGTTCAAAAGAACTGCATGCAGAGCTCAGAGACAGTATTGTGTCGAGGCAGAGATCTGGGGAAGGTTACAAACAAATTTAGGCTGCATTGAAGTTTCCCAAGAGTACAGTGGCCTCCATTATTCTTAAATGGAAGAAGTTTGGAACAACCAGGACTATTCCTAGAGCTTGCCGCCCGACCAAACTGAGCAATCGGTGATATAGGGCCTTGGTAAGACAGGTGACCAAGAACCCGATGGTCACTCTGGTTGAGCTCCACAGATCATGTGTGGAAATGGAAGAAATTTGCATAAGGAAAACCATCACTGCAACACTCCAGCAATCTGGGCTTTATGGCAGAGTGGCCTGATGGAAGCCTTTCCTCAATGCAAAACACATGAAAGCCCTAAAGGACTCTCATACTGTGAGAAACAAGATTCTCTGGTTTGATGAAATGAACTGTTTGGCCTCAATTCCAAGCATCATGTCTGGATGATGATCAGACACATCTCATCACCTGCATGGTGGTGGTAGCATCAAGCTGTGGGGGTGTTTTTTCAGCGGCAAGGACTGGGGGACTGGTCAGGGTTGAAGGAAAGCTGAATGCATCAAAATACAGAAATATCCTTAATGAAAACCTGGTCCAAAGAGCTCATGACCTCAGACTGGGCTGAAAGTTCACCTTCCAACAGGACAATGACCTTAAGCACACAGCCAAGAAAAACGCAAGTGTGGCTTAGGGAGAACTAATTAATCACACAGTATTCTCTGATTAATCACAATTAATCTCAATTAAATTATGGTACATGATAACAACAAACATTAAAAAAAATCATCATAAATATATTTACTTTATACTTTGTCTTAAAGAACATGCAAGAAATTGGTTAGTCATCATCTATTTTAATTATTTAAATATGTTCAGTTTTTGTGTACGTGTGTGTGTGTGTGTGTGTGTGTGTGTGTGTGTGTGTGTGTGTGTGTGTAGGGCTTTGATATTTTCTGTCATCCAGTAATTTCTTGTGAATCATCACTATAATGTTGTCAGACTGTAATCAAATCCTTACTCCCTGTAGAATCCTACAGTTCTGGAATTACAACCTCAACATTGCACATACAGAAGGAAGACGTCAGAATCAAAATTATTACACGTGAAAATAAAACTGAAAAAGTGTTGTCATCAAAATAGAGGACAAAGAAAAAAATATATGTATATGTATATGTTAATTTGAGCATAAAATTATCATCTCTGTGATAGAGGAAACATCTGCTCAGACATAAGGGTTACACCACTTGCAGAAAGTTTGTGAAATTAGAGAAAGACTCAACCGTGAAGGCTATGCAATTTGACGCTAGCATTTGAAGCACTGATGGAAACCATTTTTCCCTTCTGCGGGGGCAGCCCTCAAAGAACACTTGGGTTATATCTGACATGACCAGTGGGTCGAACATCTCTGTGTTTAGTATTTTCAGTATTTCTGTTGCTTTCAATAGTGCAGAGCTTTTCACATATATATATATATATATATATATATATATATATTGAAAGCAACAGAAATACTGAAAATACTTCAGTATATATATATATATATATATATATATATATATATATATATATATATATATATATATATATATACCCAAGTGTTCTTTGAGGGCTGCCCCGCAGAAGGGAAAAATGGTTTCCATCAGTGCTTCAAATGCTAGCGTCAAATTGCATAGCCTTCACGGTTGAGTCTTTCTCTAATTTCACAAACTTTCTGCAAGTGGTGTAACCCTTATGTCTGAGCAGATGTTTCCTCTATCACAGAGATGATAATTTTATGCTCAAATTAACACTATTTTAGATATTTATATAGTTAGCTTCCTAATTCCATTCAACTCGACTAAGTGAATACACTTCATATTATTTCAATACATAAAAAAATGTGGTTAGGATGAGATAATGTTAATTAAGGAGAAGGATTACCACCATGATTTAATTAAGTTCAAATAGATAAAACCTCAATGTTTCCTTTCAAAAGAGGAACAGTCTTGATACCTCCTCTTCTTTTACACCTTTTCTCTAATTACACATAAAAGACACATTCTCCCTTGTATAAGTGGGTGTGTTTGTGTATGTATTTGTGAAGTGATTTGACTGTGAAGATTTGATTGCTTGAACACATGGGTAGATTTCTTGATGCCATTTAATTTTTCAACACTCAAATGTATTTCATCTTATGTTTCTGTGTCTGTATACATGTTAATTCACTCATGGTCATTATTTACACATTATTATAATTGTATAGGCTCTTGTTATGGCTGCGAAGTCCTTAGAGCCAGGGTCAGTGTCCATTCCAATGGAGGAGACCAAGCATGCGGGAGGGACCCCACAAGATGGTGCCTTGCTGACTCACTTAAAGAAGGTGGAGAACCATATCACAGAGGCACAGCGATTTTCTCACCTGCCTCAACGTTCAGCAGTGGACTTGGAGTTTACAGAGCTTTCCTACACCATCCGCGAGGGCCCCTGCTGGAGAAGGAGAGGTATGGCTTGAATTCATGATGATATTTGGTGATGACAGCAAGATGATGTGGTGGTCCAGAAGTGCACAACACAGTCAAATTTGCATAGCAAGTAAAAGCTGAAAACAAAATGGAAATAAGCTACAACTCAACCAAATTAAGCCACAGCACATCAGAATTAACAGAAAATCTAAAATATTTTAAGCTGGATCAATGTATGAGTGATCATGAGGCTGTTTGGAAGATGCAGAGAGCTGCTCTCCTCACTGCAAGTCACAACAAGATTTCTGTGGTCAACACATCACAAGAGAGCATTGACTCGGAGAACTGAGCAAGACATTTCCACTGAGTGTTTCGATGTCTGAGCAGAGGCTACAGCCTGCATACAGCCAATTTTTGCAAGAGCAGGACACCTTATAAGAGCTGTCGGTAGACAAGAATAAATGCATAGACTGTGAAATCATTTTCACATCATTGCCCGGTATGGATTCGAGCAAATGCTTAAGTTGTGTGCATTACAAGATCTGGTAGAAAACTAACCAGGGATTAACCAGATTACTTAAGGACAAATAAGTACTGCATATTTATAACTATTTATTTTCTGATAATTTTCTTGTGTTGTGTCGTATTATAGGGATAGTTCACCCAAATATCAATATTCAGTATTCTCTCATTGTTTACTCACCCTCATATGTATGACTTTATTGTTCAGCAAAACACAAAGATTTTTAAAAGAATATTTCAGCTCTGTTGATTCTCATAATGCAAATGAATGGTAGCCAGAGCTTTGTAGGCCCAATAAAAGTAATCCACTAGACTCCAGTGGTTGAATCCGTATCTTCTGAAGCAATACAATAAGAGTGGGTGAGAAACATATCAATATTTAAGTCGTTTATTTAACTGTAAATCTATACTTTCACTTTCACTCCCACATGCTTTTGTTGAAGTGACTTTCACTGTTACATTCAGCCATCTAAATCAACAACTTGGTCAAAGGTGGAGATTGATAGTAAAAAAAGACTTAACATTTTTAACTGTTTCTCACCCACACCTATCATACTTCAGAAAATATAGATTTAACCACTAGAGCCATATGGATTGCTTTTATTCTGCCTTAATGTTCGTTTTGGGGCATTCTGAGTTCTGGTCACCATTTACTTGCATTGGGAGGACCCACAGACCTGAAATATTCTTCTAAAAATCTTAATTTGAGTTCAGCAGATGAAGGAAAGTCATACACATCTGGGATGGCATACAGGAGAGTAAATTATGAGATAATTGTTATTTTTGGTGAATTATTCCTTTAATTTCATTGTGTTGTTGCTTAATTTTGTTGTGTTTTCAGCTTTTAATTGCTTTGCTAATTTGGTTGTGCTGTGCACCCTTCGACCCCCATAAGATAAGGCTTAAATTTCAAGGCAGAAATTAAAATGGCAATTGAAATCCTCAACTGAAGAAGAATTAATAGTTGTAAGTAATAAGTAGAATATATTATTTAAGAGTCACAAACTGCAATTATGCTACAAATCAAGCATAAAATCTGTTATCAGGCCAATTTTAAATTGACTGGAACAAATTATTTGTGTTATGGTTATGGTATAATTATGGTCCTTTTGAGATTTCTACTATGTCTAAAATCAAGACAGTGTTGAATTATTTTCCAGATATGATAATGTGATAATGTGCACACACACACATGTTGGTACAGCTGTCATTATGATGACTCTCCATAAACATAATGATTTTTATTCTGTACAAACTTTATATTCTATCCCCTAACCCAACCCCTAAACCTAACCCTCACAAAAATCTTTCTGAATTTTGACATTTTCAATAAAAATGTTTTTAAAGCGATTTTAATTATGGGGACAATAGCAATGTCCTCATAAACCACATTTATAGCATAATACCCATGTAATGACCAGTTTGTAACCTAAAAAAAGGTAGTGTAAATCACTAAACCTGCCCACACACACACACACACACACACACACACACACACACACACATTCACAAATATACATGGACACAGCTACTCCTAGTAGCCTCTTACACAATCAAGCTTACACACGGTCGTGCTGACACACACACTTGCTCCACCCTGTGTCTTGGACTGTAGATTGCTGTTCTCAGCAGACCTTTGATTTAGTAAATAATTCACTTCCCCAGACTGCACTGCTCTGCTGTCTATTGCCCATCCTAACTAAACCTCCCCAAGATGAGCTCAGCCCACACACATGCACATTGACAGACACTGCATTGATAAGGACACTGTCCCTCTATGCTGCCCATGAATTTTTTTCTGGTTCAGTGGATCATCGTACATGCTGTTAGTGGCTGTGCAGCATAGGGACGTTTTTGATGGGTGCACGAGGCTTAGGGGAATATCTACAGTTGTCTTGGCTATTTTTGCTTCTTGGCTATTTTGTCTTCTGGCATTCTGTAAATATTCTTTTCATTCTCATTTCTGTTGCTCAAGAGATAAGATAAGAGGCTATCTGCAGTACCATATCCAGTGATGACATACAGATGCATTGCTGACACACCCTTAAGGAAGCTACATGGAGAACTATGGAGAAATTGATCAGAGCTAAAATTTTGCAATTTGAGGAGTAAATTGATTACTGGAGAAATGTTCTGTTCATAAATGCTGTTATACACACATAAAAAAAAAAAATGGTTTGGAGAAATTTTGTTCTTATGTGCTTCACTGAACAGAACAATCTCATTACTGAGCATTACTCTTTATCTTCTCAATTTCTCACACACACTCTTCACACCTTCATGGATTTTAGTCAGTAAGCAGCAGATAGGCTGGTGCAGTGCTGTGGTAATGCTGGTGAATGATGATGATTAATAATGGGCAGATCGATACTAAAGTATCGATACTTCTGACACTGATGTGGTATCAAGAATATCGATCCTCGCATAAAAATATAGATTCTTAAGTTGTAGTTTTTTAACAAGTGATCTTATACATGAATATTAATGCATCTCATAAGCTTCAAAATGGAAAAAATTATTATATGAACAAATTGTTGCATGGCAACTATTTGCAAAAGTTTTTTTTTTTGCTCATCTTGACACGCAGAAATGCTAAAGTACACCAGCAGACAGCACTCACCCTTTCATTCACAGCACTCGTTCAAAGAGGGAGCAGTGCTTTCCTGAGGTAATGATGGAAAATCAGCATTTGGATTTATTTACAACAATTATGACCAAACTAGACATGACATTTATTATTATGGGCTTGTGTGGCCATTTTTTTACAGGTTATTTAAATTCACAGTTGTTAAAACATTGATAATGATCTGTAATCCTCGTTAATAAATTATACCTATATGAAAACTTATCATGAATTTACTGTAGTAGTATTGTATTAATCATGACTTGTAACCATGACTGATGAAACCATGTTTTTTTCCCATTTGTTTCTTTTTGGCAGTAACCAAGGTTTTGATAAAATTAATTAATAAGTAATAATAAAGTTACTCATTTTATTTAATAGAGGTATCAGTATTGGTATCGATATCGGTGATATTACACTAAAAGTGCTTGGTATCGGATCGAAAAGAAAATAAGTGGTATCGCCCATCCATAATGACAATTGCACACACAGCAGCTGCTTTAGCTTCATGTCCTCCAGCATGCTGAGATCCACACACGCCCACACCAGAGAACATATATGAAGACAGAGGAGACATACTCACAATACAATAAATGGGGGACATCATAACAATTAAAGGTGCACTCAGTAAGTTTTTGCAAATTAAAAAAGTTTTACACACAGTAAATACATGAATAGCATTTTTTAGAAACATTTTGAAAATGATGTACACTCTCATTAGATGAAGACTCCAGTCATATCAGTCATCCAATAAAAGCTGCAGGGTGTGGTTGACAGCACGTGACACAGTGTTACGCAATTGACTGAGTTACTACCACTAAAAATGACAATAATAATAATAACATGTTTACTTCATAAGGCGCTTTCAGACAATGCTCAAACATAAAAGTTCATGTAAACAAAACAAGCAATTCAAACAATAAAACAACAAATATGATGTACTTATTATTTACCTGTAGCTCTCACCGTATGAATCATGGATAAACGATGCAACTTCAACACCAAGGCGGTGTTCAGATGGGGCAGAGAGCTCACATAATGACAATGTGAAAGAATTTGTTTGGATTAAATCCAAGAATGTCCATAATAGGGATTTTTGCAGAGACTGAAAAAAACAAGGACTAAAAATAACAAACCAGAAGATAAACAAACATCTTTGGAGTGAAGCATCTAAGAAAATAATCTCCCAGTATCCAGGACGATGGGTGTCAGTAGAAAGTCCAAAAACACAAGTACTACTGGGTCGAGTAAGAGGCAGCTAAAAAGTTACTGAGTGCACCTTTAAAGGGATAGTTCACCAAAAAAAAAAAATAAAATCTGTTATCATTTACTCACTCTAATGTTGTTCCAAACCTGTATGACTTACTTTCTTTATTTCATGGAACACACAAGGATATTTTAGGCAGAATGTTAGGTACTGACAGCCTCAGTCAATAGCCACTTTTCCACCATCTGGCCGAACATTTTTCATCGCAAAACCGTACTGTTCTGTGCCGATCCGGGACAGCTGGCATGGTTAAGGTTTATTTTTTCACCGTGGTGCGTAACACATCTGTCTTTTGGTGACATTGTGAGATGTAAACATTGGATCAAGTGTGGTGCATTATGGAGGATGATCGCATATTCCAGTTTTTAGGAATGCTTTTTCTCTGGTTTTGCAAAGAAACGGACCATGTCGCAAAAAGGAAAGTAAAGATTAAAAGGTGCAAGGTTTTCCATAATGTGTGTTTACCACCGGACACAAATATGCAGAAAGGTGAAAGTTCCTAGACTAGATAAAAAGCATATTTATTGACAAAATATTAAGTATTATATGAAAATAGTATATGAGAATAAATTTTAAATGAGCTAGTAATGTAATTCCCTGATGAAAAATGTGTGTAGAAAAATAAATGTAGTCTACAATACTAGTTAAACCATCATAATAAAATCATGAAGATACACCAAACAAGTCGCCACATACTAAAGGTTGAGAACGGTTGAGTATGGTTAGCTAACCGGACCTAGAACAGGTTATAATCGTGCCCTGCTGTGCTCCAGTGGAAATGCTACAGCAACGATTCCGTAACGTGCCAGAAACGTTCGGCCCGATGGTGAAAAAGAGGCTAAAGTTAACTTTCACTGCATCCTTATTCCATACAATAAAAGTGAATGGTGACTAAGGCTCTGTCAGTCACTAACCTTCTGTCTAACATCTCCTTTTGTGTTCCACGGAAGAAAGAAAGTAGAAGGCCATAGGGGTTTGGAAGAAAGAAGGTTTGGAACATCTTGAGGGTGAGTAAATTATGACAGAATTATTATTTTCTAGGTAAAATAGCCCAGTCTTTCCAGTTAAAACACCTAATGACTTATGACAGAGGCATTGCCAGTTTTCTTACTATAGAACATGCATGCTCAGCTGGACAAGCCTGAAATATTAATTTTTTTGCATTATTTGAGTTTAAGAATCCAAATTTATGATATCATTGTTTTTAGATGTTATTGCAGATTTTGAAACTAATCCTGAATTTATTTATTTTATTATTATTTTTTGGAGATTTCCGTATTTCCTTATTCAAGTAGAAAGAATCTGTACTTGTATTCCTATTACTGAAGTAGAATATAGCTGCTCAGGGAGTTACCAAGATGGTCTCTGAATTAACTGATTTACTTAATGGGACGTGGCACAAAATCAAGCACACAAACACAGGACAGACCTGCTGTCCTGGACAGTATCATAAGGTCTTTCACACTTACATTACATTTATGCATTTGACAGACACGTCTATCCAAAGCGACTTACAGTGCATTACTTGTATACATTGTATCAGTTTGTGTGGTCCCTGCTAATCAAACTTGTGATCCTGGCATCCTGGCACCAATTGAGCTACATTTGACCATCATATACATTATATCATATAAAATCATATACAATGATGATCCCTGTGACATTGATGGCAGGTAATTCCTGAGACTTGTTCCATGTTCTTTATACTATAGGTTTATACAGTATTCAATCCTTCTTATAACTCATAATGCTGTTCCTCACTTAGTGCCTCATATATCAGTATGCCATTCTTTCAATATTCCCTCATACATCCATATACTTTCCCTCTGTTGTTCCGTCTGTGTAATTGACATACCAGCAGCATCTCATGCTGAAAAATGGTTAATATCATCTTTCTCATCTTTGGAATGAGACATATTTGTCCAACAACAGTTTTTACAATCAGTGTAATGTGTAGGCATGTTGGAGATGTAATTGTGAAGGACATATTGTAGCCTTGCACGATAAAGTATCAGAGAGAGGCAGAGCAGATAGAGTAATTGTTATGTTTTTGATGGCTGAGTACAGGCACTTGTGTGGCTTTCCTGCATTTAACCCTCCTCCTTAAATGTCATACTGCCTCTTCCTTGTTTTCTCTCTCCCAGCCTCACATCTTCATCGATCCATCGTGGTTGTTTTGGCTTTTTCTGTATTACCTCTGGTCTCTCTCTACACTTTGTCTCTCTCTAGACTCCTGTTCTCCTGTCATGTTTTATCTTCTCGATTCTTGCAATATTTTCTCTCCAGATCTGCTTTTCCCCTGCTCTCTCTGCTTCCCACTCTGTCATCATTTTAGAATGTGTTGAGTCATAAACATGTACTGAATTCTGAATGGTTGCCTTGGAAAGTGTGAACCCATGGGATCTGACATATAGTATATGCTTAACAGATGTTATACAATATCGATAAATATGCAAAAAATACCCAGTTGTAAGGGTAGAGATATGATAAATGCCCATGCAGGGCTGGTAACAATCTTGTCATTTTAAACAAGGCATTTGATCACTACAGAGGGACTTTCTCTGCATTTGCTGGTTTCTGCAGTAAATTGCAGCTAACTAATTCAATTACATTCTTGTTCTAACCAAATATTTACTTGTATGCATCACATACATTTGATATACATTCCACCTTCGAGCTGTTTACAAGCTCATTCTATTTTAAAATAGGTTATTCTGTGCTTTTCCCTGAAGATGTTAACTGTGGAGGTTATAAATGTACAAGTCCTCTCATCAAAACATTGAGTGAGGTGAGAATTGTACATAATCACTGTACAGTACAGTTCAATCAGTGTTATAATTTGAATTTTGCATTCATACCCTGCAGTTTGTACAGTGATGAGATTTCTTGCCCTGCTATAATTCTTCTTTAAAAATGTTTTAATCACAGATGCAGCCGTGATGTTCAGGTGTTGAAAATGTGTTTGAGGCATTCTCCACATTCATAACAGTTGGCACCAGATCTGCAGCTGTCAAGTTTATTATGTGTTTTGATGGGAGTCATGAGACTTTCCCTAGCCAATCATGTGATAGATAAAAATAAAATCAGGACAGGGAAGTAGCGAACACAGATGGTGGGAAAATAGCACATTAAAAGTACAGTTACAGCACTTAAAATGTACTCAAATAAAAGTATACAATTTTAAAAATTACAACTACTTAAAAAGTAAAATTCTTGGGAAAAAGTAGTTCATTATAGAAATGTGAGTATTTGTAATTCTTTACTTTGCACCCCTGGTAGCTACACCCTTCTCCTTCCATTCTTTCAAGCAAAAGGGGGACTTGTTAATACATCATTTGGGATTCAGCCATATGTTGGAGGAAACATTTAGGTAAATATTAAAACTGAACATATGGGAAACGTTTGCCCATACTGAATGTAAGTGTGAAATAATGGGATACATTTTTACTTCTCTAGGCAATTTTATAGAAAGACTTGCTGCAATGTTGAAATTGGGGCAAGGACTTCTTGTTCAATGTTGTACCAGTGAAAGGCCAAGACCAAGACAAAACATAATCTGAAATTAATCCATTAGTTTACACTGCCGCTGACGGATGTTGATAGAGTAACTTATTCCACCCAATAAATGTGTTCCCAAACCCATACATTTCCAAAATCTTAAAAAGATAGTCCCATTCCACCCTATCAATCAGGGTCTGATAATTTGCTACTGACCACATCATATTTAGAAAATCGAATTTTATCAGAAGAACTATGACCATTAAGAAACCCCACTTGATATATATGTCTAAGGGATGTAATTACTTGGCTTAATCGATTATCCAGAATATTTAACAATATTTAACTGGATCAGGGATCATCAGGATCATTTAACTGATAACTTTTACATTCATTTGGGTCTTTTCCTTTTTTAAGAATGAGCCTAGCCAGGGCTTGCATCATGGTTGGTGGTAATTCACCTTTCTTTAATGATGCTGTATAAACTTGTAACATAACAGGGGCCAGTTCTGTGACATAAGATCTAAAAAATTCTGCAGCAAAACCATCTGGCCTCTGTGCCTTACCTGTTGGCACGGCTTTAATAACCTCAACAAGCTCCTCCAAAGAAGTATCTGAGTCAAGAAAGTCTATTTGATTATTCATCAATTTAGGAAGTTCTAATTGCTCTACGAAGTTGTTAATATCCTTATCAGTAGATGAAGATGTGAAACTATAAAGATAGAAACAGAATTCTTTAATGTCCTTATTAATATATGTTGCATAAGTAAATATATCGCCTCCAGAAGACTTCACTGAAGGAATGTTGGAAAAAACTCTCTCTGTTTTATGTTACTGGCAAGAGGTTTCCCTGCCTTGTCTCCTGACTCAAAGTATGTCTGTCTTGCTCTGAAAAAGCAAAACTCCACCTTCTATGACAAAATAGTATTGTACCTATATTTTAGCTTAGTCAACACTTTAAAACTATTGAATGATCTTTGGCACTTCATCTCTATTTCAGCACTTTTAATACTCTTTTCTAATTCTATGAATTCTTGTGCTTAGATCTTTTTGATAAATTAAGCATATTGTATGATTCATAAGAACTGCCTTAAGCACCTCCCATGCCACACCCACAGAGGACACTGAGGACTAATTTGCCTCCACATAAACATTAACTTCTGTCTTTAACATGTGTTGAAATGCTGGGCCCTGCAGAAGGATGTATTAAAGCGACATCTATATGATTTTGTTTTCTCTATATGTGGCAACATCTCTAAACACACCAAAGCATGATCTGAAACGAATGCTCCAATTGAGCAATCTGTGGCAAATGGAATAAGTGATCAATTAAAAGATTGAAGTATCCACCCTAAATCATATCATAGAGGCTTGTAACTTTTCATCAAGATCTGTAAAAAATCAGCATTGGGTGCATTGAAATTATGGAACTTTTACCTAAATTAAAGTGTGACAGATTGACATGCAAGGAAGAATTGTGTACCCAAGGCAAAATTTTATAGAGCACAGTTCAACATTGATGTAACCATAAAATCCTTAATAACCCTAGAAAGAAAAATAAAATTGTGTTTCAACCTTGCATATAACAGTCCAAACCCCAGAAATAAGATGGTCCATGCAGGCACACGAGACCATCCGCGAAACCATTGCTACAAGATTATTAGCTTCTTGTGGGCATGTGAATGTCTTACGTCCGTCATTGGCATCAATTCTCAGTTTTGCCGGGAAAAGCAAAGTGAAGTTCACATCCTGTGCGTGAATCTCTTCCGTTTCACCTGTGTAACCATAAAACCATAATGTTGTAATCCTCCCAGCACAACTTGCCTTGATTCCTCGCCGCACGTAAAACAAAGTCCCTGTTTGCTGTCCACAAGAGCCTTGCCAGAATGGATCGGGATCTGTCACCCGCTATGGGAAGCCAACCGAGAGCTCTGTGCATGTGCTCTTTTTCCTGATGACAGCCCATGTCGAACAAATTCAAATAAGCCTGTCCAGGAAGTTGACCATATCTTGACCTTCCTTTCCCTCTGGAATTCCAATGAAACGAACATTATTACGTCTTCACTTGATCCATATCAGTTTTGGTGGTCGTCGGGTTAGTCTTCCAGGTCCCTCAACGTATTTCCACGAGGCCCTCCATGTCATGATTTCCTTTAAAGCTGCATAAATGTTTGCAATATCTTGACCTTCATCCTGAGACACGCTATAATTCCCAACCGGACCCCTGCCATCTTGCTCTTGAGAGATGTCAGACGTGTGATACAGTAAATGCTTTTTAATGTCTCCACAGGCCAACGATTTCAAATTCTTTGACATCATACACCCCCTGCGCAGTTTAACAAACAAAACTAAATCAGTTCTCACAGAGTAATGCTGATTGAAAGGATAATTGTTGCAAAGTGTTGCTGAGAACGCCATTAGGCTGCTTCCATTCGCATAGTGTCACATGACCCTCTCAATTGACTTTAATTGTTTGTAAACTGAGCTAATGATATTTTCTACTCCCTAGCATACCTCTTAACCTAACTCTAACACAATTAACACATTTTTAGATATTCATCCAAGACATTGTTTAGTATGTTTATTAAGATGTTTTCCTAAATGCTGGCCAAATGTAGATGCTTTCTGGTTTTCCAGCCCATATGGGCATTTGGTTACCACAATGTAGACAAAGACACATACATTCAACTACACCACATTTGCATTTGTCCAAGGTATTGTAGTTGTGTCTTGTGTTAACATACAAATACTAATTCTACTAATTCTACCAAGGTTCAGACATGCTACTGAACCTTGGATTTAGGATGGACCACACCTAACCTCACCAAAATTACCGGCCAGGTTGAACTGCGTTTCACATCCCTGATCTCTGCCTGCATCACCTCGGTCTATTGATGGACTACGATCTTGAAATGGAATGCATAGACTAACAATTGCCAACAAAAGCCTTCATCAGCCAATTAACAAAGACAATTGCATCTATGTGAACTTCTGCAGTTAATCCAGGATGGACTTCAAAGACATTAGTCATTAATCTTACAGTTCAAACAAAATCGATGTTTAAACACTGACTCTTAACACTTACTTAGATTAATAATTTTAAACCATGACTTTAACTATACATAAGTAATATTGGCATTATATTAATGATGTTAGCCAGAGGGGAACTGGCCCTCACAGTGAGTCTGGTTTCTCCCAAGGTTATTTTTCTCCATTAACCAACATCTTCTGGAGTTTTGTGCTCCTTGCCACAGTCGCCTACAGCTTGCTCACTGGCGTTATTAATACAATTATTATTTAATTACTTATTCTTAAACACGATTAATAATTGTATTTTATCTAATTACACAAAGAGGATTCATCGACATTATAGACATTACAGTTTTATCGTCTGTTAATGCCTGATCTTCTGTAAAGCTGCTTTGAAACGATGTGTGTTGTGAAAGGCGCTATACAAATAAAATTGTCTTGACTAATTCATCAAGCTTAAGGCAATTTCATCTATCAGGAGGAGCAAATATTTCTTCTGTGGCTGTAATACGATTTTATGATACCCAAATTCATTACTTTCGAACTTTTACAGTACTTTACAGCAGCATTGTTTTTTTCCTGAGGCTGTCAAATTCAACAGTGGCACAATAGCACCCTCAACTGACAAATATTATGAATCATAGCCTCAATGATCCACTTCATATACGACACTATGAGAATGAGCAAAATGATTGACAGGTGAAAAGCGTCAATGTCCGTGGTCTGCAGACACATATTTGTTTGCTGTTTACAAACTTTACAGCAGTGAGATATCTCAGGACACTTATTTCATTAATATCTTTAAGGGAGTTGGACATTTTTTGCATAATTTTCTATGAAAAAAATAACTTACAGCACCTTTAAGCGGGTCGCTCAAAACAAACAGTTTTCAAGAAAATTAAACTATGCAAGGCTCACTTATAGTTGTATCTGCATATTAAGCTGGAAAAGTAGAAAGTATTTTAACACAGAAAATCTTCAGCTTTAAGGACAAGATGAAATTTTTTTTACCACCCAGTGTTTATTTTAATTCATAAGAACTACATTCTGTTGTTTAAAGTTTAAAGAATATTTTGGAAGTTACTTGAGGCCTAATGTTCTTCTATAATACATAATATACTTTAATTACTTTGAAAAAAAAGAAAGAAAATTATATATTATTATTATAATAATACACTCACATGTCAGAAAAATACTCACAGGTCATCATTTTGTATACTAGTATACAGCAGAATATAATCAAGCCCATATTTCTTTGATGGAAACTAATTACATTGTGCATTTAATTTGACAAGGTGGTTACTGTCAAACAACTTAGTAATCCTGATGTACCCAAAATGTTGTGTGTAGGATATAAGGCCCTTCTGAAGTGTCTGTCCGGAAAGTTCTGCAGTCGGGAGCTTATCGGAATCATGGGTCCCTCAGGGGCTGGAAAGTCCACTCTCATGAACATTCTTGCCGGCTACAGGTGAGTGTGCATATTTGCGTTCAGAGAGAGAGAGAGAGAGAGAGAGAGAGAGAGAGAGAGAGAGTGAGAGTGAAAGAGGGAGTATTTATGAATACATGTCCTGTCACTGCCCATCCTTTCTGTTTATGCATTCATTAAGATATGTGATTCCTGTCTCTTTTCCCTCTCTCTCTGCAGACAGACAGGCATGAAAGGTCAGATCCTGGTAAACGGGCGGCCCCGTGACCTCCGCACTTTCAGGAAAATGTCGTGTTACATCATGCAGGATGACATGCTACTGCCAAACCTCACAACACGAGAAGCTATGATGGTGAGAGTCTGTGTGTGTGTGTGTGTACGTGTGTCTGTTTTGAAAATTATAGTTATGAAAATGTTTCTACTTTTTTATTTTGTTTTGTAGTTTTGAGTTTCAGTTTAATTTTAACACATTTTGCATTAGTTAGTTTTTATTTTGTTTGTGTCTTAAAAATTACGTTTTTCATTTCATTGTTAGTTGTTTTCATTCCTTATAACACAACATCACAAATTGCTTTATCTTCCTATGATGACACACACAACACTTTGTCAGAAAATGCAACAAGTGAATTGTGGTTGGATGTTTTACATGTCAATCAGATGGCTGCTTCTTGTCTAATTTAATGATTGGACAGAAAACACATTTTGTCAGACTTGAGAGATTAATTAACTCCATCTAACATTGACTGAAAATATGAAAATATTTGAGAAAAGTAATTTTCTCTGTCATTCTCTGAGTTTTCATTTATATTTCAGTTTAGATTTTTTTCCTTTTGCAAACTCCCATTTTTATTTTATATTTTTTCACTGCTAGTTTTCATCTTTGTAATAGTTTTTATTAACAATATGACCTTGGTGTCTGTGTGTGAGTGTGTGTGTTCAAGAAGCTTTCTCTCATATATAACTGATTCATTTAATCTTTCTATGTTTTGTTTAGGTCTCAGCTAACCTCAAACTTAGTGAAAATATGGAAGTGAAAAAAGAACTGGTATGTGCGCTTTACATAGTTTTTGTGGCACCACTATATATTAAGATAAACAAGTAAACACAGTGGGATCTGAGTCCATAGCAAATGCTTCTATTTGACATTTTGCAATTAAACAGTTTTTATTTTTTTAATTACAAAAATTATATTAAGTGAAAAGTTCAATTGAAAAATTAACATTAACAATTTCTTACATGTATGTGTAAGAACGAAGCCCAGATTTTTGTTATGTTATAAATATGAACACTATGACGTTACATGGTGAATTTTTGCTTGTGTAGTTGTTTAAGCTGAATAATTATATAATGTGTGACAGGTGAATGAGATTCTCACCGCATTAGGACTGCAGGAGTGTGCCCAAACTCGTACTGTCTCTCTATCAGGTGGCCAGTGTAAGCGGTTGGCTATCGCTTTGGAGCTGGTCAACAACCCTCCTGTCATGTTCTTTGATGAACCAACCAGGTACCTGCAGCGGCAATATTCCACATAGTCATATTTCACATCATAATCTTTTCAAAATGCAATGGGAAATTAAATATTTCCAAATATTTCCTTTTAATATCCCCAAATATGTGTGTTGTGTGTGTGTGTGTGTGTGTGTGTGTGTGTGTGTGTGTGTGTGTGTGTGTGTGTGTGTGTGTGTGTGTGTGTGTGTGGGTGTGTGTTAGTGGTCTAGACAGTGCATCCTGTTTCCAAGTGGTGTCCTTGATGAGATCTCTGGCTCAGGGAGGAAGAACCATCATCTGTACCATCCACCAGCCCAGTGCTAAACTCTTTGAAATGTTTGACAAGGTGAATGACTCATTTACTGCTACAATAAAAAATTATACTATGAAAAGTAGTTTTTTTAGGATGAAGGACATGGATTCATAGTGTGCACTTGAGTTTATGTCAATATTTAATGCAAAAAGATGCTCGCAGTATTTTTTCTTCATGAAAAATGTATTACTCCTGAAAAAATGAATAGTAATTTTGAAGTATATGTGTCAGGGTGTGTAGAGGGAGGCAAGGACTCCAGAGACAAGTGCAGAGTAGAAATTAATGGACTTTATTAATAAAAAATGAACATAAACAAATAAAATTCCCAGGGCAGGGAGTTGATAAGACTGGCTGGGCTAGAGAGAGGAAGCCTATAGGCCACACGGTCCAGAGCCAAACAGGCCAGGACAGCAGGGGAACAGGAATGAGGCAAACAGAATGACACCTAAACAGAGAAACATCCACAACAAACTGCCACGAGATAGAAAACACAATGAGGTTAAATAGGGAAGGAAATGAGGAGGGTAACGAGGGAAGGCAGGTGAGGCAAATGGAGTGGTAGTGGCGCAGTGGACTAAAGCACATACGTAACTGGTAATCAGAAGGTCGCTGGTTCGATCCCCACAGCCACCACCATTGTGTCCTTGAGCAAGGCACTCAACTCCAGGTTGGGGGTATCACTCACGACTGAACTGACTCAAGCGCACATGACAATGAGAACAAGAACACATGGCAATGAAAACCAAAGAAAGCCATGTGTTCATAGAACATGACACAAAAGAAATCAGAAATGTCAGAAATCAGCCACAAAAAGATATAAACATTACCAAAAGAAGTGGATGAACCCTGATAATATGTATCAAATTAATGAGCACCCACATGAGATGAACACTCTAGTCATATCAGTATCTTTATAAAAGCTGTTTTATTCTAGACAGAGAGGGTCCCCTCATTGGAACAGCCATGTTAGAATCACATGACCAGCCGAAAACAACACGCTTAATCTCAATAACCATTCTGTTATTGGACACTTTGAGTTATGGATTAAACTAATCATGGTTTACTTTGAATAGTGAATTTTTACAAAGGCATCGGTAACTGAAAGCTATTGTGATTTAATGATGCTGCATCCACGCCTCTAGGTGTCAGTGTTAGTCCAAGACCAAATAAACACAAAAATGACTGAGTGCACTGATGCATTAATGATTGATGAATGAATTCTGTCTTTTTTTCTTTGTAGCTTTATATCCTGAGTCAAGGTCAGTGCATATATAAGGGGACAGTTCCTAACCTTATCCCCTACTTGAAGAACCTTGGACTCCACTGCCCCACATACCACAATCCTGCAGACTTTAGTAGGTCTACTGCACATGTGTGTATGTATGTGTGTGTGTGTGTGTGTGAGATACATTTTGAAATAGATTATATAAATAGCCATATAGTTTATACATTGTAGTGATTTCTGACACATTTGTTTTCCGTAGGTTGTCAGAGCAGTTATGAATGAATAAGAGTATTTGTTTGCTTTAAAAAGGTTCACCTAAAGAAATCAATGAGCAATCTGTTTAAAATGATGTAAACTCACATGACATGAAGACTCCAGTCATATTAGTGGTCTAAAAAAGTTATTTTATTCTCCATAAGGCAGGTCAACCCTTCATGGTGGAAACAATTCAACTTTAATAAATGACCGCATATTCTAACATTTTTCACAAACACGGAGAGGCTATAATGCTGTAATATCAGTTGTTTAAGATGACAAAAAAGACATAAATGTAATTACCTATTATACTGTAAGTAAGCCGTTTGTAGGTTGATTACCCTGAAAAGTGTAAACACTTTTGTGCTATTAAGTTATTGCTCTGTTTGTTTGAACATCCTGACTAGCCCAAAACAAGATCGGCTCCAATGGCATTAGTTTGGGTTTGGACTATCGGCCAATAACAAACATGGTGAATGTCTGGGAGTCATTATTTTTTGCAATTTTGTTTGGTGACACTAATGATGCAATAATTGCACACTTCACCTTTAATTATAGATTAACATACTATATCAAGTGGGATTAAGTGATTGATGGGACAATGTTGATGCATTCAGTGAGTCTTTTCAGGCTCCTCTTGTCTATCAGCGGATCAGTCACCATGCGTATGAGTTCTGCTATTTCTCTATTCACAGTAATTGAGGTCGCCTCAGGGGAGTATGGTGATCTGAACCATGTACTCTTCGAGGCTGTCCAAGGAGGACTGTGCTCAGATGAAGTCAAGAAGAACGCTATTGACAAGAATGACCCCACAACATCCTGTCCCTCCCCATGTCATAATGTAAGTGATGGACACACACCCTCACACACAAAATCTGCCTGTCATCAGTCTCTGATCCACCCACCTCTTGTGTTATTGTGTTTTCACACAGGATTCAGGCCATATTGAGAAACACACCTTTGCCACCAGTACCCTCACACAGTTCTGCATTCTTTTCAAGCGAACCTTCATCACTATATGCAGGGACATGGTACGAATGAACCTTTTCTTGTTATTGGTACTGCCTCAAACCACCCCCTAGATAAGTATGTCAGGTAACCTAAAGATTTGCTTTACAACGTAACATCTAAATTAACTGGTTTTAATATAAAATAACGTTTAACATGACTAAATCAACATGACTAGATTTTATTACACAAATAAAAGTCAGTTTTAAGGGTTAGATCAGGTGGAAATATCTCCTAAAGAAAACATGTGCATGTTTCTACTTTTTACAGTGTTATACAGTACGTAAACTTCCAAGGAAGCTAGCCATTTCTAGTGCTGTCCAATTGTCAGAATTATGCCACTGACAAATTCCTATAATGCATGGTAAAAAAAACTGAAAACTGGCTGCTCACTATTTTCACTTACTGGAAATTTTGTCATGACTTCTTCAGTCTCTCAAGTCATCATGAATAGAGGATAAGAACATACTGTATTTCATAAAGGCACATAACTTTTAACAGCTATAAAGATGCACAATAAACAAAACATATGATACCACAAGCATATTGGTCATGATGTGTTATACAGGGATGCTGTTGATAAATACCAGTTATGTTTGAACAATATACTAATTCATTTATAAAAATAGTCGTGCAACAGTAATCAATTTATCGAGTACTCATTCTGCATCAGCTATTCGACTATTAAAGAACTGCTCGAATATTGCAAGTAATGCAAGTAATTGGTTACTCATTTATTGTGTGGGTTAGAATACTCAACTTCAAAATTACTTGATAACGCCCATCCCTAATATAGGCAGTGGAATGAGAGACACACCTTACACAGTAATGCAGTGCAAAACACGAAACTGTAATTTATTAAATCAGTCTGTTACAAATGCAGTCATAAGCCAGCAAAACAATATTGTCTATGTGTTTTTAGGTATTAACTCACTTGAGGGTGATGTCACACCTGTGTATTGGTGTGCTGATTGGTTTGTTGTACCTGAACATTGGAAATGATGCCAGTAAAGTGTTCAACAACACTGGTTTCCTCTTCTTCTCCATGCTGTTTCTCATGTTTGCTGCACTCATGCCAACCGTCCTGACATGTAAGGAAGTGTCTATGTGTGTATGTGTGTGTGAATGTGCATAAGGCTTTGTGAGCATGCAAAATAGATGTGATATGAGATGCTACCAAATCTGTTTGGGGTTGTGCTGGATTATAATCACTTTTATTGACTTAACTGAGAGGTTTCATGCTTACAGTATTATTGAATCGGATTGAATTAAGCACTGACGCAATAATATCTGTCTTTCACTTGCAGTTCCACTGGAGATGCCCGTGCTCATAAGAGAACATCTTAATTACTGGTACAGTCTGAAGGCATATTACCTTGCTAAGACCATGGCTGACATTCCATTCCAGGTATTTTTTATTGAAGATCTTTCTGAATTTGATCATGTATGTGAATGTGAGGATCTTAGTTAGCAAACAGTCTCTGTCTTTCTTTCAGATAATTTGTCCAATAATGTACTGCAGTATAGTATACTGGATGACAAAGCAACCTCCAGAGGCAGGTAGATATCTGCTGTTTATGGCACTGTCCACCTCCACTGCCCTAGTGGCTCAGTCTCTGGGGCTTCTTATTGGAGCTGCATCCACATCACTGCAGGTATGGCACATCAAAATAGTAGTGGTAGCATACACAAGTGTACTTTAAATATAAAGTTCAGTGAAGTGGGCTTTTAAAGTCTGAGGACATAGAAAATGCTTCCATTTTTAAAATGTTCTGATTTAATTTATTTATTTACAGTTTTTGTCATTACAGATGATATTATCAGCAACAATAAAGTGGATTTAAGCTGAATTGATTTTGAATCCCAGATTTTAAACTCCAGTCTTTATACTTGTACTATGTAAATATACTACACACATTACATATGAATTAAACATACTCCTGTCAGAGCCATAGAATAACAGTCAGTGCACTTGCTCTTGACATATTGAGCTGTGGTGCACATGTGGCCAGTGAGAGTTTGAATCTGGCTCATTTCCATTTCCCCAATTTCTTTCACCATAATTTCCTGTCCTCTCTCTGCTCTCGTTTCAATAAGTACAACAAGCCCAAAGATTAAATATAACAATTATTTCATAATTTCATCTGTTGTAAAAATATATTTGTACTGTAATACACTTTCTTTAATACAAAGTCCCTTAACATTTATTGACCATCTTCTAACGCTTTAACCAACAATTGTTCCTCTATTGCATTGATTTCAGGTTGCCACATTTGTAGGTCCAGTGTCTGCCATCCCAGTCCTTCTGTTCTCTGGCTTTTTCGTCAACTTTGACACCATTCCCAAATACCTTCAGTGGAGCTCCTATGTGTCATATGTCAGGTCTGTCAAAAACCATAACAATCAAGAACTAAAACTACTAACTCTAGTTAGTGTTACTAACTTAAATCTCCCAAAAAAATAAATAAACTAGTGGAACTTATTTTCATCCTTATTTATCTAATAACATATTATTAATAATTATTTGGATCTTTTGAAAATTAAGTGACTTTTGTAGGTAAAATGCTCTGGCAGAAATGACCTTTTCACATGTCTAAATTTGATCAGTCCAGTCAAGTCGCACCTCCTGCAGATCATTTTCTTTAAATGCAAATCATCAAGCCAGGTGATCCAGAATTGACACTGGTACCACAGCTGCTCTCAACCACACACTGAACAATGTGCTCTCTTCTTCCATAGGTATGGCTTTGAGGGGGTGATCCTCTCCATCTACGGCATGAACCGCTCAGAGCTGGAGTGTCCCGGTGTGGTGTGTAAGTTCCAGAAGCCGGAGGAGGTCTTACAGCTGCTGGATGTGGAAGATGCAAAGCTCTATGTGGACTTCATGGTGTTGGGGGTCTTCTTCTTAATTCTGAGACTCTCCACTTACTTAGTTCTGCGCTATAAAGTCAAGTCAGAGCGTTAGAGCTAGCGCTCATCATTAAGCATACATATAATTTAACATACACATAGACTGCACACTTACACATGTTTGTTTTTTCATCTTGGTGGGGATGTTCCATTGACTTCTATTGTTTTTCTATGCGCTTATAAACCCAACCCTAACAGAAACCATTTTTAGATATTATGTTTTAATTTAAATTATTTAATTAAAACATTAGTATGTTTATTAAACCATTTTAATAACACAGAAAACAGTGCACATTGGTCCATGTAATGCTTTACAGTTCATTTTCAGACCATACCAATCAAAATGCAAAATTAGAAAAACTGTTTGAAACTTTCATTTTTTCCGGTTATTTCAAGAATGGATAAATATCATTTTCTTCCATTTTATTACTTCTAAATTGCAACTTTATAAACGAATTAATTGAATCATCACCAATTTTAAATTTTTCAAATTTAAATTTTTTTTGTCTTGCAATTTGCGCGGGGTGTGGGTTCATAAATCAATTATTCCAAAATTAATTTCTGAAATCACAATTAAGAGAAACTGAAATGGAAGAAAATGAGAGAACAGCTAAATTATCCATTCTTATAGTAACCAGAACATTTTAAAATGAAAGTTTCAAAACATTTTTTCTATTTTTGCATTTGGATTGGTAAGGTCTGAAAAATTAACTGTAAAGAGTTACACAAACCCACATTGATTCCGGGGCCATTATTTGGCAGTGCAACATTATTCTTAGTTTTTGTTTCTTGAATTTTTAATTTTAAACTTAAAGGATTTTGTACTGTAATTTTTGAATGTATAATTCCATGCAGTTGAACGTTGTAAATGCATTGTACCCTGATGTGACTTTGAACTTTGAAGCATGAGTCTCTGTCAACAGGACTGGATGTAATAACAATGACAATCCCATGACAGCCCTCTTTAGCATGTGGATCGGCAATGAGCCAACATGTAAGTCTCTTTATACCAGATTGAGAGATAGTCATATTGTCTTCTTGTTAATGACTTTCATTCAGACCGAGGCTAAAGAACCTTATGTATTTCGGAAGAGAGTGCACCGCTTGCTTGGGGCACCTTAGGACATGCAAGAGCAGAAAACAGAACCATGCTGAAATGGCCAGCAATTTCAATCAAGTTCAAATCCATTATTTCTATCAATTTGCCAGTCTTCCCACCAATACTCTGAGTTTCTGCAGGAGTGTTTAGAATAATATACTACCGTTCCTGTGATGACCTGCTCAAAGAAAACTTTGAAGAACATTTTTACAGTCTCAAGGCAATTCTCAAGACTCCACGTCAGCCTAAATCTAACCATTTGTGGAATGTTGCAGCAAGTGCCCTTGATGTGAACTGCCTGCAATTTTTACTGAGGGGGAACTTAAACATCTTGTTGACAAACATTTTGGCTGCCAGTATCAAATCCGTCTGTCCTCTTACCTTGAATTTTCTGACAACTGCCACTGTGGTCGCTTAAGAGAGCAGTTTGTGTTGGGCTCTCTCAGCTGGATCAGGAGGGATCATACCTTGAACTTGTACAGTAAAATAGCTCCCTAGAGTGACTAAAAAGGCGAGGACTTCAATGTGAATTGGTGCTGATCACAAAGCACCATTGACCTAATTATATTTACCCAGGAATGAAACATATCAAATGAAAAGAATCTGCAATCATAATGTCTGACATTAAGACTGTCCTACAACAGCAGAAGCTGGTTATATCCTTAAGTGAACATCAATACTGTCAAAATAAGACTCGCAAGCCTACTTTCTGCTTTTTTGGGTCTGTTCCCTTTACACTTCAACTGCACTGCTGACGATTTCAGGACTCAACATTTGCAGTTATCAGCACTGTCAAATGTGTGATGCACCTGGCCTGAGATGTGTGTCCTGAAAAACATGGAATGCTGGATGAACAGTATATGCATCTTCAGTTGTGTTGTGTACTGCTTAGAAGCATGGATGGATAAATCTATACCTCTTGTTTGCACCTCTATATATACACTTCCTCCTTTCCCTGCTTCTACTCCCTAGACAGGCTACTCAAAACTGCAATGCAATGCAAACATCTTCACAAATGACTTAATGTTTTTGAGTCCTGCTACGTGTTATGTCTCCTTATATATTGAAGAATACTAATAACTTGAGTATATACACAAGGAAAGTACATGTGTCTGCTTTATGTGAAAGTGTAAATAAACGTGTGCACTTTTGTTGATGTTGTTTCACTTTTTGGATATTTATTTGTAATTAATTTTATTTTTATATCTGTTAAGATGACACGCACTGCTGGAAAAGGGATTATTATGAAAAAGATAAATGCACAATGAATTTGGAATCAAAAACCAAGATGCTGCAAGGAATTTATGTTGCACATGTATTGTAAAAGGACTCATAGCTGATTTGAAATAATCTGTAGAGGGTTAATTTTTTTGGACATTTTTGTTTTGTTTTAGAAACATAATTATTGGGCTCCAAGTTGACTCCACTATAACTCCATTTGAGTAATAAAAGGTGATTTCGAGATTTTGAGAGAGGTAGTTTGCCCTCAGAACAGAGCGTTCTCATTACAGTCAGTGGAACTTAAAGAGACTCTTAATCATGGTACTGCAAGGTATGATTGCTCTTTTTCTAGAACAATCTGTCCACTGTAACATTGCACACAGCTTTAAATATGATCTTTTGATCATCCAGCAATCAAAGAATCACTGCTTTAAAATCAGATTTGCTTTATTGCCATATGGTATACCCAGGGAAACCTAGGTCAGCTAAGATCCTAGGTGGGCACCCTTGACCGTAGATGCTTGTGGAGCACAGAATCCATTTTCAAAAGTGCTGCATCAGAACTGGGGTCAATGAAATTGTGGATAAACTATTAGCCGCACAACAATTCTGTACTCAATATTGTGTGATACTAACCAATCTGCAGCCTGTTAGATAAGCGTGTTTTGTGTTCTATTTCCTTTGGTGTCATTGGACGGTGTTAGGAATGTGGTTTCTAAACACAAACGTGACAGAATGTGCAGATAAAATCTCCAGTGTAGAGAGTTGGGTAATACCTGTTTCTAATAGCAATAGTATTGTTCTGTGCCTTGTGAATGATAAGTAGTCCTTGAATATACTATATATTTCCAGTGGTTGTCTGTTAATTCTCCATTGTAACAATCATTTTGGGTGTCTGCGCCATTTATATGTGTTTTATGGGTTGCTGTACTAGAAGGTTGAGATCATAAGGATGAGATTATATTTCACACCCTCATATTTAGCAGTCATATTTTATTAACAATTATTCCAGCAATTTATCTCTATGTAACATCACATTCTTTGTTATGCAGTGTGCATGCCTTAATGAACAAAAAGCCTTCAACATCAGCTCTCTCAGATTAGAAAAAAGCAGTTAAGGTGCAAATTGATTTTTAAATATTGAAAAGGAATTTGGCTTTATTGCAGATATATTGCAGTTAGCTTCCCAGTTTTTCTGCATAAAAATTGTTTTTCTCATCAGCAATGCAAGTTATGTGTGCTAAACCATGTTCAAATGATTATAATAAATACATTTATATACTATTATTCAGTATTGTATTTGATCGAATTACTGTCATTTTTTTGTGTCGCTGTATGTTGTTATGAATCAATACTGTACAGATAACAGATAGCATTTTTGCCAATAATATGGTACTTATACAATATTATTGGTACAAAAACAATGTACTTTGTACTATGTACTTAACTGTAGTTGTTGTTGGTGTTCATAGTGAACATTACTTGTATTAACTGTCAGATCCATGGACCTTATGTCAGCGTCACAGTGTCATTGAGCCTATCTCAGATTACATTGGTTTCATTATTTTTCCTATCATCCTGATTATACTTTATCAGAAAATATAAAAACTTGAATCTTAGCTGAGCTTGTCTTTGAACTGCACATTTGCAATTAGCGGGTTAGCACTGTGCTCATCAGAAAGGAAACATATTGACAGCTCTAAGATGTAGAATTCTCTCATTTCCACCTTCCCTCTCACTCTCTTACAAACCCTATCTTTCCATCTTTTAAATTACATACACAAAAAAATCTTAAAATGTTATTCTCTTACCCTTGCGGGGCCGGTGCTGAAATTTGTCGGTCCTGGGACCTAGTGAGTAGGCTATACATAGAGCACCATAATAAGGCCAACTTGTCATGGAGCCCATGGTTGTCCCCCCTGAGGATGGCCCTGAAATCATGATACATAGTCTATATTGCATAGGCTATGTTTATGAAATAGGTTCTCCTTACATCATCGCCCTCGCTTGAATACATAAGCACTTGCATAAGTCCATGGACAGTCCTTGCAATGGAGTCAGGCAATAAAGTTTTATGAGGGATGTTGTTTTCAGGGCTGACATGTGTGAGAAGAATGAATGTATGTGTGTTTATGTGTGGTTTTCACATTCACACCCAAGGGTCAGAGCATGCCCCTTCCTCTGAGCACACACAGTCAGATTAACCATTAAAAGGGGAGTAAGATGAGAAAAGCATGAGCGATTGAAACAGAATGTCTATTTCAACTCAATGTGTTCCGGAGACCTACAGCTTCCACTGTTGTAAGAAACTAGACAAAGTGACCTCTCAGGTACCTCCAGCTCTCTTCAATTTTTATTTGCTTTACCTAGTTATTATGCACAGGGCTTCAATCTTATTTGAATGGAATATTTACATCAGCCCTTTCATTTCTTATTCAGTTCTGCTTGTATGATCACTGAGCAACCGTTATTGTTTCCTTTTTGTGCATAGATGCTTCACAGTGAAGAGATGAGGTCATTTTGCATGCTTTGTGAGATTACATAAAATAATTTTTGCATGCTCTCAATAGATATTATGCACTGCTGATGCTTAGGGGGATTTTTGACCCAAAAATGAAAATGATGTAACCATTTTGAGTTTAACTTTCATTCCTCTGTGTAACAAAAAATAAATGTCAGGCAGAATATTAGCCCCAGTCAATATTTCATTTCATGGAAAATGGGTGCAATGAAAGTGAAAAGTGATTGAGGTTATTCATTTTTGGGTGAAATATCCCTAATGTTCATAAGGTCTCATTTGTAAAACAGAAGCAGAACACATTTCTGTGTAAATCGCTTGTAAAACCATTATTAAGCAAATAGTTGAGTTCAACTCAATGTAACAATTTACATAAGAATGGATGTACTGTATTAACAATGTACACAGAAATTTGTTCTGCCTGTGTTTCATGAATAAGACCCAATGAGTCTGAGAAATACTGAAGGAAAACGTTTATGGTTAGAGTGGTTGCCATTTACACAATTTGGTTTATGCAAAAACTGTTTTATGCTTGTATGGTCACAGATGTTTTAGAACAATTGTAAACTTTCTCAGCTTCCAGTGTTCACCCAGATTTCATGAACAGCCACTGTATTTAAACCATTGTTATTTATTGATGGGAAAAGTAAACAGGCTAATTGTAGCTTAGAATAGGCTAATTGTAAAACATGGTCACTATCACAGTTGGGTATTTGAACTCTACCTCAAGGCCATTGGGTTTGGCTCATTATCACTGTTGACAAAGATGCTAGTTAAGGTTATTAGATCTATTACCTATTACATGTTACACAGTTAGACCAAAGAGTGAGCCATTCTTTATATTTATAACATTTGCAGTTTTCAAAATTCAGTGCACATATGAAATGAACCACAATCCAGATGGAAAAATCAACTATGCAGTTTGCAGAAATTGATGCATTGATGATTTACCAAGCCATTCTTCACACTCTGATTTTATGTAAATATTTGACTGTAAACAATACAAAATTTGCAGTTGATTGGCAATAGATATACCAGCTTCAGTATTGCCAACAATACAAACATCAAAAGCATATTTAACTAAAATGTTTAATCAAAGCCTATCATCCAAAAGCAGACAATGTTTTTTTTTCTGACTAACAAACAGTAAATTCACTATGGTTGACTATTCCAAAGTATAAAGGGAGGACAGTACAGATGAGCAACAGCTTATTTTCCCATCAACATAAGTTGACTCAAGATCTGTTTACAAAAACCCAAGGTCAAGAGCAAAATGACTGATCTTAGACTCAGTGCTTGGAATCTGCAGTGAGATTTTTTTTTTTTCCAGGAATTTGAAGTGTGGTCACTGTGAAATCCTTACCATTTCATGTTGATCTGACTCTCTTATTACTTTACTTGCAGTGCTGTGGGACACCATGGAACTGACGGAGTAAGTAAAGTTTTTATAATTCTTCCCAGACACACATCCACATGCACTCCACACAGGCGGACCTTTACCTTATGAAAGATTCCTCAGCTTTGACTTTGTCCCTTTTGATTTGATAAGAGCACACATGCACAAACACGCAACATTTCAATGACTCTAATTGTATTATTTAAAATACAGTCAATGAGGTACCAATGCTTTATGGCAGTGTACCTAATCTCATTGGCTGTTCGTGTTCAGCACTTAACAGAGGGAAAATACAAATTCACTAATCTTTTCATATGCTCATTTTAGGAGGTTTACCTTCAATCCAAAGGAGGGAATCGACAATCCAGTCATGGTGATTGCAGATGATACAGGTTAGTGAGGTTTATAAACGTATTAATATATTTTTTCTGCTACTCTCTTCAATAGCATGCATGGTGTATATCCGTCTAAACTTCCTAGATCCCATATTACTTTTTTTGTCAACTGAATGTTCTTGGTAATATTTTTTTGTTCATTGTATTTTTGACACATCAGATCCTTTACATAACAGTTGTTTTCCTGATACCAAGATTACAGATTTCAGATATAATACCATAGGTGAATTTTATTATCAGAGTAACACATTTAGTCTAGCAGAATAGAAATGCAAAGAAATACTGTTTTAAAGTGTTATCTGTTCCATATACCCAGGGTCATTTGGGCCATTGCCATGAGCTCTAAATTAATTATTTATTTATTTTGAGATATCTATTATAAATCCACGTAAATGTCAGCCCAGAAAGGAGGAGGTGAGAACTGGCATAACAATATAAATAATATTTTAATAATAAACTTAAGCAAAAAGACAAACACATACAGGTGTCGGGCAGCTGTGCCTAACTCTCTCTCTCTGGAACTGCTGCCTCCTGTCCCCTTTATCCTTCTTGAGGGCTTGATTAGCCTGATTAGGGGCTGGGTGTGCAGCATCACAACCTGGCCCCGCCCTCCTCCCTGCCACATACATACATACAGAGTGATAATTCAAATAATACTGAAAATGTCTTCATCAGGAGTTAAGAAAGTTTAGAAAACATGCAAACATACAGTACGTATCTTCAAATGATTCTTTAAATTTGGTGTTAAAACCAGTTAACATTGCACAGTGATGTTTTTCCTCGTGTCGCCCTTAAAAGTGAAATGATCTCTATACATCCAGTAGTCAACGCTAATTTAGACCTCTCCATCTTCACCTGGTTGATGACGAGTATCAGGTCTGTGTGCAATTTGACAACTCTCTCCTTCTCTTCCGAAAACACTCGAAGAGTTACTGAACATATATCGTAGTTAGACTGAGAGAAAATGTAAAAGATTTAAAAAAAGAGAAAATATTCATTATAATGAACAATTTACTGCTGTTGCCTAATTAACATGTAAACATGTAATCTATAAAAAAAGTAACTGTAGTCCAATTATGAGTATTTTGAAATGTAATTTAATTAAATATCATGTACTATTGTAATCTGATTACATGTGATCAATTACTACCCAGCACTGACCATTTGTCAAAATTCCAATAGAACATGTATCAAATCCCTCACTCCGGGTGTGTGTGCTGAAGAGGGAAGAGGGAGAAACATTTGGCTTCCATCTGCGTGTGGAAAGAGGGAGGCAGGGTCATGTTATCAGGCAGCTCGGTTCATTGGGTGTGGCAGAGCGGAGTGGGCTCAAGGATGGGGATCGCCTGCTTGAAGTCAATGAGATGTTTGTAGACAACATGGGACACATGGAGGTGAGAGGTTGTGACCTCTGAGTCATGATTTTATTTGTTATTTTGCAATAATGCTTTGTATATTATAAAAGATATGGACGTCTCCTTTGTTTATGTGTCAAGCTTTGTAACAGTTTCTGCAATCCTATGCCTTTTTCATGTTTCTCTCTCTCTCTCAGGTGGCCCGTAGGATTCAGGTGTGTGGTTCACAGGTTTGCTTCTTGGTGTTGGATGGCCAGGCCTATGAGAAAGTTGTGTCTGAGGGTCGTGACCTAAGAGAGCTGACTAATGCTGACCGCGGGGAAGGCTGGAGGCCTCCCCGTCTCTGCCACATTACAAGAGATTCATCTGGTCTGGGCCTCAGCATACAGCCTGTGGAAGGTAAATAAAAGAACTATATTATCCTCATATTTGCATTTGAAATAAACATTGGTTCTCCTTCTTTAAAAGATGTGAGATTAAATGTGTACTTTCTGCACCATTAGCAGCACCAAACAGAATTGCAAAAATAATGACTGTTTTCAAAAACATTTCTCAAACATTCCCCCATCTTCCATTGGTTGAACAAAACAAAAGAAAACAGAAAATCCAGAATTAAACTAATTTCACTGGTTGAGCCAGAGTTGCTATGTCAGACTGGGGTGCGTTTCCTGCACAACACCGTAACTCACTGCTTAACCACCATAGTACAATACATCATAAGAGAATTAACTAGCTAGTCACGACTGTTTCCCACAACTGTAGTAACCATTTAGCTCATCCATCATTCGAACCATGTTGGTTCAACAACATAAAGCTGTCGTTAATGACGTTACGCACGGGGTGGAGTAATAACTTCCAGGAAAATTTAATTATAAAAGCTCATTTATATGTACACCAGAAAGATGTTTAATGTGAGAAAGCTGCTGAAGACATGAAATTGGCGTGCACAATGTAATAAGACAGATGCATTGTGCTGCAATAGATGTGTTTTGCTCTGCATCAGACTTCGGGGTTCCCACGACGCTCTTGAGCACAAATGCACATACGCACTCTTCAAATGGGCACGTTCTTTTCAGAAGAGTTCACCCATACCCTATTCCCTGTCTTTCCCATCCACTGTGAGAGCAGTGGAGGGCTGAAAGATGTGGGGCTCCAAAATCACAGTCATTTGAAATTCACTTTTATGCCATTTGTATTAAAAATTCAGTTAGAAGACATCTATTATGATTGTTCTCCCTTCCTTCGGAGGCTGATTTATCCTGTTGAGAATCCAGCCAAAAAAAATGCCACTTGTGTGTTAACATGGACACAGAAACTGTGTTATCCAACAGAAACTGTTTATGTTAAAGCGCTTTCTGCAAAACCCTGAAGAAATCTTTTTTTTTTTTAAGCATGTAATCGTGATCAAAGTCTTGACAGAATCAAAGATATATATGGAATAAAGATATAGAAGCCTCAGCGCAGTCAAATGATGTCCACAAAGCAAACTAACAAGGAACTAAGCAACCATATCACCCTACAGCTCTTGCCTGATTGACTACTAATGCTACACAGGGTTGAGCCAGGCCAGTACCTAGATGGAAGACCTCCTGGGGAAAACCAAGGTTGCTGCTGGAAGTGGTGTTAGGGAGGCCAGCAGGGGGTGCTCACCCTGCGGTCTGTGTGGGTCCTAATGCCCCAGTATAGTGATGGGGCCACTATACTGTAAAAAAGCACTGTCTTTTGGATGAGACTTGAAACTGAGTTCCTGACTCTCTGTGGTCATTAAAAATCCCAGGGCACTTCTTGTAAAGAGTAGGGGTATAACCCTGGTGTCCTGGCCAAATTCCCCCTACTGGCACTTATCTATCATGGCCTCCTAATAATCTCCATCCCTGAATTAGCTACATCACTCTACTCTCCTCTCCACCAATAGCTAGTGTGTGGTGGGCATTCTGGTGCACTATGGCTGCTGTCGCATCATCCAGGTGGATGCTGCACACTGGTGGTTTTTGAGGAGTTTCCCCCTATCCTATGTGGAGTGCCTAGAAAAGTGCTAAATAAAATGTAAGGAATTATTATTATAATTATTAACTACAGGTAAAGAGTGGTAGTTCCAACCACACAACTTTGTGATGCTGTTTGCGAAGGCTTGTTCTAATTTTGAACTACGCTTTGTAAGGACAGAATTTACGTCAATAGTTGGCTAACGATGCTTTTGGGAAACACACCCCTGGTCTGGATGCTCAAACAAACAGCAATGTTTTTATAGTGCCAGAGAGCTACAGTGTTAACACAATCTTAGGGAGTCAAACTACAAATGGATTCATTTTAGTTGCCTTTTCATATTAAGCTTCACCAAACGAAAGTGCATCAACAAAGAGAAACAATATGCACTTTTAAATCCTAGATTTAATGAGACTAGCTTTAACATAATTTGGAATACAATCCTCAATTATAATGCTTTTGAGGTTCATGTATCTTGGCTATCTTTGGAGCAGGTGAGAAAGGCAAATTCACTGTAAGTAAAGTGAATGGAGGAGCTGCAGAGAAGGCAGGTGTGCAGAAAGGTGACCGTCTGGTCTGGATTAACGGTGCCATGGCCTCTGAACTCACATACTCTGCCATCAGAAAAATGGTAAGCAAGGCTTCAACAAGGACTTGCTTTGGAAAGTTGTTACCTAACTGAACTGAACTAAGATTACTCCATAAACTTTTAAACTGAAATTTGCTTAGCTTCTCTGATGTGTGTGGGTTTTCTTATTTATTTTTAAATTTTCTTCCATTAGACCTTTTTTCACTCACATCTTGTTTTAATTTAACTTTAGTCTCATGTGATTGGTTTATATTCCCAGGTGAAGAAGTGCAGCGATCACATGACAGTGCTAGTGATTGACAGCGACAGTGAGAAGAGTTATACCCGAAGGAAAATGCCCATTTTGCCAGCCATGGCTGATGCAGAGAGCATGCCTTACCGGCCCCGCAGACTGCATTTGGTGATTTGGTCAGAGGTGTATGGCTTCCTGCTCAAGCAGCAGAAGGCTGGAACAGGTCACACTGGTGAGACACACCCCTCTGACATACAAAAACTCCACAAAAATAAATATGTTCTCCATATTTATGCTTGGTTTACATAGGCCACATTATAAGAGAGGTGGATATGGGCAGCCCTGCTGAACTGGGAGGTATTAAAGAAGGAGAGGAGCTTCTTGAAGTGAATGGAGAGCCCACAGAATCGCTGGGTCATAATGAAGTTGTCAACAAAATCAGACAGAGTGGACAGAAAGTCACCCTCACAACTATGCCACCACAAGGCCAAGAGTTCTACACTAAGGTGAATATACAGAGACACTTAATTATTTGAAGAGATCGTCATTCAATTTCCTTATGCTTTATGTCTATTAAATGTCATTATATGACTCTTTCTCAGCTGGGCCTCTCTCCCTTGCTGTTCTGTGTGAATGTTGCACCTGGTTGCCCTGTGGAGAAAAGGGAAATCGAGATGACACTGGAGCTTACAGTGCCCCCTGCTGAGCCCCAGGAGGACAAGCAGAGCAATCCTAATGTAAGGGGCTTGGTTGGCTTTGGCTTCCATTTGGGCCGTGTCCAACAGAAACCTGGCACTTTTATCAGCCAGGTACAATGAATCCCTTTCATTGAAAATTCAGCCTTTATGTGATACTGAACTCAGATGTTATTGCTTGTTTCCAGGTTTAAAATTAAGTTTTGTTCTCGAGTAAATAAATTTACTCTTGGGAAATCACCCCTAGATATTATTTTCTTAAGACCAAAATTGACTTGATATGATTTTATTATCAAACAGCCATGGTCAACTCAGTAAGATTATACCCGAGAAAAATATCTAATATATAATTTGTTAGAATGTATAAAGCTACATGAAACATTACCATCTGAGGAAAAAGAAGAGTGATGTTACACAGTTACAATACTTGCTCTGACACACTATAAATAAAATATATCTAATTTTGATAAAAGCTGAAGTGTGTAATTTCTGTGACAACATCCAAACAGATTTCTGATGGCACTGTCCATCTGCCTTTGGTCAAACAAACAGATAGCCCCACCCCAAAGTCACTTTATTGGTTGAGCCAATTATTACTTTGTCAGGCTGGCCAGGATGCTCAAACATGAGATCAATGTTTTGTTTGAAGCACAACAGAGACACGGTTTTAAGCTTTTCAAGGAAATCAACCTATGGATTGTTTACTTGTAGTTGTCTGTGCATATTAAGCTGGAATAGGAGAAAGTATGTTAACATGAACAACCAATGTTTCATTATTACAATGTGTAATATCATTACCTCATATTCTTTAGGTAGCAGCAGGAGGCCCAGGACAGAGTTCTGGTCTACTACAGGGTGATGTGGTGGTGGAGGTGAATGGACAGAATGTGGAGAAAGAGTCTGTGGAGGATGTGATCTCCCATGTGCAGAGAGGAGGAAGCTCTCTTTCTTTACTAGTAGTCAATCAGAGAGGATATGAGTGACTGAAGAAGAATGGGAAGCCAATCACAGTGAACCAATTAGCAACAACTTCTGAGGTATGCAATGATGTATGATGGGTTCAAGCAGTCAAAATCAAGGGCAATATATCACTTCATACAGCATCATTTACCTTCACTCATAGTTCATGTTCCATTTGTTACAGGTAGAGAACAAAATCTCAAAGGCTGCTGAACCACCAACAGACTGATGAACTATTAGCCTTCCTGGATTTGTCTTCAGTAGTGATGGACACTAAAACAGTCTCTAAAATGTCAAAGAGATCAGCCATGGGAAAATGTCTCTTTTCAGACAAGAAACTCACAATTGAACCTCACCTGAAACCATTTATTTTTCTTTGAGGCTGTGGTTAGGTATCTGGAAGTAAACATTTCCACAAAGTCTTAATTTATATAAAGTATTATATAGGCCATTCAACAACAACAACAACAACAACAAAAAGATCAAAGATATGTTATCAAAGTTTTTCTCCACATTTACTTTGCTTTTTGTCATGTTATTACATATGACTGTACTGCATTCTATTTCTGCTTCAGAACTGTATTTGATCCCAAATGTTTCTCATTAGAATGAGTCTTTTCAAATTAATTTATTAAATTAATTAATATAAAAAATAAAGAAAATTTTATAAGTAAATTATACATGTCTCTGCGAATGACTTAAATCAGCATAATGTTTTTTTTTTTTTTTTGTAGTAATTTCCTGATTAATGCCAGAAGATATTGTTTTATTTTATTTTATGGTACCATAGACCCATACATACTTGTTTTTCTTTAGAAGACTGATCTGAAAGTATTTAGATTTGTGTGTGGTGCAAGGCTTTTTTAATTTTACAACTTTGCATAAATATAACAAAAAGGCAAATATTCATGAAAACATGTAATTATAGACCAATTTGTAGCAACATGCAAAAAGACATAGCCTACAAATTAAATAACAACATGCACAAACAAACACAAACAATAAGATTAAAAGGTCATGTGTTGTAGTGTATACAGAACCGTATTTATCTTAAAGATATTGGCTTTATAAAAAGAAAAATTATAAAATCATTAAAGCATAAAGATACTAAAACAGTTCTATTTTGAATAGTTTTATAAAACATTTATAGATTTTAATTAATAAAAAATTATGAAGAAAATTATCAAATTATTTAAAAGTAAATATTAATTTCCCCTAAATTATTTGGCCAAATTTCACAACATCCCAATAAATAACAGGTAGAGCTTTGTTATATCCAGCTGTAAGTAATTATTCCAAAAGGGCTTAAATTAACATTCCTTGTTCAATACCAGTTACCAACATTGGTGGCTTAATGCTGATTACCACAAAAAATAATTTTGATTTGTCCCTCCTTTTCTTTATAAAAAATAAATACATTAAATAAATAAATGTTAAACATTTATTAAAACAATGTTAAAGTGGTTCACTCACAATGGAAATTAATTAGGCCAGTTTTTGGAGGGTTTGCAGGCAACTAATTTTATAAAAGGACTTTAGGACATGAATTCTTCTGTTAACACTCATGTATTATTTGAGCTGTAAAGTTATTTAACTTGGCATTTTACAGTTGTTATAGGATTTGTTGACATTACATCGTCATGGCAACAAAGTTGTAAAATTGGATATAATTTTAAACAGAAAAGGTTTGGAAGCGATTTTATCACACTACAATCATGTTAACACAAATATTGTTTACGTCTTGTGGTTATACTTTTGAAACAGTGAGTATTCTAACATTTACCGGTTGGCCCCATTGACTTCCATTGTAAGTGCCTCACTGGAACCTTTCCACTAACTTTTTGTTGGAACCATTTATTTTTTGAGAAAAGGAGGGGCCAGTCAAAAATTATTTTTTGAGGTAATCATTATTTTGCCTCAAACGTTGTCGATCTAGCTTAACTTGTATTGAACCCGGAATATTCCTTTAAGCACATTGCAACAGGAAACAGGTGTGCAACAGTTTGTGAACAGTATTGTATATTTGGCATAGGCCTGTGTTGTGTGTGGCGCAAGTGACACGCTTTAATTAATTGAAAAAAGGTCTACCAACAAAACATAGCCGCCCTAGCACCGTGGTAAGCTTTAAAAACAGACTGTTAGCTAGCAGCACGTATTCGGCTGTTTTATGCAGTCCTTGTTTCTGAAAAATAATGTCAACCTGGTAAACACTTGGCGTATTATTTTATGTGTATTTCATTTGAATATTAATACAAACTATCAATTGTTTCCAACATTCTGTCATGTATTTACAAGCATGCTCAAAATTTACATCAGGCACATATTGTGCCTCCTCGGTTTTGGGGTCCTTCACTGGAGGTGACATTCATTGAAGGGAATAAACCTTCACAGCGATACAAATCATGGCCCAGGCAGTACAGAAACTTGTGGCTAAAGTACCAACGTTGGTCGGCGGTAAGAATTTTCATCTTTTGTTTAAGCTGGAGAAGATATATATGTAAAATAAGTTGTTAGAGCTGCTTGCTTTTGATTTCCGCAGTGGACTAGAAGGCCGCAGTAACGAGGAAATCATGATTAAACATTACATTTAACACCTACACAAGTGTAATATTGCATTGACTCTGGGTTCAAGCAAATGGCCAGCAACACAGACATATTAATAGTTAATGATTTAGCGTTCTGCCTCATCTAGATCTAGGTAATTTGTTGTGACAGCTGAGCTCGTCCTACTGCAGTAAGTTGACAGTGCCAGAATAGAGTGGTATATGTTTTTAATGCATACTTCTATTAAAATGATATATCTCATCGTGTCTTTCTTATTCATTTAGTCTCTGCTTTACTAAGTCATCCTGTATAGTTGTGAAATTTTAAAGCCTCCTATATTGTCTAATGTTTGAGATGATTAATCTATATTTCTATTTTTTAGCCGCCGTGAGCTACTCCAAGCCCCGACTTGCTACTTTCTGGTATTACGCCCGCGTAGAGCTTGTGCCACCCTCCCCAGCCGAGATCCCCAAGGCCATCAGTGGTGTCCAGGATGTCCTCAAGGGCTTCCAGTCAGGACGGCTCGGTCAGACCACAGTCAGGGTCAGTATGCATGCTTTAAATGCTTGTTGTCATTTAAAATTTGAACTATTTTGTGAGACTTGGCATATCATCATCATCATCATCAGTTAAAAGTATTATCCAAATTGAAATTCTTGGGGAGAGATTGTAGTTAAACTGATAGTTCACTCTGTAGGTCCATACAATGCAAATGAATGGTGATCATACATTTGTAGCTCCACAAATCACATTAAGGAAACATAAAAGTAATCCATAAGTCTCCCGTGTTTAAATACATGGGCCAGTTGTTCAAAACATTTAATCTGTATCAAAATGATCCGGATTTGGAAATCCCATTTTTTCCTATCCAGGATCAGGTAATCCGTCTTACTTTTGTGCCGGTTTTTCAAAGCAACATTGGACTGGATCACCCTGATCCAGATACACAGTTTTCAAGATTACCAAATCCGGGTTACCAGTGCTCTAAATGGGACAACATATCACAATGTGGGCTACCAGCTATGTAAAGAACAGGTAGAAGAGCCAACATGAGGTCACTGTAAGTGTTTCTTATTTTGAGACAAAACACAAAAATAACATAAACATCCACTTCTAATCATAATTTATTTTATGACCCACATCTGAACCACAACAAAATAAACAACAAACATACATTAACAAATACATTGTGGACATTTTGAAAACGTCTTAAAAAAAATGAAATGGCTAAATATCCAATAGTTAACGAAATAAAGAATGTTCAGGGTTCTTCTTCATCTGAGGAGGAGAGACCAGCATTTCCAAGCCCAGCTTTTAGGAGGTGGATCTGAAGTTTCGCTTTGGTTTGCTGTAGTTTGGTCAGCTTGATTTGTTCCTCTGCCAGGAGTATCTGTGCTTCTGCTCTTTCAGTTTCTCGTTTAAGAAGTGATTCATAGAAATCATCATTTTTATTCGGCAAAGGACGCTTCAAGCCTCTTTTCTGAGCTCCTGTGACTGCTGGCTCTACCAGTGAGGATCCAGGTTGTTCTTCAATAATAGGGCTGAGATCCAGAATGAATGTTTCCTCTGCATTAGGAGGAACTGGCTCACTTTCCTCTACAATTGTAGGCTCACCATCCCCTACAACACCTTGAATCCCATGCAGAGCTTTAGAGTTCTCACCTCCAATAATGTCCAGAATCACATCTGTGTATTCACCTTTCTTAAAGGATTTGTTGCCTGTTTGGGTGTTTTTTGCTTCAGCAAGGTCCTTCGTTGCTCTGGCCCTCAGATTCTTCCATCTAAATTTCACTTGCTCCAAGGTCCTCTTCTGGCCAGACCCCATTGCATTTACATTCTGGGTGATTTCAACCCAAATGTCTTTCTTCCTTTTGTTAGTCACCATTCCACCTGCAACAGAGCTTCCTACTATTGAGGCATAATGGCACTTAACACCCTCCAGCAGTGCATGGGTTTCTGCAACAGTGAAATTAGGTCCTTTTGAGTCCATGGTTTCACCGCTTCTGTTGTAGTGAACATAGTATTTATAGGCCTTGGGCATGATTCATTTAATTGAACCACAGCACGTCAGCCAATTGGTGTGTGGGTATTTGACAGCCATCTTATATTCAGCCTTTCTCAGAGGACTTAGAGAGAGGCACTGACATGGCAGGTATTGTCCATCGCTACCACCGCGTTGGTGGAAGAGGATACCGTCAAAGGGTGTATGTTGAGCGTGCACAACCACTGGAGCAATACACCACTGAAGAACTGTATGGTCGCTTTCGCTTTGGGAATGCTGATATTAAGTACATTGCAGACCTTGTCAGGCCAAAACTTCAACGGAGAAACCGAAGGAGTCACAGTCTGTCTGTGGAAGAACAGGTCCTCATTGGTCTGCGTTTCTATGCATCTGGGACTTTCTACCAAGTTGTTGGTGATAATATGGGAGTGGACAAATCAACTGTGAGTGATGTAGTGAAAGCTGTGTCAATTGCATTGGCCAGCCTGGTCAATCAGTTTGTTTCACTTCCAAAGGATGTCCAGATTGCCCAGACCAAGCACAAGTTTTTTCTTTTGGGGAACATGCCCAATACTATTGGGGTTATTGACTGCACTCATGTGCATATCCAAGCACCTCATGAGAGGGATTGGGAGTACATCAACCGAAAGGGGAGGTGCAGCATCAACATCCAACTTGTGGGCGATGCTGACCTCATCATCACAAACTGTGTCGTGAAGTGGCCTGGGTCTGTTCATGATGCACGCATCCTGAGAGAGAGTGCTTTATACAGAGAGCTCCAAACCAACCGACCGGATGGCATAATATTAGGAGACAGTGCCTATCCACTCCTACCATGGCTGATGACTCCTTTTCTTGCAGCAACCACACCTGCGCAGGCACGCTTCAACACTGCTCATTGCAAAACAAGATGTGCAATTGAGCGTTTAAATGGAGTTCTGAAGAGATGCTTTGCATGTCTTAACTACTTGCGAGTGGAACCACAGGGAGCATGCAACATAATACTTGCGTGTATCGTCCTGCACAACATCGCTACCAGGCGCAATGTCCCTCTCTGTGATGATGTTTATGATGCAACTGAGCCTGTTGAAGAACCAGACCAACCTCTGGTGGTCTGTCAGAATCAGGGACTGACTGGACGTATAGTAAGGGATGCAATTGTTAGACATTATTTTGGACAGGCTCATCTCTGATGATTGTTTCTTTGAAATTAATATACGGTGATGAATGACCGAAAAATGAATATATTATTTTTGTTTGTTATTGAAATCTGTTTGAGGGATTATTTCATGGAGACAAGATAATTTTTATTTTATTTTTACTTTACTATACTGAATAGCTTAATTGTTAGCCTATGTCTACTTTATCACTGTTACAACGGTTACACAAGTCAAGTGCAAAATATAAATAAAAGTATATACACTAAATGATACAAATGTATTATTTGACCAATTTTAAAGTTTTACTACATTTTCTTCCTGAAATCCACCTTGAAATCCTACCCCCTGTTGGGATCAGGATAATCCTGTTTTTTTGGATCAAAGTTATCCAAATCCCACTGATAAGTTTTGAACAACACAAACTGAAGGTTTGATCCAGATTAAAACTAGGATTGGATTCCCTGATCTAATCTGATTTCATTTTCCTTCTTTCCCTTTTGAACAACACATTTTCAAGATTTTATCCAATCCGATAACCAAAATCCGATCAGTTTACCTTTGAACAACTGGCCCCATGTTTTCAGAAGAGATATAATAGGGGTGGGTGAGAATCAGAACAATGTCTTTTTTTTCTCTCCACTAAATCTCCACTTTCAGATAAGAAAGTGAAATTAAACAGGCACTACAAATTACTTTCAGATGTAACATAAGATTTAAAGTTAAAATAAGGACTTAAAATTTGATTTGTGTCTCACCCACTCCTGTTATATTGCATCTGAAGATATGCATTTTACCATTGGAGTCTAGTGTACTAGAATGTTTTATGTGATTTTTTTTTTTGGAGTTACAAAGGCCTGTTTTCGTTTGGTTTGTGTGAACGCTATTTCCGAACTTTGGTGCGCACCCTAGTCTGCTTGAAAAGGTGGTCTGGGGTACAGTTCATGTGAACTCCGGTGCGGTTCGCTGTTAATATGAATGCAATCGTACCAAATTGCGGGAGTGAACCTCTATTGATGACGTACAATTCACATCTTTGCAGGCAATTATTATGGTTTAATGAATTTCTCATACCAGCTTGTGTCCAAATAAATCCCCTTAAGAGAGCAGCTCACATTCTTTACATCTCTTGCAAGGCATCTGTGGGCTTGCGACAAACAAACACTAATACTCTTCACATCATTGCACATTCAAGGCATCCATGGCAGACAAGCATAATTATCGTTTTGTGCATGTAAAGTTTTGGTGGTAAAGCCAAAGAGACTTTATTAACACACCAAAGCTGATATCTTCTTGAGTTGTTGCCTAGTTACAGTGGTAAAGAGCTGCCGCTTCTATTCACGTTTATGTAGTAAACGGGCCGTGGTTCAGACCCAAATTATATGATGTGAACAGAGACCAAAGGTCCAAGCAATCGTACCATGCGTGAAAGCACCCTAACTTTAAAAGAAGGCTGATAAACCAGCTTATTAATTCCAAGATGTTTTATATTATGTGTTAATTTGGTCTATTAATTGCACCTTTATCTCCACAGGATGCTCTAAGGAATGGACTTGTCGCTACAGAAGTTCTGATGTGGTTCTACATTGGGGAGATCATTGGAAAGGGAGGCATTATAGGCTATGATGTATAAATGTGGACTGTCCTTTCTGCTTGTTCTCTTTGCTGAGCTTTGTCTGTTCGCTTCACTATTTGAATTCTTGGAATCCAGGAACTAAATAAATGAATATTGTTAAAGAAAGAACAACAGAAATGCTTATTTAGTTTCAAGTGGGCTTGCAGTAACATTTTAGTGTACACAGTGACGGTACAGTGAATTCAAATGTTGTTGAAATATTGTCTGTTCATTGCTCATTTTTATTTTATTAATTTTAAGTTGTATCCATGCATATTGTTACACTTATATCACACTGATTTTCATATGTAGACAATCAAGCAAAGCTCAGCCCTTACAAAATGCATTTCACCAAATAACCACTCTACTTTAAAATTCTTCTTCCTCTGTGTTTATAAACTCATACAAAAATGAAAGCATTAGGGAAACTGCTGTAATTCTCCCAGATTAAGTCATTTCAATTGTGGTGGTGTTTAGTGTTTAAAATTGTGAGTATATATCTCCAGATTAACAGGACAATATTAAAAAAGTTATAAAGCACATGTGTAATTTAGATTTAGTGTGGTTCAAAAAATACAAATTATGTAATAATTGACATCTCTTCACGTTCTTGATTTTCTGATAGCATCCGAGTAACGTTTCCTAAATATTTGCAGAACTCCTGTCGAACATCTTCAGGCTCTTCCTCAAGGTTTGAGTGAATAAGAGGCAATTTGCTTAGCTGTGTGGCTACATGGGGAGAGTTAAATAAATTGATTATTGTATTAACTGTATTATTATTTTAACCATAAGCAACTTTGTGTTTAATGAAACATTTAAAAGAAAATAGTGGATTTTCTACTTGTATTCAATTTTAAACTCAAAAGCACCTTAATAAGAGCTGATGCTGCAAGAAGAATAGCAGATCGTAACAAAATAGTTCACCATAAAATGAAAATTCTCTCATATTTAATCACCTTCATGCCAACCCAGAACACAAAGTTGTTTAGAGGAATACTGCAGCTCTGTAGGTCCATACTATGCAAGTGAATGGTGGCCAGAACTTTGAATCTCCAAAAATCAAAAAGCCAGCATAAAAGTAATCCATACCACTCCAGTGGTTTATCCATGTTTTCTACAGTGATATGATAGGTGTGGGTGAGAAACAGATCAATATTTAAGTCCTTTTTATTTATATATATATATATATATATACACACACACAATAAATCTCCACTTTTACTACCACATTCTTCTTTTGTTTTAGGCGATTCCCATTCTTTGTGCATATCGCCACCTATGGGTCAGGACTAATACGAGATTTACAGTAACTAAACAAAAAAAGGGCTTAAAATTTGATATATTTCTCACCCTCACCTATCATTTTGCTTCAGAATATATGGAATATATTCTTGTGGATTACACCTATGTAGCCTTTGTGCTTTTTGGAGCTTCCAAGTTCTGGCAACCATTCACTTGCATTGTATGGACCTACAGAGCTGAAATATATATATATTTTTTAATCTTTGTGTTCTGCAGAAGAAAAAGTCATACATATCTGGGATGGCTGAGAGTGAGTACATGATGAGAGATTTTTCATTTGTAGGTGAACTATCCCTTTAACCAGCCTTTAAGTTACTTATTCTTAGAAATCTTAAGATCTGATGCAATATTGTCATGAGATGTAAAGTTACCTAAAGGTGGACGGGTGGTATCAGCCCCACTCCCTGGTTTATGGTGTGCTATCAGTAGACACTGGGCCTCCAGTAACCCCTGTGAGGAGATGAATGTAGAGTGCCAGGTCTCGATTTCCTTGAGATGGCTTGGCACATCTGGGTTAAATACAATAACAACCCCATTGGAGTCCTTCATCAAAGCTGGCCAGCACGATTCAAACCTTTGTGCAAACAATTTTAAAAAAGTTTTAGGAAAAGTTATAATTGTTTGACAATTTAAATATCTTTGTCTACTGTATATTTTGTCAACTCACTTAAAATCCCCTGCACAATCCCATAGTTCCACCTCACATGCTGAATTTTTGTTGCCATTGGATAGAATGTGTGATTCAAATTCAAGAATTCTAAAGACAGGAGATTTGAGGATCAACCAAATTCATTTTAGTACATGCAGCCCAAACATTTACATTTGAAGCAATACTCTCTTCAACCCCACCTTACGCCTTGTGTTGGGCTGTAATCAGCTCCGATTGTTTCTGTTGTGTCAGAGAGAAAATTGGCTAGTGCTGTCTTCCCACACTGTCAATATAAAAAGTTGATTTGAATTTGTATCAAACCCGTGGATATTGCGAGCATGCATTTAATAATCCGTAATCTACATAAACGAAGATACACCGTATGCTACGCACGATGAAACAAATACAATATTTTACCTCGCTTGGTCCAGTTAATAGTATTTTAACCTTGAACATCTTAAAGTATCCAAATAAAAACCCAATGCGAGAGACTTCTGACGTGTGCTGCTGGCCAACCTTGCTATCGAGCTAGCTACTGAAGAGCAAACGGTATAAACGATTTGACATTTTCCTTGTGTATAACATAAAAAAATGAATGAAATGTAAAATTCTTTGTTAAAGTTTGAGGGCTATCTGAAAAGTGTAATATTGCAACATATATATATATATATATATATATTTAGCTAGATGAAAACAAAAAATAGCTCACGGCTAATATAAACATGTCGTTGTCAAGGCGATTACACAGAAGGTAAAACTCGCGTCGCAGATTCGTTTCTTTCCCTGCGTTCTAAACGGGACAAATCAGCCGTTTGAAGGTTGTGTAAAACGTACAGAAACAGATTATATTGAAAAGAAATAAGGTGAAGTCAGTAGAGAAATGGGAATAGATTCCATACATGATCTTTTCTCCTTTTAGGTGTGCGTTCATTGTAATTATTGTAAATAAATAAATCAGCGGTGACTATAAATCAAATGTCTAGTAGAAGAAATCACATTAGTTTGATTAGACAATTAGTTTCTCAAGATATTGGTGTTTTTTCTTCGTGCTCTTCATGAGCAACCTTTTATGAAACACCCACTGTCGGATAATAAAGTGACCAACCGGGGGCAATGTAGCTACGAAGTTGTTTCCAATCTTCATGTATGCTTTGAAGTGTATGGCGTCATTTTTACATCACCAGAACTTGAATTGGAAAAAGCCTCTGAATTCATGACTTTGAAAAATGACTGGGTGCAATTTGACATTATCAAACATTTTTGCAGTTAATTTTAAATATTTGAAAATATATTGTGTGAATTCACCTACAAAGTTTGTATTATTCAATTGGTGGATTTCAGGTCACAACCTTTATTTAGTTGTGTAGTCTCATGTGGTTCTGTGTTTGTCATATGTTGTTTTTATGTAGCACCATGGTCCTGGAGGAACGTTGTCTCGTTTCGCTGTGTACTGTACTAAATATGGTTGAAACGACAATAAAAACCACTTGACTTGACTTGAATATGTGCATTGGCATTGTACACCTTACTAAAATTAGACAGTGTTTTGCATTTAATGCACACGTAAAAGATCAAAAGTGATCATTACATGAGTCATTTAACCTTAAATGTCAGTCTTTCTGACAACTCACGTTTTCTTTTAAGTATTAACGCGCGCACACACACACACACACACACACACACACACACACACACACACACACACACACACACATTAATAATAATACAGAGGCCTATAAATTATTCTTTGTCATTTCCTGTAGCTATTATTAATCAAGTATTATCATATTCATTTCCTATACTCAATTCGTGCATATACCAAAAATACAAAATTCACAGTAATGTATGAGCATATTGACCTGTTAACGGAGGTGGTTAGAGTAGCCAAAAACTACTCAAGTAAAAGCACAATTACTTAAAAAAAATATATAACTCAAGTAGAAGTAAAAGTACTAACATAAATAATTACTTGAGTAAGAGTAAGAAAGTATTCAATTAAAAGAGTACTCAATTAGTGAGTAACTCATTACTTTCACAAATGACATTTTGGACGTTATCTACCCTATATTCCATTACATAATACACATTTAACATGTATTACAGAATTATTATAATTTTTATTTTATTAATGGAAATTCTGTCATCTTTCACCACCATGTTGTTCCAAACCCGTATGACTTTCTTGCTTCCATGCAACACAATAAGGAGATATTAGACAGAATGTTTGTCTGAGTCTCTATTTACTTTCAGTGAATGTTTTTTTCTCTCCATACATTGGAAGTGAATAGTGACTGAGACTGTCAATCCCTAACATTCTGTCTAGCATGTTTTGTGTTCCACATAATACAAAGCGTCACACTGGTTTGGAACAATATGAGGGTAGAGAAAATGATGACTGAATGTTAAATTATGGTTGAGCTGTCACTTTAAAGAGATAGTTTACCCAAAAATGACATATCATGCCATCCCAGATATGTATGACGTTCTTTCTTCTGCAGAACACAAATTCAGATTTTTAAAAGAATATTTTAGCTCTGTAGGCAAACATTTTGATGCACCAAAAAGCACATAAAGGCAGCATAAAAGTAATCCATAAGACTCCTGTGGTTAAATCCATGTCTTCAGAAGTCATATGATAGGTGTGGGTGAGAAACAGACCAATATTTGTCATTTTTTGTTAGAAACCAGGGGGCTATATGCAGAGAAGAATGTGAATCACCAAAAACAACAAGAAGAAGAAAGGGAAAGTGATCTGTTTCTCTGTTTCTCATCCACACCTATCTCATCACTTCTGAAGATATTGATTTAACCACTGGAGTCTTATGCATTACTTTTATACTGACTTATGTTTGTTTGTTTAGCTTTAAAATGTTGCCACCTGTTCATTTGCATTGTATAGGCCTACAGAGCTGAGAAAGTCTTCTAAAAATCTTAATTTTAGTTCAGCAGATGAAAGAAATTCATACACATCTGGGGTGGTATAAGGGTGAGAAAATAATGAGAACTGTAATTTTTGGGTGAACTATCCCTTTAAGGGCTCTTGTCAGATCTGGATGAATTTGTCAATAAGAAGAGAGGTTAGGAAACATTTCTAGTAATCATTACAGTGAAAATGTCCCACAAGGACATTATATATAATGCTGAAATATAAACCAAAGCAAGATCATGCTTTATTAATGCCTTCTTTTGCTATTTCATAGCTTTTAAAGTCCTGTGTGGATTCTTATTTCAGTGTAGTTACAGTTTTCACTGTCATAAGAATTTAGATCATTAGTTCTATACAGCAGTAACGCCGCTCTTTAAATACAGAGTACGCAGCCTACGTAGGGCACCGACTCCGGTCATGGAACACTCGCTGTCAAACTGCCACCTATTCACAATATAGTGCACTATTTCGAGTGTCTGCTATTTTGTAGGAGTGTCTGAATTTTGAGTGACCCACTCGTTTTTGACTTTTGTTCACTCATTCTTACCCACAATGCACTCTAATTTCAAGTGTACATTTGATGCACACTTGACAACTGTTAATTGCCCACAATCCACCATGGGGAATACGTACAAGCTGGGAGTTTACTGCTTCCTTCACTCCTGCAATGTTTTATTTCATGCTGAATGTAGTAAATTACTTTTTGACAAATCATAAATTGATTAAATTTACATAATAATTTATAGAGAGACAAAACATATTGACACATTTTAAAATGAACTCTTTATTTGATAAAATTAGTTTACTCTTTATATTAACACACAGTATATCTAAAAAATTACAAACAGAATGAAGATTTATTGTATTATTATATTATTTAATAAGAATAACAAGTAAGATCCAAGTATTTTAAAATTTCATATGTGATGTTGTTTCTGCGACTGCCCCAGAGCTCCGACACTCACATCCGAATTCACTCATTTCATTCACTTACTGCTGAGATATAGTGCACTAACTGCCATTATCTAAATAGGAAATAGTGAATGAATGAACAATTGTGGACACAACCACTCTCTTCGCCATACGATTGCCTCGTGCCCTTACATCTCACATGCACCCGCCCCGCGCAAGTCGCTGTGCACGCACAGAAATGCTGTCTGTTCGCACTCCAGTTGTCGATCACACGAATGGCAGTGATTTACACTTAACTTGGATGTTTACATGGATTTATAAAGTTAATCCGCCTGAAGTAGCTGCGATAGTTTCCAGTACCATCGTGAAGGCACGGAGTAAATGCATAAATAATGTTTATGACATGTGGGACACAGGACAAAGCACACTGATGTATTACTGCACTGATTTAGAAATGTACATTGATGTCATAAGAGACCAGTTACCGAATCACCCTGAAAATGACCATCTCATTACACAGAAAATACCGTGTTAGGATTACAGCCAAAATTTACCTCAGCGTGCTGCTTTAAATTGGAGCTGTGATTTTAATCTTGAAAAATCAGCTTGTCTTGGTGTTAAATGAAGACATTGCATGACGAAACTATTATTTTTTTCACTGTGCGGAGTGAAGAAAGTGTTTCACTTTAAAGAGTTTGATGCTGCAGCACCGATGACTTGAGTGACAGTCAGTGACAGCACGCGCAGCTGTGAACTTCCACTCTCGTAAAAGTCCCATTCAATAATCTCTCAATAAATTACACATTAATTAAAATTAAACCCAGTAATGTAACTACAGTAACGCCACACATTGTAAAAAGTAAAAAAAAATAATAATTAGAAATGTACTTGAGTGAGAGTATGAGTGAGAGTATTCACTACCTGAAATCCCTTGAATTTCACAACCTGATTTTTTTTGGGGGTGAATTCACACAAAATATGTTCAAACATTTAAAATTAACAGCAAATATTTTTGATGACATCAAATTACCCCCGGTCTTATTTCAAGATCATGAATTCAGAGGCTTTTTCAAAATCATGGCAGACATGTTAGGATCAGATGACCAGCCAAATACTACTCCCTTAATCTCAGTAATGACCTTTTATTGGGCACTTTCATTCACTCGTTAATAAAATGTTTCATGGATGACTGTAAAAAGTGAATTTCTACAACTTCATTGGTAACTAAAAACTATTGCATTTAAATGATACTGCATCCACACACCTTGATGTCAGTCTAAGTCCAGGACTACATATTTAAAAACTACTGAGTGCACCTTTAATCTGTTTGGTGGTTTCAGCAACAAAATCTCAAGAAGAATGAAAATATGTTACTGTAAGATCTATTTGTCTGTCACAGGTCCTGCTCGACCCACCCAGAGCGGGATTTGAACTGGCTATCCAGAGCATGGGAGTCGGTGCACTCGCAAGGAGGCTAGAAAAGCCATGGGTCTAACTTTGGTTGCTAGTGCGTCTCTCTTAAAGCCAGGAGTGTGAGGTTTACACACTGGACAGCTATCACATTCCAGCTGGCTACCATTGCACTCACCCTCCTAAACCTTATTCCCCTCCGGGTCACGGCACCAGTGTCTCCGGTCCTAATCAACCTGCCACGAGCAGGATTTGAACCGGCGATCCCTGGCATGGGAGTTGGAGAAAAGTCTAGAAAAGCCCTTTGTCACTTGTGCATCTCTCTTAAAGGTGCTGTAAGCGATTTTAGCGCTCTGAAGCTTTCACGTGACTGAGCCGTTGGATTAGTCACGCCCCCTCATTCCAAAACCTGCTATCCAAAGATCATTTTGAGACCAAAACCAATCATATGAGCATCACTGTTTGTTCCTCTGGCTATCAAATACAACAGTGGCACAATAGCACCCTCAACTGTCAAACATAGCCTCCATGAGCAGCTTCAAATTAGCAAAATTACTGACATGCGTCAATTTCCGAGGACACATTTTTGTTTGCTGTTTACAAAGTCTACAGAGACAGGTGAGATATCTCAGGACACTTATTTAATTAATACCTTTAAGGGAGTAGGAACATTTTTGGCATACTTTTCCATGAAAAAATTAGCTTACCGCACATTTAAGACTTTTTTACACACTGCACAGCTATCACATATTACATATTGGGGTGGCTGTGGCTTAGGTGGTAGAGCGGGTTGTCCACTAATCGCATGGTTGGTGATTTGATTCCCGGCCCACATGACTCCACATGCCGAAGTGTCCTTGGGCAAGACTCTGAACCCAAGTTGCTCCCAATGGCAGGCTAGCGCCTTGCATGGCAGCTCTGCCATCATTGGTGTGAATGGGTGAATGAGATGCAGTGTAAAGCGCTTTGAATACCACTAAGGTTAAAAAGGAGCTATATTAGTGCAGACCATTTACATACCAGCTGGCTACCGGTTACAGATCCACATCTGGAATAGCTTTAGTTGTTTGTTAGTAATAAAAAAAACAAAGAGGGATCATTAAATGAACATTATTTTTGTTAACGAGACCAGCATGTATTACAACTTTAAAACTTTATTGACATGAAGTGGTCATTGCTGAAAATGTTGCTTTTACAATGGCAAGGAGCAAAGCTCATGATTTTGGATACACACAATGTTCAGGATTCAAGATAAATTAATAAAAAAAAGCAGATCTTGGCATTTTAAAGATTTTTTTTTTGTTTATGCGTCTAGAGGAAATTATATAGTTGAAGACAGAATCGTTACTGAAAAGTGATATAATTCCTCCAAAACCTGTTAAATTGTTAAAATAAAAGCACATGTCATCAAACTTAAAATACAGAGTAAAAAAAAAATCTAATAATAGATCAAACAACAAAAATATCTGTCCTTTATTTCGGACCCTTCGTGAAATTCGTACTTCTTAATAAGTGCTTATTTTAATTGGCAGATCTTGACTGATGTTCCAACCCCGAACCCAGGATATAGGGGCTCAGTAAATGTGGTCTCAAAACGATACAGACATGTCATAGTCTCACTAATGCTATAGAAGGCTAACACCCCTGCAGGATGGTCCAGATAGACCCCTATCCTTGAAGAGTGAGGGCCATTAACAGCCTTGTCTACTCTGTCGTGCCAGGCTGAATACCCTGAGTCAGAGCAGAGGAGGCTCCAAGACTTATTGTTGTAGCCCAACAAGCACAGGGAACCTTTACCCTTACGGCTAATGCCCCGATAGGCCACTCCAATTGAGAATTCCCCACTCCACTCGATTTCCCAGTAGAAGCGGCCACCTGACAGTGCCTCACGACACAGTACCTGAGCAAAGCTGTCAAAGCGCTCTTGATTATCAGAATATGGCTGCAGGTCTCGTGTTCTAATCACTTTCTTGTTTCCTTCCGACATGTACAGCTCCTTATGCGCGGTGTGGGTGTCTAGTTTGAGCTGACAGTAGTCTGGAAATGGACACAACAAAACAGGCAGCATTAATGGCTTGGTAAGAACATATTTTTATGTATGTCTATCTCTATATTTTTCATTTATAATTTATTGTAGTTAGTAATAAAGAATATTTTTGAGTCATGGCAAGCAATGTGACAAGCACAAGATGTCATCTTTGGAGGAAGGGAAGCTTTTGGATTATAGTAGACAAAATCATGATTGTCAAATACTTACATTTCAGGAATTCAGATCTGTTTTTGGGTTCTGCAGGTGGTGCACTGTCCACTGTATAGACTTCTTTTACTGAACAGAAAGAAAAACACACTGTAAAATGCCATATATATATCGTCTTGTATTTTCTACAATTGTCATCTTGTGGCCATGTTTTTTTCTTATATTTGCTCAAATCGTGTCTGATAATAGTTGGTAATTACACCTTACCTCTGGTGCTTTTCTCCTTTGTGCGTTTCTCCAGAGTGTACACGGGTACTTCATTCACTGTTATAAAACATAACAGTGCTCATCAGTAAAACATGATTTACAATAAATTACTGAATTAAACATGCAAATTTATGCCATCAGAACTAAGTAAGGACAAAATTCTATTGTTGATACTCTTTCAAAATAGAATTGTTCGATAGCTTCTTGCTTCATCCAATCAGAATAGCTCTTTTGTTATAATTTGCAGGTTTCTCAGTGAACGGGAAACCGAGTGGAGGAACTCTTAGCCCTGTTTACACTCTGAACACAATCACATGTCTTCCATGTCATGTGCACTAGGTACCAGATGAAGAGTCATCAACAAGCCTGATTGTCAAAGATAAAATCTGAACTATTTATTGGGTTATATCAGATTATCTGATAGCTTGCCCTGAGATTATACCTTTCTAATAAACTGCATTGAACTAAAATACAGAGTTCACAATCCGATAAAGCATTAGTGGATAAAGCTCTTTTGAACGAAACTGTAATCAGTTTTAGACTTTCTCGTCTAAAATGTAAGTTTAAATATAAGAGCGGGCAATGTGCTCAGAATAACAAACAAAGGTATATTGACTTGTTGACTTGGCCTCCAAATTCCCCAGATCTCAATCCGATTGAGCATCTGTGGGATGTGCTGGACCAACAAGTTCGATACATGGAGGCACCACCTCGCAACTTACAGGAAATGTGTACTGGTCGGCGCTGCACTTTGTCTATTGTCCTGTTCATTGTCAGAAATTTGTTGTACTGTCCCATACTTTTTGCACATGTTTGCACGTGCACTTTATATAGGTATATATAGGTTTTTATATAGGTATTTTATTTTGTTGTGTAGTCTCATGTGGTCCTGTGTTGGTCCTTTGTTGTTTTTATGTAGCACCATGGTCCTGGAGGAACGTTGTCTCGTTTTGCTGTGTACTGTACTAACTGTATATGGTTGAAACGACAATAAAAACCACTTGACTTGAAATGAAAATTTGCTGATAATTTACTCACCCTCAGGCCATCCAGTTTCTTTCTTCATCAAAATAGAATTAAAAAAAAAATTGAATTCTAAAAGGAGGAGCGTTTCAGACCTCCTCCTTTAAACAATGCAAATGAATGTACTCCATTTTTTGATGGTCCAAAATGCATATTTATGGTGCATCAAAATAATCCACATGACTCCAGTCGACAAATAAAGTTCTTCTGAACCCAAACAATTGATTATTTGTAGAAAAAAAAAAACTATATTTTAACTTTCATACATCTCTGTGACGCACACTAATGAAAGGGATGATGTAAGCTTGTTGGTAAGGTCAAGTGTCACGTGGCGGAGGAGGCAGGAAGCGCTTCATTGTTTACAACAGAAGCAGTGCTGTACAAACGTTTAATTGTCTTTGCTGTAGATTTGTATTTGTTTAAGTCTATTGTTCAAAATGATCATTTGGGATCCTTGGTGTGTATCCTGGATGCTTCAACCTTCAGAAATACCAACGAAAAGGCACACCGGGAAAAATATTTACATGAGCGATTGGCTTATCGTGCTGAACCTGGATATCAGTACACCCCTATTTTCTCTCAAATATTGGAGGGTATGGAATGAACATTTTACCCCTAAGGATTTCAGACCATCGAAAGAAACAAAGGGTCAATATCTAAATTCATCGGCTGTGCCCATGCTGTTTTTCCAGTGAACTCATGTATGTGTGAAAACTTTGTCACGCCTTCATCAGCGCTCTGCTCCTCATCACCCGATTTCTAATTCCCAGCACCTGCACTCAATTAACTCGCTCATCACTGCTTGCATAAATAACTCACCTACGCCACTTCATTGTCAAGTCTCACACAAAGGATACACAGTATTTATTTACCTGTCTATATTTGCTCTTGATCTTCATCAATATATGTTTAGTGCTATCTCTGCTGTTTCACCAGATACCTCTTCTTCAGTTTGCGAAGCCTCTCTTCTGTGTGATAACACCTGAACCATTGATCTCACTGTGTAAACACTATAAACCCTGTGAATCTCAGTAAATGCTCTCGCACTTGGTTTCACTAACTACAGCTTGTGTGGCTTGAATTCCTGACAGTCATATAGCCTATATACTGTATTTCTGCTAAAGAAAAAGCACAAGTAGATAATGCATTGCTCCGAGAAAAAAAAGATGGCTATTTACTGCAGTAATGTTTTTTTTTTTATTATTATGTGGAAATTATTTTTTTATTTCATTATTTTTAATAGTTTCAGACTGTTTTGGTTTGTAAACGGTGCTTGGTCTGTGATCTGTGCAAGTTTCTCTTGTAAACAATGAAGCACTTCTTGCCTCCTCCACGTGATGCATGACCATACCAACGAGCTGACGTCATCCCTTTCATGAGCGCGTCACAGAGATGTTTGGAAGCAAACATTTGTAGTTAAAAAGTAAATAAGTATTGTTTTGTTTCTAAAAATAATCAGAAGAACTTTATTTGTTGACTGGAGTCATGTGGATTATTTTGATGCACGCTAAATATACATTTTGGACCTTCAAAAAATGGAGTACATTGGCTTGCATTATTTAAAGGAGGAGGCCTGAAATGAAATCCTAAAAATCTTAAATTCTGTTTTGATGAAGAAAGAAACTCAGATAAATCTTGGATGACATGAGGGTGTGTACATTATCAGCAAATGTTCATTTTTGGATGAACTAATCCTTTAAGTCCCGTAAATTGCGAGGTGGTGCCTCCATGTATCAGACTTTTTGGTCCAGCACTTCCCATAGATGCTCAATCGGATTGAGATCCGGGGAATTTGGAGGCCAAGTAACACCTTGAACACCTGGTCATGTTCCTCAAATCATTCCTGAACAATCTTTGCTGTGTGGCAGGGTGAATTATTCTGCTGAAAGAGGCCACTGCCATCAGGGAAAACCGTTGCCATGAAGGGGTGTATGTGGTCTGCAACATTTTTTAGGTAGGTGGTACGTTTGAAAGTAACATCCACATGAATCACAGGACACAAGGTTTCTCAGCAAAGAATTGCCCAGAGCATCACACTGACTCTGCCGGCCTGCCTTCTTCCCATAGTGCATCCTGCTGACATCTCTTCCCCAGGTAAACGACACACACGTACCTGGCCGTCCACATGACATAAACGAACACGTGATTCATCTGACCAGGCCACCTTCTTCCATTGCTCCATGGTCCAGTTCTGACACTCACAGGCCCATTGTAGACACTTTTGGTGGTGGACAGGAGTCAGCATGTGCACTCTGACTGGTCTGTGGCTACGTAGCCCAATATGCAGCAAGCTGCGATGCACTATGTTCTCACACCTTTCTATCATTGCCAGAATTAAGTTTTTTAGCAGTTTGTGCTACAGTAGCTCATCTGTGGGATCGGACCAGATGGCTATCCTTTGCACCCCATGTGCATTAATGATCCTTGGGTGCCCATGGCAATGTCACCGGTTAACCGGTTGTCCTTCCTTGGACCACTTTTGGTAGGTACTAACCACTGCATACCAGAAACACCCCACAAGACCTGCCATTTTGGAGATGCTAACCATCACAATTTGCTTCCAAAACATGAAATTGAAGAACTGACTGTTCATATGCTGCCTAATATATCCCACCCCTTTGACGGGTGCCATTGTAATGAGATAATACATTTTATTCACTTCACCTGTTAGTGGTTTTAATGTTGTAGCTGATCAGCATATATATATATATATATATATATATATATATATACAGTTGAAGACAAAATTCTTAGCCCCCCTATGAAATTTCAATTCTTTTTCAAACTTTCCCAAGTGATGTTTAACAGAGCAAGAAGATTTTAACACAGTTTTTCTTATTATATTTTTCCCCTGGAGAAAGCCTTATTTATTTCAATTTGCCTGAAATAAAATAATTATAAAAAATTTTTTAAAAACTGCTAAGGTGAATATTATTAGCCCCTTAAGAAATGATCTGTTTGATTGGCTATGAAAACAACCATTGTTATCCAATGACTTGCCTAATTAACCTAACTCGCCTAATTAACCTAATTAATCCACCAAGCCTTTAAGTTGCGCTTCAAACTGAGGATTAGTATCTTGCAAAACAACTAGTGAAGTAATATAAAACTGTCATTATGGCAAAGACAAAATAAATTTGTTTAGACTTAAAAAAAAAAAAATAGAATTGTTAATGCTCACAAAGCAGGAGAAGGATATACACATTTATCAACGCATTTTCAGGTTTCAAGAACTGCCGTGAGAAGTATTATCAAGAAGTTTGAAGAAACCCACACAGTAGAGAACAAGACTGGCAGAGGCAGGAAGTGAAAGATTTCAAAAAACTTGGAAAGAAAGCTGGTGTGAGAGGTTTCTAAAGACCCAAGAGCAACTGCCAAGACACTAGTGAATGATTTAGCCAAGTCTAGGATTGATGTCTCAACGAAGACATTCACTAGAGCCCTGCACAGGAATGGACTGCGAGGTTGCAGACCAAGAAAAACTCCACTTCTGAAGAAGAGACACCTCCAAGCTAGACTGAAGTTTGCCAAGGACAACCTAGAGAAAAATGATGCATACTGGAAATGTGTCCTTTGGTCAGATGCGACAAAACTAGAGCTCTTTGGCCATAGAGATGTTGCCTATGTTTGGAGAAAGAAGGGAGAGGCGCTCAACCCAAAGAACACCATTCCCACAGTGAAACATGGCAGTGGGAGTATAAAGCTGTGGGGATGTTTCAGTGCGTCTGGAACTGGAAATCTCATCAGTGTCGAAGGAATAATGAATATGGAAGACTACGAGAAAATGTTGAAAGACAACCTCAGGCAATCTGCAATCTGCCAATATGTGTGTGTGTGTGTGTGTGTGTGTGTGTGTGTGTGTGTGTGTGTGTGTGTGCCTTGTATGTGGAAATATCTGTGCTCTGACCTGATTTTGTGACCTTTCGCAGTTCCTCTCTGCCCAGCTCCTCCAGCTTCTCTTTGATCTGAGCCACAGCTTTCCTGGCTGCACTGAAGGAGAAATCAGGATTCAGAGACACTCTAGGTATGAAGCCATCATCAGTTGGGGTGCAGAGATAATTAAAATTCTGTTGACAAATAGAGAAATCTAGTCAAGTCTGGTAAAGTTTGATTTCTAACTGAACAAGGCTCTAACAACACCAATGACATCAGGTAGATTCCAAGGGAACACACTAACTGATAAAACCTATACCTTGAATGCAATGCATGTCACTTTGATAAAAGCATCTGCCAGATGTATAAAATGTACAAGTATGGCAGCTTTACCAAAAATAGAGCCTTCCAGTAATGAAAAAAAAGAAATCCTAACTTATCGTTCAGACTGAAAATGCTCTTGCATCAAATAAGCTAGATGCATTGCAATGAGTAGAACTGAGCGTAGATGTCTTGATGTGTTTTTCAAAATCAAAAGTTGAAGTGTGAGTGAACGCAATGGTCAAAGACGTTTATCTGGCACAGAAAAACTATTTAAAAAAACATGATGGACTCAAAAACATGTTTGGTGTGAACAGCCCCTAAAAATACATGTAATACTGTGCTGAATGCCTTGATTACAGAAACACTATAAGGTAACAATGAGTTTACATCTACGTTCGTATAGTAAAGAGAATCCGAATACCTGTAAGAAGTGGATGTGGTCCTCAGTGCTGTAGAGTTGTTTGAGACCAGTTTCTTTCTTTTTCAGCTCATCAATCTCTTGCTCCAGTCGCTCCATCAGCCCCTCTGCCTGACTGAATGCAGCCCTCTCATTGATATTGATCAGTTTGGTGACCTCTGATCTCATCCTCTCAATGGAGGTGATCATCTCATCAAACATCTTCTTGCTTTCGGCCATTGTTCTTTGTGCAGAGCTCTGAAGTGAAAACCAATCAAAATTTTAGGGTGCCTGATCATTGACAACTATTTCAGCACACTGGGTAATTGTCTCTCTTTGTAATGTGCAGTGTTTTTTTCTTCTTCAAATAATAGCTTCTGGATCAGCTTTACAGCTCATTATAAATATCCAAGCTGCTACTGCAGCTATGTATCAGCACATATCTAAAGTACAAACATCTAGATTGCTCTGTGAAGAACAAAAGAACAATTATGGCCAGTTTCAAGGACTGTTTGTTTTTTCACAGATTTAAACAGTTACAGAATTACTTAATAGACAGATGTTCTGGTGCCTTATTATCTTTTTCAGGATAGTTATGTATTGGTCTAATATATTACTGTGTGTCTTTGATAGGAGCAGTAAGGATAGATTTTAACTATTACATTGAGTCTGAAACATACTTTCAGAGAATCTACAGCTGTCTTTAGTTCCTCCAGTTCTTTGGTCCTCTGCTGGAATTTCTGTCTGATCTCAGCCTGAGACACTCCAAGAAGTTTCTGTCCATACACAAAATAAAAAAGAGAAAACGTAACTCAGTATTTGTTTTCATGAATATAATTTTTTTTATTGTTATTGGTCACTTCATCACAATTTTACATATTTCCTCTAGTCACAAATCTTCATGTACGCTAAATGTGTGTTATAGAATTTTCCAGAATTTGTAGAACCTGCTTCACATGGGTGCCTTTATTTTTGAAAAGAGAGGGAAATGTTTGTCAAGCCTGGAATGCAGCTGGGCAGAGAGATGTTTCAAGGTGCAAATGCTTGATATTTTTTTAAGGAAAGAGGAGGGGGCTTTAGAACTCACTGAACCAGGAATTTGGAGAATCTGGGTGGGGGTGGCGGGGGGTGCGTGTGTGCGCGCACACGTGCACACACACACGTCTGCAAGTGTGTGTGCTATGGGAGATAGGGTTTCAATCTGGGATTTCCGGTGTTTAACAGAACAAAAAAAAAAAACATTTGCAATTAGTGGATGCATAAATATTAGATCACCGATAAAATTATCTAAACAGTATCCATGAGAGTTTGGTCAAAACAGTACAATAACAAATCGTCCCCTCTCATCCCTCCTTGCTTGAGCACAGATGTATGTTGGTTGTCCAGTAATAATGAATTGAAGGAAAGCTTTGAAGTCTTAAACCTTTGAAGGTCTTCCTTATATGCAATGGTCTGTATTGATGAATCAATAAACATCACAGCAGTATCTGTATAGTTTCGGTGATTTCATTGTTGTCATTATCCTTATAGTTACTTTATTCATTGACTCACAATGATAATGTTTTCAGGAATCTATTGGGTTGTTTTTAATGCACAAATCTCTGCTAAGTAATCAGTTTGAAGATGCAGCTGTCCACAGCTACAGTATACTTATCTGCTGAGGTTTATGATGACTTTAGAGATGGGTCAAGGTACAAAAAGCAGTGCTCTAGTTTTGGGGGGTTGGGGTCTGTACATTCCCACCTGATTTTTTTCAAACACACATTCCTTCACGGGACCTGCCTTTCCCTACACCAGAATCCTGACCTGCCCTGTTTCTCATCTCATTACCTAGAACAGTTATTTTTCCCACAGCAAAAACAGATTTTTCCAGAGAGGAGGCCAGGTTAGAACAACCTTTAAGTCACGTAATCTCTTCAATTGCACTTTATAAAGGAATATGCCCTGTAGTTTGACTCCCTATACCTTGTGAGTTTTATTGGAAAACTATATCTAAGTTTTGGTTACTGTTTTACTAATGTGTCCCCCTGCCCCAACCATGTCTATCTTTTTAATCATCATGTCCTACACTTCTAATGCATATCCTCATCAGATCTTTGTAATGATCTGGATCAGTCATTCTCTGCTTATTTAAAAGAACCTCATAATAGAAAACCTATAGCTTATATAATTTCCAGAAGGAAAATATTTAAATGATATAATGTTGAAACCTAAACTTAACCACACAATCACCTCTGTAGTCTCTCAGCAACCTAGTAGCTACCTTCGTAAACAAACACACTCATTTATTACAGTTTATTTAGATTAAGTGTTTTACATTGAGTTTACCTGTTTTTCCCCTCTTTCTGCTTCGGCTGAGATAATATCATGCCCCTTGTGCTCACTGACAGTACAGATAGCACAAATACACATCTGGTCTGTGCGACAGAACAACTCCAGGCTCTTCTGGTGCTGAGGGCAGATCTTACGGTCCAGGTTCCCAAGTTCATCCACCAGCTTGTGCCTCTTGAAGGTGGCTGACTCGTAGTGGGGTTTCAGGTGTTTTTCGCAGTAAGAGGCAAGGCAGTTGAGGCAGGACTTGACAGCCTTGAGCTTTTTGCCAGTACAGTAGTCGCAAGGAACATCCCCAGGGCCAGCAAAGCTTCCATTACTGGGAGGCATCAAATTGAGGTTTAAGCCAGTTTTCTTGATTTTCTCAGCAACTTTGGTGAGAGTAGCGTTTGGCCTGAGCACAGGTCTCTGGGTGAATGTGATCCGACACTGGGGACAGACGTAGATCCCAGTGTAATCTGCCTCATTCCAATAGCCGCTTATACAGTCCATGCAGAAGCTGTGACCGCACGGGATCGCCACTGGGTCCCTCAGGAGCTCTGTACATAGAGGGCAGCTGAAGTAATCTGAAGACATTTGATCAGCCATAGTTTTTCCACCTGGTGAATTCAAAAAACGTCTGAAATATCTGCAAGAGAGAATGAGGAAAAAGAAGCCAAGCTCTACTTGGCGTGTGTTTTTACTACAGACAGCCTTGAATTTCTGAATTCCACAGGTTATTAATTAAAGGAAGCAAAATCCTCCCCTTTGTACTTAGGGAGTGTGTGAGAGAGCTTGAGTGAGAGAGAGGAAGAGAGGGAGGGAGACAGACAGAGAGAGAGAGAGGGCAGAGGACAACCCAGCTCTGATAAACAGGTTGAGCGAGGACTTGAGAGAGAGAGAGAGAGAGAGAGAGAGAGAGAGAGAGAGAAAGAGTGGGTGAGGGAGGGGCAAAGAGTTGAGTGAGAGACATGGAAGAAAAAAGGTACAGCTGAGAATGAATAAATTGTAGTACAAAGCAGGGCCATCCAAGATGAAACTTAATCATGAAACACCCTTCTTTCTCTCTTTTTTACTCACACAAACTGTGTATCAGTGTTTTTGGTTTGTTGAAGAGTTGAAGGTCATATTCCAGGTTCCAGGTTAAAACCAGTCTGTTAATAATTCGCCATTCTTTGCTGTGTACATGAAAGTGTCAGAGTTTAGGCTCTGATATGTGGAAATGTTAAGTGTTATGTGTAAGTTAGTAAAGTGTAGTGTTCATTCTCTGTGACACCTTTGTGATTCTCCACCTTTCTGTCATCAAATAATATTATTTAACTGCAGCCATAGCTCAGTCATATAATGGTAAATTTGGATTTGCAGTTTTCATATTTATGATAGATGTTTTATGTTGTTAAAACATGTTTAATTTCATCCTGTAAAATCTGACCTACAAGAACACAATCTAACTGTACAATGTTTGACGTTCAACTATGTCTTTAACACAAGGAAAAAGTGCACTTTACTTTGCTCACAACACTAAACAAACAATAGTAATATTCATTGAGTGAGGCGTGTGATCTGAGAGTGTCATGAATGTATGAACTAAGGCCAGTTGAACTGGATTTCATGTTGCAAACTAGAAAACATGTCATCAATTTGTTTTCAGTGGGTGTGGCAAAAAAAAATGCATGAACAGTATTTTAGTTTTTGAGAATATTTCGAACATGTAATATTTGACATTTTCAAAATAGTTTGTAATGGCTACAAATATTTGGGGTGTGTAGCAAAGAAAATAGCTCTGCTATTGTGGAAAACACTGTCTTGGCACCAGGGACTAAAAATTTTATGTTTTAATTTCCATTCGTAGGCTACTGAGCAAAAACAGTATTTTTTAATTCTGGTTTTGGAAGTTCCGTAGCCTCCTTTCCAATTGGTAACTATTAAGAACAAAATAAATGAGCGGTTAATAAAATTTTTCTTAAAGTGACAGCAGGCTCGGTCCTAGATCAAAATCTCTGAGGGTGCTTCTGAAAATAGTAGGGGTGATCTGTATAAATTGAAGATGTATATAATTTGTTTTTAGATTAAATCATGTTTTTTTAATTGTTTTTTTTTTCTCCCAATTTGGAATGCCCAATTCCCAATATGCTTTTAAGTCCTCCTGGTCGCGTAGTGATTCATCTCAATCCGGGTGACGGAGAACGAATCTTAGTCACCTCCGAGTCTGAGACCGTCAACCCCATATCCTATCACGTGGCTTGTTGAGACATAGCGCGTGTGGAGGCTTCACGTCATCTACCGCGGCATCCACTCTCAACTCACCATGCACCCCACCGAGAACAAACCACATTATAGTGACCAGGAGGAGATAACCCCATGTGACTCTACCCTCACTAGCAACCAGGCCAATTTGGTTGCTTACTGGCTATTAAATCATGTTTAATGCTACCAAAACAACTTTTTTGTGTCCAAAACAAAAAATGCACTGCATTTGTTTAAACGTTTTTTATTTTACATACAATCATTAATAGCTAATGTACGTTTTCACTGCACATGAATGCAGCAAGTGATGTTGGAAGAAAGTTGTTTTCCGAACCACTGATCTAGAGTCAGTTTTCAAGTTTCACTAATAGTTCATGTTTGGATTTGGCGTATGCAGCAGGTGGTGGGTTAAGTGCGATAATTCCCCTTTGAATTCTGTAAGCATTAGCGGAGTTCGTAACCAAATAAATACATGTGCGTAGGCTGAAAGCAGAATGCTGTGCTGCAAATTAGGACACTGATTGGAAAAATAATACATTTATTAATTTTGATGAAGGGATTTTGTGTATGTATTCGCTGGAATTCAAAAAAACGACTTTGCCAATGTACAGTAATATTTGGCTTACACATTTAATCAGTGCCCCCATAAGATTGGAATCAATTCGAGCACTGAAGCATTGATGTGCTTCACGTTTCTAACGTGCTCTAACGTTTGTTTGAGGGTACTTATCACCCTCAACCACCCCTGTAGAACCAGGCCTGAATGACAGCACTCTGAGCTAATGGTGGATGAAATGCTAGTTTCAGTGTTCCCAGATCCCAGAAACAAGCAAAGTTGTCTTGAAAAACAAGCCAGAGAAATCCCAATGTTTTGCTTGTACCTGGATTAACCGTGCATGTAGTAATTACACGTATTTGGAAAAAAAGTCCACAGCATTAGGCAAAGAAATGTGTGATGCAGAGGTGTCCTTCAGGATCAAAGCACATGTTATTTCAGGCAACACAGAGGTGTAATTTTATACATTTTACTGTGATAAAACCTTTAGCCTTTGCTTTCATTAAAAAATTATTGGAACAAAATGTACTGGTTATAACCATTTACCAGCATTAAAAAAAAATAATTTCTCTCTGGAATAATTCAAAATGACTTGGTTACTGTTTTCTGTTACATTCTGCAAAAAAGTTGTTTGTTTTCATTCTTTGAACCTTTTTAGTCCCTTCTGGCACACTACCTTGGTTGTTTGCTTCTACTTGCATTCTTCTTATTAAAACATGCACTTCCTTTTAAGTATCTTTTCCAGGAAAATAAATATGTATGCATAATATGACATATAATCTATATTTAATGCATAACAGAAAATCTTATTTAATTAACAGTAATTGAAAAAACTGCAACTGCAAAAAACTGCAACTTTTGAAATACATACAATAATGTGTGCATAAATTCCAGTCATATATCTTTGATGCAATCTTGTGACGTAAAATCACACACACCACTTGTGATACTACACCATTATAGATATGACTGAGTACTCTTTAGTGTAACCTACTATAATTTACAATATGTAAGGTAACTTAAATATTTGACACTCCTTATATATTCCCCTGGAAGTGCAGAGTATCGGTCCTTTATATATGTCAGGGTTAATGTGTTAGTTTCAACTACTCCTACTGCATGCACTATGAATCTTTAGGGGGCAGGGCATGAATGACAATCGCCTAGTAGTTGTTGGGTGACATACAAGTCTACATGCCATGTGACCTCTGTCACCACCATTCATCAACAAGTCAGTGTTGATGAATACAGGACATTATGTAACCAACATGTTATATATTAGCTCATCCCAAAGAGGTTCATTCAATCACAATGAAGCACCTTCTTACTTTGTTTCCTGGATGTGTGTTGTGTGCCAGTCAAATTCAATTTTGTGGTTTAAAGGAAAATACACACATTTTGTTCATTGCTTTTACTAATTACTGACTTATTTATTATTATTATTATTATTGTACTTTTAAATGACAACTGAAAGCCATTGGTCCAGCTAGAGCCGAGGTGACGCCAGACTTATAAAAAGCAACACCAGTTACATGCTGATTGGTTACACAAGGTCCTGTCACCAGCTCTGCCCCATACACATCTTGTATGACTTCATAACTAGTTTCACCTCTCTGCTTATTTGGTATGTTTTCTGATAAGCCAGTTTCTCTTCCCCTTTTTCCTTGAATTGATCAGATTCCAGAAGTTACAGTGCAAGCTATAGATTAACAGTCCCCTTACTGCAGGTTTGAGATCAGTTTTTGCAGTTTGCACTAACTGCATTATTTTCTTAATGAATGGTGGTCAAGGATCCTTCATAAAGGGCATTTATACATGGAGTCTTGGTGCTCATATTGTTCTCATGGTCTTGATACACAGTTCTTAGAGAGGAAATGTTGTTATTAAAAGTACAAAAGAAATCAGTTCCTTTAACACAACCTTTATTGTTCTCCACACCCTCATTCTGACCCCAATAAGTTCACATCAGTTCAAGACTGACTGCATACTTGATTAAGCATGCCTGAGGTCTCCTGTTTCCTTGTGTATATTAAGGGTCAAAGGACAAGTTTCAATAAACTACATGATTAAGAGGAGTGAGCGCTGCCTAATGGAGCGTGACAGAGTAAGTATGGAGAGTGAGTATGCGTAAGTAGATGTGGTTACTGTAAAAATCAAGGGTTGCCTCTGTCCGTTTGATTGGTCAGTGCAAGAAGTGCATGGAAGCAAGGTATTTACAAGTGTTTTCTGTGAACAATGGACACCTTTGTGAGTCTTGGCTAAAATGTAGAGCACAGTATGTGGGTGTGTATGTGTTTGGCTGGTCAGATGGAGTGACGCCAGGTAAAATTGTACAGGCTGTGCAGAACAAAATTGTTGAAAAGCACAAAGGAAGACACAAAGTATTTACCCAGGGAGTTACGTTGCTAGTATGTCAGATGCTTAGAAACAGATTATGTGCTTGGAAAAAAATTATAAAAAATAATGAAGCAGGTTCGCTTTCAATAGTGACTTGGGCTTGACTCTGAGGGAATGCTTTTAAAATGATTATATTTTATCAAAAGATAACATCTGAATACCGAATGCTGCTTTTCTTCTTTTGCTTTCAGTAAAATGGCTCAATACACTGATGTATGAAAAGCACATAAAATACTCCACCGTTTACAGTCTGAATAGCCTGAACATGGAAATCTTTCTCAACAAGCATTAGAGACAAAAGGAAAACATAAGCTGTCAGGGAAAAATGCGATGCAATCACCTCCACAGTTTCTTTACAGAGATGTCACTGTTTGTGGAATGAGAGGCAGTTTCAGTTACAGAGCAATCAGGAAAGACAAGATCAGTCATCATAAATATTCTACATGTACCCCCAGTAAAGAGCACACTGACAGCAGTGCAGGCCAAACACCATTTACATGAATCTAAGTGAGAGGTTTTCCAGGCTATTTTGTGTGGCATACTCTGGAAAACTTTTACAGGAAAACTACATCTACTTGAAAAGCCATTCTACATCTTTGTGCAATTCTGCAGTAATTTCAGGATGGACTTTTAATTATGAATCTTACATTTCATAAATATCCTTAAGTTTTTAATATTGCCCTCCAAAAATCAGCTCAGTTTACTTAATACATGACTTGTATTACATATTGTATAGATAACTAATATTGCCATTATATTCATGCTGTATATCTGGTCCTCCAGCTGAGCCTGGTTTCTTCCAAGGATATTTTTCTCCTGTAGCAGGTTTGTATGTTTATCAGAATGAAGAAGAGGTAAGGTTTAAACTTTTTATTCAACAAAATAACAAAATAAACACTCGAAGGAATTGTATTCACACTCTAATGTGGGCACTGCTATGTAGCTCTCTCTCTCTCCCCTCCTCTGGCATCAGCTCCTCTTTTATCGCTCTTCCATGATCACTACAACAAGAGAGAGCTATTAGTTATAATAATCACCCGGGGTGAGGCCTTACCGCTTTCCCCAGACGAATGCTCCACCATGCCCCCACCCCCACACCTCCACTAAAGGCCCCAGCACGTTCACAGCCAAACTTTGCTCAGAGCCAAAAATAAGTTTGAAAGAGCTGAGCATCAACATACTCTTTGCAAACATTCAGACACCGGACACACCACTGTGGGAGAAGTTTAGAAGTACATTTAAATATGGGGACACTCAAAACTACATGTAAAACATCAACTAATATGACATTAAAAAGTGTTATCAATGACTTCATGCCTCATTCTATGAGTAGGATTCACCAAGATCAGAAATAGAAGCTGTTTTAACTACTCAATGATGATTGAAAGTACTATATATGCAGCAGATAATGTGTCATTTGTTATGTTTACCATTTTCATTCATTGCGCTAACATGGTAAAGGACTATGCGGCCATACTATGTGCCGATTACACACTGTTATTGTAATTTATGATTACACTGACACTATTGCAAACATGGGTGTATAAAAGAGTATTACTGTGCAGAATACAGACAAAAGAATGATGATAGGCATATCTTATGTGTGAATGGCTTTCGGCAGCAGATGGCAAATGAGTGAAAAGGCACTTAAGTGTATTTTATTAGATTTGATTCCTTTTGTAGACTAATTAAACAAATAAAACAATCACATGGCATGTTCTTGGAAGATGTCTCTACATGAACGGACTACGTAAACAGATGTAGATACTGTAAGTTTGCACCAGTTCGCTAATAACTCTACATGCCGGTGTGTTCAAGTTGACTGATCTTAACTGACTGAACGGGAATTAGCTGTCACCCTCAAAGTAGGTGGAGCTCCAGGTCACACCTACTGATGAGGTGAACCAATGACAGTAAGAAGAACGGTACAAAGATTTTCTGAAAGGACATTTTTCCTGAAAGTACTCAAAAACACAGTTGTTTTGGCCAGATTTTGTTCTAAATTATGTCACATCTGTTCATTCTTTGATATTGTATGAAGTGTGCAGGGGCGTTAACTAACATCTTATGGAGTTTTGGGGTTCCTTGCCACAGCCCTGAAAACAAAACCATTTTAAGGCATGATTTTGAATTACCTTTTTCAATTAAACTGCTCAACGAGGACTTTAAGATATTGTAGGAATGAGAATGTTTACCTAAAAAATGAAAGAACATTCAGTCAACATTCACTCATCTGCATGTCTAAACCCCAATAACTTTCTTTATGCAGTGGAACACAAAAGGAAATGATGAACTAAAATACTAGGGACTTAAAAACACCATTAACTTTCACAATATTTTCCCACACAATTAATGTTAAATTTGGGGGAACTTTCTCTTTAATAGCCTAATCATCCTTCAACCTACCAACTATTATGTGGTCAAGATCATTGACTTAATCACAGTTCTCAATTCTGACCACTGACCAGTGGAAATATTTTTTATTTTATTTAAATTAATAGTTGTCATTAATGTTCCTTTCATTAGGCTACTATGACAATTGGTATACTTTATAATTACTGTAATTAATAAACCAGTAAAAACATAATATGCAATAAACTGTTAAGCACTGTAAATCTAATATGAATGTAGTAATGTTCACATTAACACGTTATCTTGTATTACCATATATAGCCTACATAAGAATTAATGGTTATTTGTTTTATTTGTGTACTATAATGTGCTTTTCAGTGTATAGTGTAATTGTTTTACTACTTAGAAATCTAAATTGAAATGATTTGATATCACATGAAAAAGCCACCACTGACAGCAGTAAAAGGCAAAAAAAAGTTGTCCAGCAGAATTACGAAAAGCATCAAAATAACATGCAGTATTTTCACAAAGTTTAATTGCATAAGTTAAATTTAAATGTATATATATATATACATACATACAGGCGTATGTAAAAGTTTAGGCACCCCTAATAATTTCCATGACATCCAACGGCAACATCTTCCACGGCCAAAAAGCCATTGCCCACACCTGCCACGGCCAACGAGCTGGAAGCTTTGTCCATCCCAGGGCCAGCGTTGTCAATCTCATCTGTCCTAGAGCCAACATTGCCAGCCGCATCTGTCCCAGAGCCAGCATTGCCAGCCTCGTCCATCCCAGAGCCTGCGCTGCCAACTTCGGCCTTCTGGAGGAGAAGGAGAAATGTTTTTGTTTCAAAGTCTCTGTCCATGTTCATGACCACGGAGGTCGTTTCCGAGTATCCGCCCACGTACACGAGCACAGAGGTTGTCTCCAGACTCTGCCCTTGTACACGACCATGGAGGTCATTTCTGAGTCTCTGCCTATGCCCACGACCACGGAGGTCGCTCCCAAGACTCTGCTCATGTTCACAACCACTGAGGTCTTTTCCCAGTCATCCAGGACTCTTAGTTTTGAGCCTCCCACGGCTCCGCCTTCCACGACTTCGCCCCACATCATGGCCACCAAGCCAGAGTTCCACATCATAGCCACCAAGCCAGAGTTCCATGTCATGGCTGCCAAGCCAGATTTAGCTCCAGGCCATGTCACCGCCACGCCTGAGTCTGCTCCATGCGTTGTCACACCATACCTGAGTCTGCTCCATGCCTTGTCACCGCCGTGCTTGAGTCTGCTCCATGCCTTGTCACCGCCACGCCTGAGTCTGCTCCATGCCATGTCATGCCTCGGCCTGCTCCATGCCTTGTCACAGCCACACCTGAGTCTGCTCCATGCCATGTCACGCCTCAGTCTGCTCCATGCCATGTCACAACCACGCCTCAGCCTGCTCCATGCCATGTCACAGCTGAACCTCAGACTGCTCCATGCCATGTCTCAGTCAAGCCCCAGACTGCTCCATGTCATGACTCAGCCAAGACTATGCACCACGGTCCAGGCCTGCCTCTGCTCTACGGTCCAGACCCGCCTCCGCTCCATGGTCCAGGGCTGCCTCCACTCCACGGTCCAGGCCCGCCTCTGCTCCACCAGGGTCCTCTATCCCTATGCTCCGCCTTGGTCCTCAGCCCCATCTGCTCCTCCCCTTGAGCCTCTCGGGCCCCACTTTCCATTGGCTTTGCCCTGTTCCCATGCTCCACGGCCAGTTTTTCCAGGCCACGTCCCATGCCCTGTCTTGCCAGGCCATGTCCCATGCCCTGTCTCGCCAGGCCATGTCCCACGCCACCGGGGGGATATGTCACATTTATGTGTTTTGTTCTTGTATTCACATCTTTTATTTTCTAGTTTAGTTCCTGTTCTGGTCATGTGGTGTCCTGTCATGTGTTTCCCATGTTCATGTGTCTTGTTTTCATTGGTTCATTGTTTTTTTTTTCAATTCTAGTTTATCATTGGTTTCTGTTTATTAGTCTTGTTATCTTGTTTTTAGTTCTGTCTGTTCATTGGTTGTCTTGTTACCCATGTCTGTGTATTCAAGCCCTCATGTTTGCCATTGTCTAATATTGTGAGTGTAACTTTGTTGTTTCATGTCAAGTCTATCCAAGTCAAGTTCATGTTCATGTTTTATGCCAAGTCATGTAAAGTGAGTTTAGTCTAGTAGTTCATGTTTATATTTAGTTCACATTTGTAGTCAGAGTTTTGGGATTCCACGTTTGAAAATTAAACTGCACTTGGGTTCATTACTCACTTCACCATCGTCTCTTCGTCTGCCTGTTTCCAGCATCGTTACATATATATATATATATATATATATATATATATATATATTGCCATTAGTTCCAATTGCCAATCGGCCCCTGCCTGCATATGCCCTACACTACACTACTGCCACTGACACATAATAGCCAATGATCTTCCAGGGACTCCATTAGCTGACTGGCTGCATACTCTCCTGTGCTGATAGACTGCATGTCCTGTGAATGTCTGGATATTCTCTCAAACAGTGAAAACTTTCACCTTTGCTGGCCTCTCTTGCTGTTATCTCACTTATCAGGCCTTGGTGCATTCCTGCCAACATTTTTGCACTCAGTACTGAAACTCAAAAGCCAGCAATCTTTACTTAAATTAGAAACTTTGAGATCGGCATAGGCCTAGGTATTTGGAAAAAATGTATGTTTGCATTCTGGCTCTTGATTTATATGGAATACATGGCACAATATAAAAATAGCATGCAAATTAATGCATTTTACACATTTTACTAATGCATGAGAATGAAATATGGGGGTTGACTTACAACCACAGTAGGAAAGTTCTAATTAGTGTTTTACCAAACTTAATGTGATCAACCGCAAACTCACTTCCACTTCCTGTTTTGCAACAAAGATTCTTGGAGCCTTGTCCACTATGCTGTAAAGAGGATGTATGCTCTAGTTTAGAGAGATGAGAGAGGCTAATCTAAAACAAACATTTATTTCCATCTTCTTTGAGCTACAGGAATAAACCCCTTTTCAGAGGAAAATGGGCCTGGCATTGTTTGAAGACACAACCGCTGCTGTTGCATTGGAAATTAGTCATCTAAAATAAAAATTAAAATAAAAAATATGTACTGTACCATAAACTGTTATAATAAATAAAAGAGAGAGAGAGAGAGAGACTACAACTTCAACGTAAGTGACTGGTTGCATCTAAAATTTCTAGTTGGCTTACTAAAAGATCTGTAAAATGTACAGTATTGAGTTAAAAATGTGTTAAGTTGGTTCAAACAGAAATACATAGCCTACCTGGAGGTGGAACAGCAGTGTAATGTTTACATTTATATAGTTGGTAGATGATTTTAATCAAAGCAACATGAGTTTCCTGGGAATTGAACCCATGTCTTAATGTTGCTAGGACCATCATGTGCTACCAGAACATAATTCAAATCAGCAATAAAATCTGACTTCCTATTGGTGAATGGGAAAAAGGTCTCAATATCACAACCACTCCAAGTTTTTGTCACAAATCTGCAAATCTTAAAAATAGAAGAAGATTAAAAAAAAGAAGATTTTTTTTTTTAAGTTTGTCACTGTGTCTGGATGTCCTCTCTAAATATATTAATCAAGAATACAACTCAGTACTACAGAAAAACTTTCATAATTCCATAAGAAATGTCCCATTTGATCAAATAATTAAATCTACCAGTGAGCTGATGCTGTTCTCAACCTATATCACTTTCATTTATACATTGCATGCCCAATTATTAGGGAAGTGAGTATTCTGATCTTACCATTATTTACATACACATTTTCCAACTATATAAACTTGAATGCTTTTTGGATTCAATCATATTCAGGAGGTATTTATTTGTGTAATGAGGGAGGGTGTGACAAAAGTGACTAACACCTTATATCAAGGTGTCATAATTATTAGGCAGCTTCATTACCTCAGGTAAAATGGGCCAAAAAAGTGATTTAACTGACACTGAAAAATCAAATATTGTAAAATGCCTTTCAGACGGATGCAACACTCTTGAAATAGCGAAACTATTGGGGTGTGACCACTGGACAATCAAACATTTTGTTTGCGAATATGTCAACTGGGCTGCAAAAAATGCATGGAGAAGAAAAGGCGCAATTTAACTGCAAAAGACTTGAAAATAATTAAACGTGAATCTACCAGGATCCCATTATCCTCCAAAGCTACCATCTTCCAGAACTGCAACCTACCTGGAGTGTCAAGAAGTACAAATTGCCAAGTGCTCAGAGACATGGCCAAGGTCAAGAAGGCTGAAACACCACCACCACTGAATATATTCACACGTTGAAGTGTCAAAAATGAAGACAGATTTTTCAAAAGTTTGAAAAACAGATGAAATGAGAGTGACTCTTGATAGACTAGATGGATGGGCCCGTGTCTGGATCACTAATGGACACAGGGCACCACTTTGAGTCAGGTGCCAGCAAGGTGGAGGAGGGGTACTGACATGGGCTGCTATCATTAAGGATGAGGTAGTTGGACCATTTTGAGTTGAAGATGGACTGAAACGCAACTCTCAAACCTACTGCCAGTTTCTGGAAAGTATATTCTTCAAGCAGTGGTACAGGAAGTAGTCCTCAACATTCAACAAGGCCATGATCTTTATGCAGGACAATGCCCCATCACATGCATCCAAGTACGTTGGCTCATGGCAGTTATTGAAAAGAAGGGTGGCTATATTGGACAATTAATATTTTTCAAAGGCCAAAATTGTTATATAATTGTCATTTTGTGTTACTTATTTGTTGCACATACTCTTAAAATTAAGAATAAACAATTGAGTTGGGAGAAATAATTTTTATAATTTAGTTTAGTCATACATTTCTTCTGCACTGTTATCATTTACATCTGATGATACATGTTTCTTCTTTCTCTGAATTTCTCTCTTCACCTGTGCCTCAGCCACTCCCCCAAATAATTTACTAGTTTCTGCATAACCAGTTTAGACTCCCTCCCTTTTTTCTCAATATAACTTGCTGTGGTGGCACTTTAGACTCACTTTTCTTGTCTTACACACGGGCACGCGTTTCCTCTCTCGTCCAGATTTCTTTTGGGATCTAATCATGTCTTTGGACCAGGACATCTGTTACCTCTGCAAGGAGGATCTCAGGGATCCTGTTTCCATCCCATGTGGTCACATTTTCTGCTCTGTCTGTATCAAGACCTACTGGGACCATACAGACCATACTGAACAATACCTGTGTCCCCAGTGCAGGGTCACCTACAACAAGAGGCCCAATCTGCGCCGCCTTCAGTCCACTAAAACCAATTCTTCTTCAGACCAAAGTACCTCTGATTCTTTCCCACCAGCTCCTCCATCCCCAGACTACAACTATGCAGGACCCCAAGATGTGGGATGTGACATCTGTATCGGCAAGAAGCTCAAAGCTGTCAAGACTTGTCTGATGTGTTTGGCTTCCTACTGCGAGAAGCACCTGAAGCCCCATTATGAATCGGCCACCTTCAAACGGCACAAGCTGGTTGATGAGATCGGACACCTGGATCGACAGATCTGCCCTCAGCACCAGAAAGGTCTGGAGCTCTATTGTCGCACAGATCAGATGTGTATCTGTGTGTTGTGTACGGTGAAGGAGCACAAGGGCCACGACATGGTATCTGCTGAACAGGAAAGAGCAGAAATGCAGGTAAGCCTCTTCAGTGATTCCGTAAAGGAGAGGTGTGTCTGTCTATCATCATGTGCATCTCCTGCATTGCAACAGTGCCATTATGATCATATTTTTAACATTGACAATATTATGCTGGTTCATCTGTTATGACTACATATGAAAGCATGATAATTCTCTGTCAGAACTAACATGATCAAGAACTATTAAACCTCCCTGCTGAAAAAAAAGAGATATATTTTGCTAAAACCAGCTTAAGATGGCCAGGCTGGTCATTTTGCTGGAATTACAGGGATATTTGGCATTTTTTTTTAGCTGGTCAGCCTGGGAGACCAGCTTAAACCATCTTAAACCAGCTAAGCCCAGCAAACACACTTAGGATAGTTGTAAGCTGTTTCTTTCCAGCTGGGCTTTCACCTCATGTATGCATGTGTTCCTTTCCATTAATAAAAAAGTGACATTCACAGAATATAGAATGTAGAATTTACTAGATTAAGCAGAAGTAAACATGGCCATTTAACATAAAACACACTGTTGAAAAGTACTAATATTTTCCAACCTCCCTAAAACAAACATGGCCACTGAGTGATCTCCATCCAGAAATGGGATAAGGAAGAGGTCTATGCTGTATTAATGTATTGCTTGTATTGAGAACAGCAAAGAAAACAGGCCTCTGTTCTAAAGACACGCATTGTAAAGTTGGGTTTAATTGTAAAAGAATAGCAATGATTCAGCAAACAAATCTGTCAGTTTACATATGAATAATATTACTGATATAGGAATAAATAAAGATATTAAGAACACAAGGAGTTACATAACATTTCAAAATGGATTGTATTGTTATGTGGATGTTGCTGTAAATAAAGCATGCCTTTGTCACTACATCTTATTGGAATCAATTTTTTTTTTAATTCTCCATAGCAACGGTTGGGCGCCACACAGGCTGAGATCCAGGAGAAGATCCATGATAGAGTGAAACAAATGGAAGAGTTGAAACAGGCTGTTGATGCACTTAAGGTTTGTATGGGAGAGTGACAGGAAATTGTGGTGTTACAGAAGGTTGCCAGATTCCATCCTCAAATTTAAAACAGAATCAAACAGAATATAGCAGGGCTTGTGGAAATTGTTATAGGTGCAACTTAATGCAACATACATGTGGCAGTGTGTGAAAGCGCTAAATGTATCATTTATAATATCCAATACAATACAAAATACTATACCAAACAATGTACAATATGCAAGTTGCAATACAGTGCAGACAGATTATAGATGGGGAGAATATGGGAGGCCTCAGATAAGACTGACAGATCAGGATGCTTCAAATGAGCTGGAGTGGCAGTGTTGTGTAAAGTAAACATGGATTATACAGGACAAAATGTTTATTTTAGGAGTCATATGTAATATAATATGTAGACAAGAATATGATGTTGAAATTATTTATATTAGTGCGTCCTAATCGTAGCCAAAAAGATACTCTGGAACTTTCTGTAAATAGATGTGTGTGTAAAATTGTTTCTTCAGAGCTCAGCACAACGGGCCTTGCAGGAGAGTGAAAAGCTGTTCGGTGACATGCTTCGTTCCATTGAAAGAATGCAACAGGAAATGACCAAACTCATCTCAGCCAATAAGAAGGCAGCACTGAACACTGCTGAGGGTCACATGGAACGTCTAGGGCAAGAAATCACTGACCTGAAGAGGAGAGACAATGAGCTAACACAACTCTCTCGCACTGAGGACCACATCCACTTCATCCAGGTGAAGACAGAGTCAGCTGAACAAATAACACTGAGCACAACCAGTGGCGTAAACATCATTTGGATAGAATTTACAAGTTGCTATATAACTTGTTGATAAGACCAGTATTACTGTCATCAGCATAATATTGTGTTTTAAATACTGGTCCACTGACATGCTGGTGTCCCTACCAGGCTTCTAACTAGCATAACCAGCAAGCCATTATTGGTCAACTGATCAAAAAGTACATGCTAGTTGATGGCTATGCTAACCAGCATAAACAAGCTGGGAACAGCATGGAAATTCTTGCTGGTCTCAGCTGGTCTTTTCAGCAAGGTAAATTGAATTTGATTATCGATCTACCATACCACAGGTCATCAAATGAAATACTATTGAGAATTACCTTAATCTCCCCTATAGCCAGCTTACCTAATTTTAACAAATCAGTAAAAACTCCCCTATAGCATCTTACTTAGCAGTGAGAAATAGATTCTTTCATTTTTCACTACAGAGTTTCCACATGCTGCTTGCCCAGACTGATGCCGAGGAGTTGCCCTCTGTTACTGTGAATCCCTACTTCTCCTTTGGGGCTGTCACCAAGACTGTCTCTGAGATGAAGCAACATCTAAATGAATTCAGCAATGAAGAGCTGGTCAAGGTGGCAAAGACAGGTATGGTACTCAGCTTCAAAAGCCATGCTGGTTGACCAGCTTCAGCAGCTAGGTTTTGCTGGAGAACAGCTTTCATGGCAGCATGGCTCAACCAGCTAGACCAGCACCAAAACCAGCACTCATCAAGTTTAACCAGGCTGGAAATGTACGATTGTCTTTAAACAGACTTATAGCTGCTGTCTATAGCTTGCTTTTTGGATCATAATTCTGAAATGCAGAATGCAGTCTTCTTTTGTCCCATGAGAATTTTTAAACAAATTATGCAGCTATTTCATTTATGATGGCTATTCTTAACTGTTAATATGTCTTCCCTCATAACCCTCATTTCTTTTCCAGTGAACAAAATGCCATTCTGTCAACTAGAGGACCGCAAGAAGAAAAAGACTATGAAGTGTAAGTAGATGAAAATGCTAAATTTCATCTTCCCTGCTGTTTGCTTTGTGCAAAATAGCTAGCATTTTGGAATGGCATTTGTCAAAAGCAATATCAGGGTCCAAGGAATTCTTGACCGGTTGCTAAGCAATAATCTGAAGACCAACATCCCATTAACCTGTTGATACGCATTTCCCCACATGCGGTGGTGACGTCACTCTGCTTACATTTATAATATATAATTTACCATCAATAAATGTATTGAACGTCAACAAATTATACATCTTTTTTAGTTATTTGTGCCAGGAGTACAAATGAAAACACGCAATATCAAAACAGGACTTCATACCTTTGTTATGAAATCGCGATCACCAGATGAATCCAGTTCTCTACACTTGGGTCAATTGTCCATGACAAGCGTTCATTGAAAAACATTCAATAGCACTTTTTGTCCATAAAAGTGATAAATCTGAGAAATATTTATATATTCTCCATGGTTTACATGAGATCTCGCCTGAAAGGATTACCCTTCGTCGTCGTTCTTCAACAAACTATGCAATCTGAGCAGCATTCATGTTGTAAAACTGTATATTATCTTATATATTAGAGTCTCGTAAACAAAACGAGCCTGTCTCCAAAGTCTATTTTTAAAAAATAGTTTTATTCATAATAGCCAAGCAGTGCAGACAGATTTTGTGTCGTCTTGCAAGGTGGAGCCTTAATTTGACTCTGTACGCTTCCAGTGATTTACAGAGAAAAAAGCTTGCAGGAACCTCATTTTTTAGATCATCTTCAAATTTAAAACATAACTTCTTTAGACTTGTGGCTTTGAGAACATTGTATTTCTTGGTTGTCTTGGCAATTTATTATTGTTTTTTAGATTATAAAAACACGTTCAGCAAAAAATATTTCCATTACTATAGACTTCAGCTTCTATAACTTTAAAAAAATAACAACATATATTAATTTTGAAACTTTGGTAATAAAACCCAAAGTGTGTTCTTTCAAAAGATACTACAACTGTGTCCATACTCCAAAGGGTCCCATAAATACAACCATTTAAGTTCAGGTATGTCATTGTCATGGTTTGTGCTCAAAAAGGGGGTGCAAATCAACAGGTTAAAGGAATAGTTCACCCCAAAATGGAAATGTTCTCATTATTTATTCACCCTCATGCCATCCCAGATGTGTATGACTTGCTTTCTATTGCTGAATATCTTAGCGCTACAGGTCCATACAATGTATGTGAATGGTGACCAAAACTTTAAAGCTCCAAAAAGGATAAAGGAACCATAAAAGAAATACATACAACTCCAGTGGTTTAATCAATGTGGTGAAGTATCCCTTTAAATGCATATATATAAGAAATCCTCTATCAAGTGCACACAAAATAAACTGTTAAATGTAATTGTATCCTTACCTTAAACATGAAACAACCATTCAGAAAGTACCTAGAGGGTACAATGAGGGATCATTCATTTTTCTCAGTGAGATAATCTGTTTGTTAGGAAAAATTAGATTAAAGGTCTCATCATCTGTGGGTTACTGCTTAGAATAATTAGATGATTAGATGTTTGGTCATCATTCTGAGATAAGCATGCTTATGTTTAAGGGGATAGTGTTACATACTTTCTTCAGTGAAACACAAAAGGAGATATTAACGACAAACTTAGTCACCATTCACTTTAATTCTGAGGGGGGAATAAAGATGCAATGAAAGTGAATTAGGCTGAGGATGTCATTCTGCCTTACATCTGCCTTTGTGTTCCACAGAAGGAAAGTCAAAGGGGTTTTGTAATAACAAAAGAGGGAGGGTGAGTTCATTATGACAGAATTTTCAAGCTAAAACATTCTCTTTTTATTATGTCTCTAGCTGATGATGTTGTTGATGTGTACAAGACTCCAAACAGCACTCCCCAGACAAGAGACGAGTTTCTTCAGTGTAAGTTAATTTAAGGATTCCATCCAAGAATATCCTTTTTGCGTGTACACCTAAGACCAGAGGGCGTTGTTGAATAGATAACATTGACATGATAAAAAGTTCAAGGTCAGTTGGATTCTCACGTCTTGTGACAATTAATAAAAAACAGTTCATCATTTTTAATTTTTTTACTTGCATCAAACATGCTGGCTTTTATCTTGGTAGAAGTCATGCTCTTGTAGGGGTAGTCTAACATCATTCCTCAGATACTGAGTTTATGTTCAATCATATCATAAGAACAGATTTAGTCTGCTTGGTGAGTGGGTGTATGAGTGATTTGTGATAACTATCAGTGTTTAAACCTTTGGACATCTAATCTTCTCTCCTTACAACAGTCAGGTGTCGTCTTTTAGAGGACAAAAAACACCACACATAGTACAGTAAATATGTCAGGATAACAAGTAATTATGTAGAGTGAAGGTGTTTAGATGTACAGTACATAGGGAGACATATAGTGTGTTTCAGTGGAGGCTGCTGGTCTTTCAAAGAGGGGAAGCTCAATTTCGGCCTACATTATAAACTTATTTACCCTATTTTTTGCACTAAATCAATCTTAGGTGTTGATCTGCCCTGCTGTTTAATTCTAATTTTTTCCTCGTAAGGAAGACTTTCAAATGGCTTCGCCAAAATCAGGTCGACAATATTAGCACCGTCTGCCATCGTGCGCAGTTTCACCCATACGACGCTAGCCTAGCCTACTGTATGAATGAATGAATGAACGAACGAACGCTCTAAAACAAAATATATTAAACTTGGTAAAACTGAAACAAGGAATGTGGTGTATAATTGTGTGAAATGTATTATGCAAATTGACTAGCAATTTCGCCAAACAAATATAAAGAAATAGGTTGCAGCAGTTTGCCTTTCGACTACACTTGAGAAATCCGCGATGGGACTGAGCGCGAAATAGCTTCAGTGACGTCTTATAGTACAGATTCGCTGTCAATCAAAAGGAGATGCAGTCTTTCGACAGATCCTCCAATCATCACGCGGAAGCCCGGAGTCCGGGCCAGCCCACTCCTCATTCACCCCCAGAGACGCTTAGCGTCCGTGGGCGGGACATAATCGCAGCATTTATCCAATGACCGTCTATTTTCGGAGCACTGAAAAAAACTGTTCAGAGCAGCCCCATTGAAGTCAATGGACGCTCGGCTTCAACAGGGAAATGCACTGACGCTATGGGAATGTATGAGAAGTAAATCGAGTCAGCCGACCTTATATGTAATGTAGCTGATTCTGAACGAACTCGTCTTCGAGATGAACGTGGTCTAACGCATTTTTAGTCAATAAATTGTTTACACAATAGTACATATTTGACCATTATTTTTTTGACATTATAGGGGAAGCTGAGCTTCCCTTGCAGTCTTAAAGAAATCCCCACTGGTGTGTTTAGTCAGTCATAAATATGCATCGACCCTTTCAGTCCTCTAGATGAGAGACGTTCATGCCCTTCAGGGAGAAGTTTTGGCAGAACACCTCCAAATTTCTAACAAGCTCTGAGAGCTAATGTGCTGTCTCAGCCACTAGGCAGGTGATTTTTTTTTTTTTATCCTGGAAACACTTATCATGCATGTTGTACATCAAGAATGCTGATCTAGGATCAGGTTTGTGAAGTGTGTTTGTATTTGGAGACAGTAATAATTAGCAGAACTGTTCCCAGATCAGGAATCCGAGCCTAAGATAAACTTAAGATAAGCATGCAGTGGCGTCCACCTATCTTGTCAAATACCACAGTCGTTGGTTGGTTGCTCTGCTGTAAACACTATCTGACTTCTAACATGTCTTATTTAGCCTTCAGTTCTTGATTTGCTATTTTCAATTAATGATAGGGCTCAAAACCCAGCTGTCTTCTTAATTTGGTGGTCTCTGTGTTTGAAGATAGGTTTGTCCCATGCGTTAACTTGACCTGTGCACATTTCTATGTCAATGCACAACAATATCTCTAAGCACCTGGATGCTGCGTAAATGTACATGCTGTACATCAAGATACTTACATGTAAAGTGGTTGTACACATGGGTAGAGAATTCACTGTGAGAAGAAGTGTTATCATAAATTATGCATTAAACAGATAATTCAACACTACTTCTCTTTGTCTTTACACATATACAGTACATTTACGTTTATTTGTTTGTATATTTAGGTTTATTTACTTGTTTATTTTACAGATGCCTGCCATCTAACTCTGGACCCCAACACAGCATACAGACAGCTCTACCTCTCCCGAAGCAACAGGAAAGCAACATTGAAGAGAGACCCTCAGTCTTACAATGACAGCAACCAGAGATTTGACTGCTTGCCTCAGGTCCTGTGCAAAGAGGCTCTCTCAGGAGGTGCCTACTACTGGGAGGTGGAGTGGAGCGGAGAGGGAGCCTCCATGGGTGTCACCTATAAAGGCATCAAGAAGACAGGTTACGGGGACTCTGCTCGTATTGGCTACAACCGCAAGTCCTGGAGTCTCTTCTGCTCTGACTCCAGCTACTCCGCCCGACACAACAAAGACCAGCTTGAGATTAACGCACCTTACTCTTCCCGTATCGGGGTTTTCCTGGACTGCTCAGGAGGCACTCTATCCTACTACAATGTGTCAGAGTCCATGTCACTTATTCATCAGTTTAAAGCCTCTTTCAGTGAGCCAGTCTATCCCGGCTTCTGGGTGTGGTATGAGTCTGCCATTACTATCAGTCAGCTGTAGATGAACATTGGGACAAATTCTAACTGTATTTCATATTTGTTGTAAGGAATGCATATTATAGTTTGCTAGTTTTAAAATATTCTATATTATAAAGACCTAATCTGTTAAAAATGTAAGCACTGCAAAAAATCTTATACCGCTCTACCCTTCAAACAGTCCTTGCCAAAATACTGAAAATCTTTAATTTAATTTAGTCTTTTATCTTTTTGTTTGTAGTTAAATGTTCATGAAAGATATTTCATGACACAAAAGCTATTTAAAGTATATATTCACATTTTGCATTGTTTTTTGTTTTTGTATTTTTTGGTGTGCATAAATGGCAACATAATAAAATCCTGCTTTCAAACTGTCGTTGAAACATTTATTTTGACAAATGATATATATATATATATATATATATATATATATATATATATATATATATTATACAAGATGTTATATTTATTACACACAATGTATAGAGACAGATGCAGACAGGAGTACTATAAGTAATCTTCTTAGATATATTGCAAGAGCGACCTCTGCTGGTTGCAACCATAACAGGCCCCACAATTCTAGTGAATATATGAGGAGCACACCATAGTAAAAGTATTTATATATAGTATACACAATAATCCATAGATAATACAACACTATGGATGGATGGATAGATAGATACTGGTATATAATACTGGTATACTTTGATCTCTGGCCATGAGTTGTATCATTACCTATATCATTCCAAATGGATGGTAGGCCTATGTGTGAACAGCACATGTGGAACTTTTACCAGTAAAGGCAACCCAACAACAATTTCCCTATAATAGTCCTTTTTCACAGACTGTGATGACGCGTTTTAGCCTTATTTAGCAGCGTAAATCTAGCTAAATTTGATATGTGTGGTTTTTTACATTGAGAATAAGCTTATAACATTAGGCTTTGTGTTATTACCCTGGAATGAGTTTTAAAAACTGAATTACCACAGCTGCTAGGGGGTTTCTATTACAGCTGCTGAGAGCGTGACAGTAAATGTGGCTTCTTCTCCCATATTACTATTGTTTTCCTCTTCTGGAATGTCATTCAAAATAGTGGATTTTTTCTTTTGGTCTTGGAGGAAATGGGTAAGCGAAAATAATATTTGCTGTGATCTCCCATTCCCTGCTGTCGAAGTTCACCTTGTAAACGTTTACTTCGCCGTTCCAAAACCTAGAATGCCAAAAAAGGTCTGTTACCTGGTTGTATGTGTGATAGGGGCAAGAACCCAGACACGAGATCATGTGATCCACCCGGATGGGTTTCCACTGCGCACCCATTCAGAAACAACCGGTACATGAGAGAACATGGCTGCGCAGGTATGTCAAATGTACAGCATTTTATTTAAGCATTATTCATAAATATGTGGTTATTTTAGGTTATATATAACAAAAGTCATATTTGTTGTATACTGTTGTGTGTAGTCTGTAGAGAGGGGGGAATAAACGCGTATGTGAGTTTGCCGCATTTTAGCACATGTGCTTCTAGTTACACCATAATTACATTTTAATTCAGAGCATTGTGATTCAGATGTGCAGTCACGAAAATGGGTTTTAATAATCAAGATTTGACTGAAACAGAGAATCCGCAAAGTAGTTGTTCGTTAACTAGCTTGCGAACATGGAATCTGTTTATAGTTGTATAGTATCCAAGTCATGGTTTCAGCGGGGATATTAATTTCTGCATGTTTACAGTATTTTTATGCGAAGCAAACTATTAAAAACGATAACGCTTGTGAATTTTATAGTTTCACATTTCTACAGTTTTTATTTTTTAGCTAGTTGGAAACTGTGTTGTGACTCCTGTGTCACTATGGCAACATGTGCACGCGCTAACGACTGCTTGCTAATCAAAATGGCATGCAAAACACGGCATTAAACTACAGCTTCATGTTTGGTATTGGCACTTTACATGGTGTTCATTCAGCTTTTTTCATTTGTTATGAAAGGTGGCAACCACGAAGGTTCCGGAGGTGCGTGATATCACTCGGATAGAGAGGATTGGTGAGTAGTGAAATCAAATAACACACGAATCATAACAACAAGAACAAAGCAAACAAACGAATCGGCATATACTTGTGATATCACAAAAAAATACGACTAATGATATCTTTGTTTATTTAAACAACCAGTAACTTTTGGTTTGCTAGGTAAATTTTAGTCTGCTGACTTTTGAGGCTTTCTGTGAATGTTTGTTGTTTTCACTGAATGCATTGTGATGACACACAGGATGGAGAAAAAAAATCTTTACTTCTCTCACAGGTGCACATTCTCATATTCGTGGCCTTGGTTTGGATGATGCCTTGGAACCACGGCAGGTAAAAATTAAATGTGTACGATTGGAATTACCATGACGGCATGCCTGTGATGGGCTTAAATAATGCTTACTACATTTATTAACAGACTACATAGAAAATTATCAACCACACTTCTGCCTCTCTGTCTCCCTCACCAGGTATCGCAGGGGATGGTGGGTCAGCTGGCATCCCGGAGGGCAGCAGGGCTGATACTTGAAATGATCAAAGATGGGCAGATTGCTGGTCGTGCAGTTCTTATTGCAGGACAGCCTGGGACGGGCAAGACTGCTATTGCTATGGGCAAGTTTTCGCTTACACAATTCTGAACAAATTGAGAATCATGATTTTTTTGCTCAGATTAAGGATCACAATTCTCACATGATTCTGAAGAAAAATGCTTATTTTGGTGATTTACAAAACATGGCTGTAAGGGTACTAAACAAAGTAACATTTAATTTACTAGAGGTTCTGACTAAATGTTCTCTGCTTCAATCTATGCAAAAATGCAATACATGTGTAAATCAAATATATACATTTAATATGTCCACAAGAGGAAGCAACTAATGCATTATAAACCAAACAGCACCTTGTGATTATTGCAAAAAATCCTGTTAAAGAACTGCATGATAAATAATAAAAAAAAACAATGATTTAACCTGTTTCTCACTTTAAGTAAAAAGCAAAACTAGCTGAAAAAAAGCTTCATTAACTGTTCTATGTTAACTTGTTATTGTGCTTGTAAGCAAATATGCAATAAAACACTGTTATTGTACAAAAGTTGTTTTTAAATAAATATGATCAATTTAAATTAAAACAATGAGGCTTTCAGTGTTTCTCTCGTAAAAATTGCTTCAAGCTTGTAAAGGAATTATTCAAGAGCCAGTAATTAGAGAACAGGGTAAACAGTGCTTTTAATTTTTTTTAGTAACCGTAGCAATTAAACTTTAAAAAATTATAATATAAAACATTAAAAAAGGTAATTTAATGATAAAATAAACAACTTAAATACTTGACACTATTTACTGTGTGACAGATCTACATTCATATTTTACACTCTTTACTATGTGATTTTGATGCAGTAAGATTGCCTGATAACATACAGCATGCAGCTTATATACAGTTAGACATCACAGATCTAACATTTTGTAGAATTAGTTCCGTCTGCTTATACATTAACCGCTGTGCTTACATTAATATCACCTAAAGAGGGGTATTTTGATTAAGAACAGTGCAGTCTTGTACAGGAGCACTGCATTCATCACAAGACACAAGTGCATGTGAGCGTTGGAGAGCATCCGGCTGTAATTAAACAGTGCATGGGCCCCTGTGGGGACCCGGGGTAGAATAGGTCCCTAGCACCCCCTTGCTGATTGTAAGATGCGACAAATGGTGCAACTTCTTTGCCATAAGTTTCAACCCGTGTCTGGGGAGGATGGGAACCTGTTATTTGAGGGAGGATGGGAACCTGTTATTTGAGGAATGTGTATGCTGTAGCTGACTCAATCCATCACAATACTTTGGCTTCGAATTCACATAGACGGGAGGTTGAAAGGACGGAAAAAGCAGTAATGATTCTGAATGTGTTGGGAAAACCAGCAAGGAGACTGTCTGAACATTTGTAAATTTTTTAGAGAGAAATGCACATTAAGTTAAACATGCAGTAAGCGAGGTACTAATTTATCTTGCCCAAGAACACTTGTATAAGCCTAATAGCACATATTTATCTAGGTTATCTAATGTTAGAGTGAGCGGCCATGCTAAGTGGCTAATGTTAGGCTACTTGCACGTTTCAAATGATAAGCCATGTTTGAGGTTGACGAATGATAGATGAACGTTTGTCTGCAGAGTTTGCATGTCACCACCTTGGGGTCATCATTTACCCTCTCGAAATTATCCCACACTTTGGATTTAATGCCCAACATAATTAATTACCGCATGGACCAGCCGTGTAAAGGATCATGTGTGTCCGTCACTGACTGCATGACTTCGCCACTTCCTGTGGAGTTTTCTTTTTCTGCGATTCAAAACTTGGTTGACCAAGACTCTTCTCATCAACTAACATTTGGTCGACTATTAGGGGCAGCCCTAGTCTCAGATGCGTCTTTGACTACTGTACATGTGAACCAATTTGGTCAAAGGGAGGATGTGACTGATTTCGTGGTGACTTGCATCACTTACTACAGTGATCCACTGCATGTTGATAAAGTACAAAAATTTACTGTTGTTATGTTGTGGAATTCCAGTATTAACTGAACTTAGATGTTCATGCTTCTGCATCAGTGCATTTTGATGTCGAGCATACTTGAGTGATCTTATCAAAAACTGTTATGGATCCCATATTTGTAATTAGTGCTGTCCATTTGTGACCGGTTGTAAAGGTGTAAATGGGTTAAAAAATGCACTTGAGATTGAGCCATAGCACTTGATGTGCACACTGTCTATTTTTTTGTCCCTTAAACAATAATGTTAACATCAGTAAGAAGTTTTGGTGTTTTAAGTTACTTTTGGGTGCAATGCATTATTACATACTGGGCAAATGACACCGGAACCATTCATCATTTGTGAGCTGTGTTTATTGTTTAGGCATTGCTCAGTCCCTTGGCCCTGACACACCTTTCACTGCTCTGTCTGGGAGTGAGATTTTCTCTCTGGAGATGAGCAAGACAGAGGCTCTGAGCCAGGCCTTCCGCAAAGCCATTGGAGTCCGGATTAAGTGAGTAAAGTCTGATGCAAGTGTGAACTGCCATTTTCCTGGATCCACTTCTCTCACTCTAATCCAAGCATAAAAGAGCATACAAATCTTGGATTAGAATCTTAGAACCTTCATCAACATCAGTGTTGTAGTGTTTTGTATTGTATCACTGTACGTTGAAAATGTAATCTTTTAATGATTTTGGATCTAATTTCTAAGACTAATATTACATCTTTTCATATTACTTTCACAGTAGATTTTATATTATAGTTATATTGATTATAGTTTTGATACATGCACCACCGATACACTAGTTGTCAAGATGAGCACCTTTTTCTGTGATAGTCAGGAATGTCACAACTGCTAATACCTGTATTTGTTGCTTGGCAGAGAGGAGACAGAGATTATTGAAGGAGAGGTGGTAGAGATTCAGATCGACAGACCTGCTACAGGAACAGTGAGTCTTTGCTCTCCTTTCTTCACAATGGACCTTTCTGCCTATTTAATATCATTCATCAGAATGACTATATTATTGTTACTAAATGCCTAGTACCCTTTTGACAGTCTAAATAATTAACACTTGCATTGTTATATAAAGGCAGGTATCCACCTTATTTTTCAGCATGAGTAGGGTGCTGCCATTATCCACCGTGAATGTGGACCTCTTCCAGTATAAGCCACCTCCAGATATTTTAGCGATACAAAATACTACATTATGTTGCTTTATATTCCAGGCTGGCAAAATATTTCATCATATTATTTTCATTAATCATTATTTTCATGCTGTACATCCTGTGGTTGTGTAATAGTTTATAAACCCATATCACTAAATTCTGGTATTACACCGTGTCTACACCGGGCGTGTATTTGATGCAATGCACCACAACGGCTTGAGGCTGTCTACACTGGACGCGTCGACACGAACAATCTAATCCGTAGAATTTCTGTAGTAGCGGCAGTCCATAATGGAACGGGACAACGAACGCTTCCAGTGTAGACAGCATCATTAATTATAATGGGGTTCTATTACTTTTGACGCGATTTGCCACATTTGTTATTATGCTTCTAGTTATTTACATTGCGGTCAATGACGGCAGAACTCTGCAAACGCATGATGCAAAATAAGGTGGATAGATAATGGTTTAAACTTGAGTCATGACATTGCTGTATATAGAAGCAAGCAAATGTCCCTAAATGAACCCAGTTGATTGTGAATAATTGTTTTCTTTTCTGTACTATGTTAAGGGTGCAAAAGTAGGTAAGCTCACGCTGAAGACAACAGAGATGGAGACCATCTATGACCTGGGAAACAAAATGATCGAGAGTCTCAGTAAAGAGAGAGTACAAGCTGGGTGGGTAGACGATGTAGATGATATACTAGTTACGTGCAGACCTTAGCAGGGGCGGAAGGATGAAAAAGGGCACTGATTTCTTTTTTATTTTTAATGAGTAATAATATGACCTATACTTAACTAATTTCTTTGCTTTTTGAGTGTTTAAGCATTTTTCTTGTATTTTATACTGTAGGCCTACATCATTTTAATTTTTTTTTCCCATTTACCACAAATAATAGCCAATTCAGTTGTATTTCTCACAAAAAGGTGAGAAACATGGTATTATTTATTTATTTTCAGACATGGTCTGTGATAACCCCATGTTTTTTTATATGTGTCATAGTAACACCATGGTATTTTAAAGTACCTTGGAGTACCATGACATTATCATGACATATGACTATAGTAATCATTCAGTACCATGGTATTACCCTGGAAACGACACTGTAACTGTTCAATTGAATGAGTAACTGGGAGATGGCAATTCCAACTTAAGAATGTCTCATTTTATTAATGCACAAAACAATAAGACACGTTCGCATAAGGTGAAACAGAGAAGCTTCAATCTATTGTTGAGCCTGGGCGATCAACACACACACACATACACAGCTCTCACTCTCTCTCATCTCGCACTCTGAGGACTGGCCTTTTTATTTCCCCTGTCTCACTGCGAACACAGAAACAAGCAATTACCAGCAATTCAGCTCTGGTGAGAACCCTTACCGCTTACTCTCTTTCCAGACAAATGCTCGACCATGCCCTAGCCTCCACAGACACAGTGCATTTTTATTAGGGTTCTAATGTTTTTCTTGTCTTATCACTTTTTCTCATCTCTGCCCTCATTTATCCTGTCATCTTTGCTGCTTCCACTCGGACCGCATCATCACCTTAATATAACTTACACTTCTTATAATATCTTCTCTTAATTTCTTTTAATATTCATGTTATTTTCTGTATTCTGTCATTAATATTTATAAATAGTGTATATAGGAACTTACAGCAATAATATGGCGGAACCATGGTGCAATGATGTCAAGATGGTACTATGGCTTTGAATAGTTATCATGGTTGACTACATGTTAAAAAAAAAAAAACATTTATTTACCATGGTATTTTTCTGAAAGTGATTAGTCTAATGGTTTATTAGTTTAAACAAAAACCAAAAGTGGCTTTGGCTGAAACTGAACTGAACTTCTATCACTAAAACTGACGCGACCGCTCCCATTATAATTGATAAATCTGTCAAGAGTTTTGCAACTGCAAGTTTTATTCTTTTGATGAATTACAACACAGTACGTGGAGTGGACTTTTTCTGACCTGTTACTCATCTGAGGTAATGGCATTTTGATGTTCTGGGGTGAATTCAAAACTGCATTTATTGCTGCTTTGAAGGGCACTGCAGCGGGAGGGGATGCCTCTCGAAAGCTCGTTCAAAACGAAAGTGATCAAATTAATCTTTTAGCAAAGGGTAATTTCACGCAGTAGTGCCATGTTTCCTTCAGAGTGCCCACTACAAGGGCTCTGCACTTCGGAGTGAGTAGGGCATAGGGATCACTTACAATTGGCATCCGCCCCAATCTGTGGTAGCACGTGCTGTTAGAGGCACCTTTACTTAAGTTTCTTTAATACACCCATGATTTACAAAGAAATCTCATAACACATTATTGTTGTTATGAGATTTAAATTTGGTTTTATTTAAGTATTTTAACTGAATTATTCTAATTTCTCAATGACCAAAAGGGCTCCTTTAGATTTGTGAACGATAGGGGCAGGGGCTCCTGCCCCTGCTGCCACCCCTTCTGTGCACGTCACAGACTGTATATGTGATTCACTCACTGCAGAGCACAAATAAATCAGACTGGATCGACATTTAGCTCTTCCCACAAAATAAATTAAAATTTACTGAAACATTTGTGTAGTTTGAGCTGATCTTGCTACTCCTGCTGACCCATAGGTTACTGCACTAATGAGCATACTCTGCTTCATTTTAAATAAATTATGAGGATTATCAACCCTGTGAACAATGTATTTGCTTATGTAGGACAATTTATTTGTTTTATATATGTAGTGTAGATTAAATTAAAAAGGCAAACAAAAGACCCTACTTCAGCCATAGCACCTCGTCTCTGCTTTTTTCAGTGCTTGAATTGTTAAAGACCAACCACATCATATCGTATCTTATTCACTGCAGGGATGTGATCACCATTGATAAAGCCACAGGAAAGATAAGCAAGCTGGGCCGGTCTTTTACTCGTGCAAGAGATTACGATGCCATGGGGGCACAGGTAATCTGTCTATGCTCTTCTGAAATTAGTCCATTGATTTCCCTTACAGTTTTCTTACTGTTTTGTGTCTGTTTTTTGTTTTTCAGACACAGTTTGTGCAGTGCCCAGAGGGAGAGCTGCAAAAACGGAAGGAGGTAGTTCACACAGTCTCACTTCATGAAATTGATGTCATCAACAGCCGCACACAGGGATTCCTTGCCTTGTTTTCAGGTAAATCATGGTCTTGCCAGCTTTTTAAAATTGACCAATTAGATAATGGCATGCTTAGTGGAACTAATCCCTGATCAGTCTTTCAGCACATCTCTGTAGATGTCCCAGTATTTTCTGTAGCTGATCTATGATCATTGTTTGTTCTGCAGGCGACACGGGAGAGATTAAGTCAGAGGTTCGGGAGCAGATCAATGCTAAAGTCTCTGAGTGGAGAGAGGAAGGCAAAGCTGAGATCATTCCTGGGGTAAGCAGGCCAGACATTTGAGACAGTTTGGGCTCAATGGAGAGGAACCAGCCAGTAAAAGAAAATGCGCTTTTTCTCCCTCTTTCTGTTGAAAGCTTTCCAACCATTGAATAGGTTTTAAGAAAAAGTGTGAGTTCAATTATTCTAAGTTATGCCTGCAATGGATATTAATTAATTTGTTGTTAATCGATTTTTTTTATTTTTTTATTTTTTGTGGTTGCAGGTTCTCTTCATAGATGAAGTCCACATGTTGGATATAGAATGCTTTTCTTTCCTAAATCGTGCTTTAGAGAGTGATCTCTCACCTGTCCTCATCATGGCCACTAACCGAGGCATCACCCGGTACATACAGTGGTAGCCAAAAATATTGGCACCCTTGATAAAAAAGCAAAGAAGCCAGTGAAAAAAAATCTGCATTGGTTATCCTTTCGATAAAATCGAACCTTTAATTTTGGAACCCCTAGAAATTCTTATGAATAAAAAATATCTGAAGAATATTCCCATTCATATAAAAAAATAATAATAATTTGTGAACCTGGATAATTAGAAACATGAAATTGTTCAGCCATGACTTCCGGTTTCACTGGGGTATAAATATGAGGTAACACATTTGCCAAATTCCCTTAATCATTCACAGTGGGTTAGACTAAAGAATGTAGTTCTGATGAGGGTTGTTGAGCTTCACAAAATGGGAAGTGGCTACAAGAAAATAGCCAAAGCATTGAAAATCAGGGCAATAATTATCAAGTTCCAATCAACTGGAGATCTTAAGAACTGGCCTGGAAAAGAACGTGTCTATATAGTCTCCACGCACAGTGAGGAGGTTGACCAAATAATCTCCAAGGATTACAGCTGGAGAATTGCAGAAATTAGTTGGGTCTTGGAGTCAGAAAGTCTAAAAAAAAAATCAGGCATCACTTATATCACCACAAGTTGTTTTTGAGGGTTTCAAGAAAAAAAGCCCCTCATCCAACAACAAACTCAAGCATTTTCAGTTTGCCAGACACTATTGGAACTTCAAATGCGACCGGGTTCTATGAAAGTGATCAGATGAAACAAAAAAGCTTTTTGGCAGCAAACACCAGAGATGGGTTTGGCACACAGAGAGGTAGTACCCAATGCCCACGGTTAAATGTGGTGCTGGATCTTTAATGTTTTGGGGCTGTTTTTCTGCCAGAGGTCCTGGACATCTTGTTCGGATACATGGCATTGCAGACTCTATCAAATACCAACAGATAAAAAAATCAAAACCTGCCTTTCTCTGCCAGAAAGCTAACAATGGGCCCTGGTTTTATCTTCCAACAGGACAATGATCCAAAACAAACATCAAAATCAACACAAAAATGGTTCATTGACCACAAAATCTAGGGTCTGCCATCGCCATCCCAGTCCCCTAACCTGAACCCCATAGAAAATTTGTGGGGCGAACTGAAGAGGAGAGTACACCAACATTGACCTCTGAATTTGAAGGATCTGTAGAGATTCTTTATGGAAGAATGGTCTCGGATGCCTTGCCAGATGTTCTCCATCCTCATTAGGCATTATAAGAGAAGACTCAGAGCTGTTATCTTGGCAAAGGGAGGTTGCAAAAAGTATTGAATAAAAGGGTGCCAATAATTATGCCCAATGCATTTAGGAGGAAAATATTTATTTAATGAGTTATTTCCCCTGTTTCAATTGTTTTACTTTAGTTAAAGGTTAGATTTTTGTGATTTTATTTTTTTAATGAAAGATCTAAAGGATAAACAATGCAGATTTTTTTTTTTCACAGCCTTCTTTGCTCATATTTACCAAGGTTGCCAATATTGTTGGCCACAACTTTACATGGAAATAACTTTAAGCACCACAATACATGAGCTTGTGGGTTATTTCTCCTCTTTACTCTTGTGTTGTTGTTTTTTACAGCATTAGAGGCACCAACTACCAGAGTCCTCATGGTATTCCCATAGACATGCTTGACCGTCTGCTGATTATTGCTACAACCCCCTACACTGAGAAAGAGACCAGACAGATCCTGAAGATTCGGTGAGAGAACTTCCTTGATTTATTTCTTTTATTTTCTGTGTCTTATCATGAGGGCAAATTGTTAAGGTCAAATCATGTGTAGACTTGTGAGATTTTCTCACTTGTCATCATGTATGTTTGGGTTTCAGGTGTGAGGAAGAGGATGTAGAGCTCAGTGAGGAGGCACACACAGTTTTAACACGTATTGGACAGGAGACCTCACTCCGCTATGCCATACAGCTCATCAGTACTGCAGGCCTGGTGTGCCGCAAACGCCGGGTAATGCACACACATGTATCATGCCACCAAGCAAAATACAAACTATACAAATCAAGACCATGACTCTACATTGCTTTCAGGGCACGGAAGTTCAAGTGGAGGACATAAAGAGGGTCTACTCTCTTTTCCTGGATGAGTCTCGCTCCTCACAGTACATGAAGGAGTACCAGGACTCCTTCCTCTTCAACGAAACACGTAAGATTGTACACTCTGTACTTTTGGATATTTGTATGCTGCTTCTGGGGACCTTTTGACTCCCATACAAACAGAAAGCAAGGCATGGACATTGTAGCCTGCTGACAAACACATTATTAAGACGCCACACCTTGTTGTCAAAGTGTCAGAAACATATATATGCAATGCATTTTAAGAATAGACATACGTACCATTTGGGTCTGACGTTCTTTTGTGCATTTAACTTTTGCAAATATCATCTGCAGGTGAAATACCCAGACTGCAAATGCAGGAACTGAGTTTAGACATTGTATCGAGCATAGACGTGGTTCTCAGACATCTCAGCACAGTGACTTATTTCTTGGAATACATTAGGGGTGTAAATCAGCAGTTTCATCCCAATACTGGTCTGATGTTTTCCAATACCTCAAAGCCTGCCATGATATGATCTCGATTCAAGGGCCTGCGATTAATATTACGATATTATGTGCCTATTTTACACATTTTTTTTTTTTTTAAATGCAACCAAAAAAATTATTTGAATATTTTGACTACTCTTAAAAGTGCAAATCAAGTATCCACATTGGGACAATCACAAAAAAATTGTTCATACAGAAACAAATATTATACAAAATTAAGTTATACAATCAATCACATACAAGTGATCATCAATCATTTTATAACGGCCCATTGCCCATGGAATAGAGGAAACACTACAGTGACAATTTGTCATCTCTGCAACAGTTAAGCAAGTCTTTCAATCCAAAATTCTTACTGTACATACCCAAGACAGGATAGTTTGTGCTATCTGTGTTTTTTTTCTTGGCTACATCTTCCACTGTTGTATTGAAAACTTCTATTACAGTTTACTGTGATAAATGTTAGAAAGTGTGTTGATGTGAAAAGTCTTGTAATTGATGCTGGTGCAGCAGGGCAGGTGTTTTCTCTTTCCCTCATCAGCACTGTTTAGAATATTGGGCTCTTTAGCCATTTCACATGGACAAATTGCTCTAAAGTGCTTTTAAAAGCAAAAATTCTCATGTAGAATTCAAACGTTTTGCATGCGCCACAACATTTTGGGATGCATGTGAACAGCTCCACGCTATCCTGTCACTGGAGCTTGAAGCCCTGTTGGCGCACGCACACAGATAGAGCAGAGCGTAACTTCAACCACTTAAATCACTCTGCACACCAGTGACCAAGATGAAGATCATTGATCTTAACGCATTGTATGTATGACTTTGCATCGTTGGTTAATTGATCAATTCATCGATCCAGATTGATGGATCGTTACACCCCTAGGAAACATACAATACACGTGACCGTTTGCATACATACACCCACAGATAGCACAAGAACTGCCACTCACACCTACTTGTGCCTACTCACAAAAAATGTAAATGACAAAAAGCAGGGCATGGTCAATGCGCTGCACCTAACGCTGTCACTGAAATGGAGCCTAATTTCAAAATACAATTAATGCTCTGTTAGAACACATTTTAAATAATTGACCAGTTGATGAGTTTTTGGTTTCAGTATAAACCTGCTGTCATGGCATTTAGGAGCCATTTTGAAAAAGTACATTGAAATGTTAATGGTGAAAAATTGACCATGGTTTAACTTTTCTGTTTGTCAGAATCCCCTCAGATGGATACCTCGCAATGAGCGGAACTGTGGAGAGGCATGTGAAGAACCTCCTGTGAAGTTCAGCTACACTTGTGACCTCGCCCCTTGCAGAGCCATCATAGAAATGTTCAGTCTTTAAGTGTATTTGTTCATAATTTTAGTTTTCTCTCTTTCTCTCATATATTTTATGTTTTGCATTGAATAATAATAATAAATAATAATAAAAAAATGATTTCTGAAGAATTTATTCTTGTTTTGCTTTATAAAATGGCAACCAAACGATGCAATAAATTATTTGAACACTCTCTGGCAATCTTTGATTAAAAGCCAACCCCATGACCCTGAAACCTGTGATCTCAGAGATCACGCTGTGGTGATTGTCCTGGTGTGTTCGTTTGGTGATTAAATAATGTACTATTGGAGTTATATTTGTGATAATCTTGAATTGTGTATGCCATTCATGTAAGAAGATAAACAAAATGTGTTGATTTTAGTTTGCCCTCTTGAATAAGCTGCCGATCAGTTGCACTACAACTCCTAGCTAGGTGGCAGTGTATATTCACTGTTTAGAGCAGTTCTTCATGTTGATACATATACAGTAGTAGACGATCTCAATCAATATTTTGTTCACTTTAACCAGTGCAGTCCAAATAATCCATTTCATATATATTTTTTTTAATTTAAAAGATGTATTCTCTTGAAACCTTCAGATGACTGAAATAGATTAAGTTTGTTTACATGTTGGCTTTATGCATGCGCTAAAATTGTTTACCTAAACAGACTGTACTGTACACATTTACAAACCAGTGCGAGATTTAGAAACCCAAAGGTTTTGATGTATAACTTTGCTTGCAAAGTAGAAGACAAGCCAATTCATTCACAGTGGGTTGAATGTATAGATAGATAGATGGACAGTGGCCCTTTTCTTTGGAGTAATCTTAACAGAAAGCCCTCACACAGTCGCCGTCATGTCTAAGGTTACAAAGCAACGTTTCCGACACCACATCAGTGAAAATAGCCTTCCATTTACAGGGTGTCTGCCTTTTAAAAAAGAACCATGACTAACAAAACACCAGCCTGCTTTAAAATGGAGAAAAAGAGGCATGTACATAAAGAGATAATCCTTGGAGACACATTGTGGAGTCTGTGCTGACTGGCCGTCTCAAAAGAGCTTTGGATGAATCTGAGCAGTTAAATTAAATCAAAGGTATATTAATTGAAAAGGTCTGTGCATTTTAGAGGGTTGTGTGTGCGCTCTCCATTCTTCTCCAGAGTCCCAAAGATAAGGTCGTAATTTAAACCCGACCATTAACATGTCAAGATAAATGGCAGTGAGAGGAGGAAAAGGACTGGAAAACGATACTGAATCCGGGCCCAGTTACTTTTTGTGCGATCCTTGAAAATGATGACATCCGCTACCATTAAGGGGACACTCGACTGTTTGTTAATGCATTTTTCTTGTGTGCTTGCTTTGGGTCATAGACTGGCCAGGGGGGGGACAATTTTTTTTTTTTTTTGCTTTCCTAGGTTCACTAATCTTGACCCACTTTTTTTCTTTGTAGACTACACCGAGTCGAAATGGTGCAATGAAGAATCCCGTTAAGAGAGCATTACTGGAATACAAATCACTTTCATGGATTTAGAGAGAGATTAATGGAAAAGGAGCCTCGTTGCCCTTTTTAGCTTTCTTACCTGATATATTTGTGATGTTTCATAACTCTTCGATCTCTCCCTTACACTCAAGAGGATTAATCTGTCTTCTATATCCCACAAATCCCTCTCAGTCTCCTACTGCTTATATGTGGGCAGCTCTCCCAATAACCTCTGCTCCAACATCACAGAAGTTTCTGCTGGAGTCATATGCTAAAGGCACAGATACCGAGCTGATGCAAGTGAAGAGAAAATTAGAAATAGTTTAGGGGTATTTAATCAATATCACACAAGCTAGAGTGCTGTTGATTGTCCTTGATATAATCTTTATCCTCCAACACAGTTTTGACTGTCTGAGTTTTGTTTTGAAGTCATGCAGTGTGACTACCCAACTAATAAAGAACCAATAGAAATACAGCATCCGATGACTGATACTAGCTTGGCTGTAAAATGCCAACACAAATATGGTGTTGGCTAGTGTTATACTCACATTATGATCATAATATCAAAATGTTTTTGATTGCAAGTTTGTGTTACAGAATGGGCATTCCATGGTGTCCTCTTTTTACCCAGCCATGACTTAGACACTTTTGTTTTCCAGGCAAAATGTAGAAAAAAATTATAGTTCTATATCTTGTTTTTGCGTGTGCGGCACCATTTTAATTGTGCGTGTCTATGTGGATGAGACAATGTGACATGGACATGGACTTAAAATGCTCAGTATATACTGTCATTCGTGAGTAAAGTAAAGAAGTATATTGTACAGTCTGACATCGAAGGTGTGATATTTCATGGCACCTATTTCAGTGATATCTGACAGGTAGTAATAGAAGCATTTTCTGAATATCACTTTTCATGCATCAAAAATTGCTATTCTATAAACCTATTGGAAATTCCACAGGGAACCCATGACAAAATATGGCAAATTTCTTCCAAGGTTTAGGGCTACAAACAACAGTTTCATAGAGCAAAATGTCTATTTCTGTTCTGCTAACAAAAATAGTATAAGAAATGGATAAGAGAGGGCTAAATCTGGAGAGAACCATGGACAAGGCAGAAACTGAGAGACTGTCATGAGCATATTAAATAAGACAAGCTGTCAGTATGAGGCTTTTGTGCAAGGATGTGTGTCTTATGCAGTGCTGTGTGTGTTGATGAATGTGAGGACAGTGAGGTATGAAGCGATTTATTCTTTAATTGGTCTTAATTTTGAGTGTTTTAGGTGCTCTTACTTAGAGATTGAACATTCCGATCTTGATAGGTTGCATCATTTTGTGCAGGTCATCCTGACATTATCACTAATAATAAGCCACCACATGCACCCTTTCATTCACTGTCTGACCCCATAGTCTACTGCATCCCACTCCAAGTGAAGCAACACCAGCTGATATTCAACATGTATTTGTACATTAATGATATCACTAATCATGCAGGTAGTTGAGAGGTGTGCTATTAGGTAAACTTCACCTGGATGATAAAACAAAACATTGAAGTAAAGGCCCAAGTCACATAAAGGAACCAGGACATCATAGAGACTTGGGGGGGGCTTTTGGCTTGGGCCAGTAAGCAACCACCTAGAACACCCTAGCAACAGCATAGCAACATCCTGATATGGTGGTGGCAGGATTTGCATTAGCAAGCACCACTCACATTTTCTTATGAAAATGTACAAATCTAGTTCTTTTTTATTAATTTGTAGATTTGATAATATCTCTATTTCCTTAAGAAGACTTTGTCTTTCTGCCTGTGCTGTACATCCATGACACAATTCTTTTTCCTTCTCATTGTATCTGTCATGGTCTCTTTCTCTCTTTCTCTCTCTCCCTATACTCTAAATCTTTACCCATCTTTGGAGACTGCCTGTCTCCTTAAATTTCCGCTGCTGACTCCACAGTCTCACTCTGCTTTCCCCACATTCTGGTCACTGGTTATATTTAGATGTTGCCATCCTGAATATGGTACTTCATACACAGGTGTGTGGGTGTGTGTGTGTGTGTGTGTGTGGTTGTTCTGATGAAACAAATTACACACACATCCCACTGTGGCTACTGTAGCAAAACATTCACACACATGGACACCAAGCTCTGACAGATTCACAAACATGCAGGTGTGTGCCTGTGATAGTGTCCTGTAGAATTATCCACAATGTTTAAACTTCATTCATGTACACACTCACGCACACACATACACCTTGGCGTGTTATATTTAGCAAGGAAAAGCAAACAGGGTGTTTCTGCTTTGCTTCCGATAAAGGTGTGACAGCCATTTTGTGTGGGAATCTATTTCCAGCTCATCACAGCACTGTGCATCTGATTTGTTAAATTGACCAAATGCACTAAAAAACTCAAACAACGTGCTTGCTAAATATGTAAAAATACAACTCATATATGCTCTGAAACCACCAGTATTGATATTTCCATTTTTGTTCAAAAACTTAACAAATAATATCTATAATTGGAAGGCTAACTTAGAATAAATAGCTACCACAGGCCTCACAAATCCATGCATTTCAGCACCACAGGAAATTAACAACTGACAAAAAACAAAATAAACACATACAGTACTAATAATGATTGCTGAGATAAGATATTTGGTTGATTAACGTTAATGGTGCAGAAATCGATGGATATCACATAAATTAATTTGCTCTAATTTACATTGCCTATGTACATTGCTATTAAACTACATGTGGAAAGATGGTGTGGCTCAGGGTTTTTGACCTGCGGTCTGCCTGTCAAGGAAGAAACTCGTCTTTTGAATCAGTTCACCAAAGAGCGCTGACAATTAGTGAACTGTTTCAAAAGATGAGACATTCCCTTGACCATTTCTGTAACTCTATGTGATGACAATTGCACATCTTTTATGTGAGTCATTTAATTACCACTTTGGTCATAAACAACCGAGTTGTTTATGACCAAAAGAATGGAAGTGAACAAGAACTATCATTCACTTTAAAGATGCATGCAAAACGAAAGGAATGCAAATGATCGATTCATACATGAATGAGACACTTGTGAGATATAAAGTCACAATTGAGTGATTTAAACCCACAACTTTATAATTCACAATTGCGAGATATAAATCGAAGTTGTGAATTTTTATCACGCAATTGCTAGTTTATATCATGAAATTGTGACTTTATTTTTGCATTTCCAAATGCATTAACGGGTAATGCTTTATTTAAACAAGGAATGGAATAGAAGGAACTGCGTGAGTGAACAGAGAGCTGGAAAGAATAGTGTCTGTACATGTCCTCTTATTTGACTGTCATCTCTTGTTGTATGGATTTGAACGAGTTGGCTAAATTCAGTTAGGTGGTGTGAATTCGTAAGACTTTGAAATAGCCAATTAGGTGACTCCCCCTCGTCTCCTAAAATGCAACAGTTGCTTTCTTCATACACTACACACGCCTGTCTGGACGCAGTGTGTCTTTGGCGGGCTATGGGAGCTTCATGAGCACTATTTGCATGAGGGAAATTATCAGATTTTTTATTTTATTCAATCAATGTATTTTTATCCCACCTGGAAGCCGGCTTCTCTATATGATGATTGGGCAAACTCTCAAATGCTGTAATTCGGTTTATGTAACTTTATAAATCTTTGCTTTATGTTGTAAATAAAAATAGTTCTGTATTCACTAGTTCACCAAGTGGGAGGTTCTTGTCAGGAGTGAATGAACGTAAAAGGAGACACTGTTTGATGTGCAGAGTGCAGAGTTACTGTTCTACTGCATTTTATTTTACTGTTCGCATGAAAACTCAGTGATGAGTACAGGGTAGTAAAAACATTCAGGGCTTTTCCTTAAACATTTGGGGCTTAAGCCCAGTAAGCCCACCCCTAGCGTAGCCCCTGTCGATGGGGTTGAATTCAGTTTCAGTATTCAGCCATATTAACCGACAGAGCCTAGCAGGCCTCTGCACACAGAGCCAGTGTTCTCCCCCCTCATGAGAGAGGGAAGCAATTTGTCATAGAGGAACTTTTTGGCATGGCCAGGGACTGAGAGATTTCTCCTCTCAATGTTATTGCAGCATTAAACAGTGCAGAGAGAAAACGAGTTCAAAGAGATGTCAGTGTGGGAAGCAGGGTGACTGAGAAAGTTTATCTGTGTTTTTTAGACATTTTCACCTGATTTTCCAGACAAACCTTAAGAAATCCACACTGCATCTACACTGAGAACAATCTGCAATTGATTAGATCGGTGAGGCCATGTGTAGCTACATGTGTGAATAATGGTGAATAATCACATGATATGACCATGATAAGAGTAAGCATGTGCAATTCCTACTTTATATGAATACTAATATTGATGATGGTGATTATATTTGAACTTACAATGGTTTCTATGTAATAAAATAAAAATCTGAATAATTTATGGTAAAATAAAGGCAGTTGTGGTTGCCAGAAATATACAGTTAAAATACAGTTACCATATTTTAGGCATTACCGGATGTCATTTTTGTGTACATTAGAGGGCGACCATCAGTGTATCTTGCCTGAAACCGACATCTAAGGTAGTAGAAAAGGCCTATACCAGTTAATCAGCCAATTGATTTTAATATTGATTAGCCATAATAGAATGTAAAAAAAAAAAAAGCCTTTCCTTACTATTACTGGCAAAAAGTCTTCAAGAGTCCAGAATGAATAAAATCCCAGATGCAGTTTATTCAACCAAAATTCCAATAATAAGCCTGTAGCCTCAGATGTCAGTGAGCCAGATTCTGTAGCCTCAGACGTTCCTGAGCCAGCGCCTGTAGCCTCAGACGTTCCTGAGCCAGCGCTTGTAGCCTCGACCGTCCCTGAGCCAGCGCCAGCAGCCATGACCGTCCAAGAGCCAACGCCTCCCGAGCTTCCTAGAGCTCCGCCTCCCGAGCTTCCTAGAGCTCCGCCTCCCGAGCTTCCTAGAGCTCCGCCTCCCGAGCTTTCCAGAGCTCCGCCTCTCGAGCCTCCCAGGGTTCCGCCTCTCGAGCCTCCCAGGGTTCCGCCTCTCGAGCCTCCCAGGGTTCCGCCTCTCGAGCCTCCCAGGGCTCCGCCTCTCAAGCCTCTCGAGCCTTCCAGGGCTTCGCTTCTGGAGCGTCCTACGGCGCCACCTCCCTCGGCTCCACCTCCAGAACCTTCCAGACCTCCGCCTCTAGAGCCTCCTACGGCGCCACCTCCATTGGCTCTGCCTCTAGAGCTTCCTACGGCGCCACCTCCCTCGGCTCTGCCGTCTGAGCCTCCTATGGCTCTGCCTCCCATGGCTCCGCCTCCCAAGCCTTCCAGGTCTCCGCCTCTAGAGCCTCCTACGGCGCCACCTCCATCGGCTCCTCCTCTAGAGCCTCCTACGGCGCCACCTCCATCGGCTCCGCCTCCTGAACCTTCCAGGTCTCCGCCTCCAGAGCCTCCCAGGCCTCCTGAACCTGTCCCTGTCCTTTGGCCGCCTCCCAGACCCCCTGAACCTGTCCCTGTCCTGTGGCCAGCTCCCAGGCCACCTGACCCAGTCCCCGTCTTGTGCTCCCCTTGGACTGTCTGTCTGCCCCTCTGTGCCCCCGTGGACTGCTCGCCTGCCCTCTGTGCCCCCTTGGACTGTCTGTCTGCCCCTTTGTGCCCCCGTGGACTGCTCTCCTGCCCTTTGTGCCCCCTTGGACTTCCTGTCTGCCCCTTGTGCTCCCTTGGTCTGTCTGTTTGCCCCTTGTGCTCCTCTGGTCTGTCTGTTTGCCCCCCCCCCCAGATGATTTTTTTTTTTTTTTCATTTATTTTTTTCTCTGAGGAGCGTCTGGAAGCCGCTCCTTTGAGGGGGGGCTATGTCACGATTCCCTTGTTGCCTGCCCTGGGTTTCACTTGTCATTGTTAAATGTACTACACTTCCCAGAATCCACCTGCCATCACCACTACCATTTTGTTCATTGTTCTCACCTGTGTCTAATTCAGTCATCACTCCCTGGTTATTTAAGCCCTGCTTTTTGTTCACTCCTTGTGGTTCGTTGTATGTTGTAGCCTGGTATGTGTCCTCCTGCCCTATTGTTTTAGTTTATGTTTTGTTTCCCCATTGTGGGCTTTCCTTTGTGTTTTGCCTGTATTCTAATCAATAAAGAAACCTGCATTTAGATCCTCTATCCTCGCTGCCTCATTCGTAACAACCGGTGACATGAGCACCGACTTAATTCGGTACCCACGCACTGTCTGACTGACACATGACAGCTTTCAAATGCTCACATGCTTATTTGAGCAAGTGCTCTGTTACTCCTTTTACACTAAAATGGACAATTAATCAAATTAAAATCGTGATATGTTTCAATTGTGATTATTAAACTGCTAAAATGGGGCAGCCACACTAGGCTTTGAGCACACAAATCTTTTTCGGACAACGAAACAAATCTGGATATGATGTCACACGGGAGTTCTGGTGTAAGAACATAATAAATCACAAATTATAATATTTTAAAATGTTAAAATATATTGTCCACTCACTTTCCTGAAACATAAATATCACAGCTTTTAAATATGTATCCTTTGAATTGAACCAAGTGGTCAGTGTGTTTTGGTCTCCTATTGCTCGTGCGTCCTTTAGTCGTACATATTCACGGTTCAGAGTTCATCAAGCTTGAACTTTGGTACGCAGCATAGTACAACATTTCTTGATCTTGTTTTTCCGCTCTGCTGCATTCAGATGCATTTGAATGGGAGTGAATATAGTGCAAATTATAGTGTGACTGCCCCTGAAATCTTTGTCTGCATTCGAGCAGTGTGATTATTGGTGTGAAGCCAATTGCGCATATACTGGAAACGCCACAGACGTTGAGAATCATCCACATTGTATGAGATGACAGAGCACAGCACTAATCCACTGTAAAGTACATATTACATGTAGAATATATATTTAGATAGTATTTATATAATTAAATCACAATTTAGTAAACTGTTTATCCATCAGAAGACGTGAAGATTCCTTCAAACCACACATCAAAATAAAAGCATGCTTCAAAATAAAAGGCACCTGAAATTTAAGAAATCGCAAAAGAAATATATTACAACTGTAAATTAAAATGTAATACTCACTGTAGTAATATTATTATTAATAAATAATGATTCATTAATAATGATGATAATATAAAAAAACAAATCAAGCAATACATCACAAGGAAAAGTTATTTTGTACGGAACAAAAGTTTGTTAAAAAATGCAATGGTATGTTGAAAAGTATTTTTTAATTTTTTTAGGTCAAATCATTTTGATTTGTATAGTGCTTTTCACAACACTCATCTTTTCAAAGCAGCTTTACAGAAAATCATGCTTTTACAATAATGAATGAAACCGTAATATCTATGAAGTCATAGTCATCATTCTGTAGTTTGATTAAATATGATTGAAAATTGTGTATAAAAATAAATATTTCTATTTATAGCACCAGTGTGCAAGCCAAAGGCAAACACCATAAATATAATGCCAATATTAGTTATTTCTGTTCTGTGCATGTCATGGTTTAAAATTATTAAACTAAGTAAGTGTTAAGGGTCAGTGTTTAAACAAAGATTTTTATGAACTGTAAGATTATTGACTAATGTCTTTGAAGTCTATCCTGGATTAAATGCAGAAGTTCACATATATGCAATTGTCCTTTGTTTGTTGGCTGATGAAGGCTTTTGTTGGCAATTAATTGATAGTCTATATATTCAATATCAAGAATGTAGTCCATCATTAGACCGAGGTGAAGGAGGCAGAGATCAGTGAGGTGCATTGCAGATCAACCAGCAAGTCATTTCAGTGAGAGTCGTGAGGTCCATCCTAAATCCAAGGTTCAGGCAGTGGCATATGAAGTGTCCCATGTCTTACAGTTGGCATCAGTTCATCCTTTGAAGAACATCGTAAAAGACTGAAGTGATGTCTGACTAGCACCGGCAGCAGTTAGTCGTCATCACTCAGTAAAACATAGCAGTGGAGTCCGACATCAAGCATCTGCACTTAATTCACTCACTCATCACTGCTTGCATAAACAACTCACTTTCAAGCCACTTCACTATCAAGTCTCACACAAAGGACTGTCAATGGTTCTTTACCTGTCTGTATTTGCACTTGATCTTCATCTATATCTGTTTAGTGCTTACTGCTGTTTCGCCTGTTACCTCTTCTTCAGTGTGTGAAGCTTCTCTTCTGCATGATAACACCTGTACCATTGATTTCACTGTGTAAATCCTGTGAATCTAAATAAACGCTCTCGCACTTGGTTTCACTAACTACAAATTGTGTGGCTTGAATTCCTGGCATTCATATAGCCTATATATTTCTGCTAAAGAAAAAGTACAAGTAGATAACACAACAGCATTTCTCCGAAATAAAGGATGGTTATTTACTGCAGTCATGTCTTTCTATTGTTATTATTATTTCGATTTTTTATTTTATTTTATATTGTTTTTAAATTGTTTTGGTTGACTGTTTTGGTTTGTGAACGGCACTTGGTCTGTGGTCTGTGCAAGTTTCTCTTGTAAACAATGACGTGCTTCCCGCCGCCACCAAGTAATGTGTGACCTTACCATCAAGCTTTACGTCATCCCTCTCATGAGCACGCATCACAGTTATGTTTGGAAGTGAACATGTGTAGTTAAAAATAATATAAGTATTTTTTTGTTTCTAAAAATAATCAATCGTTAGGGTTCAAAAGAACTTTATTTGTCGACTGGAGTCATGTGGATTATTTTGATGCACCCTAAATATGCATTTTGTACTGTCAAAAATATTGACTTTTTTGTTTACAGGAGGAAACATGAATTGAAATCATACAAATATTAAAATCTGTTTTGATGAAGAAAGAATCTCAGACACATATTGGATGGCCTGAGGGTCAATTATCAGCAAATTTTCACTTTTGGGTGAATCATTTCTTAACATCAATAAACAATACTATATCATAGTACAGCATTTATTAATCTTTGTTAATGTTAATTTCAACATATAGGCTACAAATTTTTATTTAAAAAATGTATTTGTTAGCATTAGTTAATGCACATTGAACTAGCATGAACTAACAATGAACAATTACATTTTTGTAAACTAACATTAACAAAGATGAATACATTCTGTAAAAAATATATTGCTCATTGTTAGGGGGGGCATGTGGGTCCACCACCCACAAGGTTCAACATGGGGTCAGGTGCAATGCCTTATAGGCAGGGAGGTTGAGAGATACCAACTCACAGTGTTGGCTCTGGAACCAAACGCCTCGATAAGTCCCCGGCTGGCTGCCTCACAGATGGAGTTTGTCCCGGAGGACGAGAGGGTCACCTCAATGCGACTTAAGGTCGCAGAGAGGAAATCTTGACTGTTGTGTGCTTATGCACCAAACAGCAGTTCAGAGTATTCAACTTCTTGGAGAGAGTGGGTGGGGTTCTGGATAGGGCCCCAATTACAGACTCCATAGTCCTGCTGGGGGACTTCAGTGCTCACGTTGGCAATGACTAGGAAATCTGGAGTGGGGTGATTGAGAAGAATGGCATGCCTGATCTAAATTCGAATGGTGAAATGTTATTGGACTTCTGTGCTAGTCATGGTATGTCCATAACAAACACCATGTTCAAACACAATGATGCTCATAAGTGTACTTGGTACCAGAGCTCCTTGGGCCAAAGGTCAATGATTGACTTTGTAGTCATTTCATCTGACTTGAGGCCACGTGTTCTGGACATTCGGGTGAAGAGAGGTGCTGAGCTTTAAACCGATCACCATCTGGTGCTGAGCTGGATAAGATGGTGGGGAAAACTGACAGACAGTCCCGGTAGACCCAAGCGCATAGTGAGGGTGTACTGGGAATGAATGGCAGAGAAGATTTTAACTCCCACCTCCGTGAGAACTTCTCCCATGTCCCAGAGTTTGTGGGGGACATGGAGTCCAAATGAAGCAAAGTCCGCAGCATGGGAGGAGTTTGGGGAGGCCATGGTAAAATACTTTCTGTTGGCCTTCAAGAGGTTCTGGAGAACCATCCGGCAGCTCAGGAGGGGTCTGAGGAACCTCACTCAAATCTGACCTCAAATGAGGACATTATTGGGAGGTGGAAGGAACACTTAGAGGATCTCCTAAACCTGAGAGATATGCCTCACTTACAGGAGGCAGAGCCAGAGGCTTCCGGTGTATCAGAGTTAATTTTCCTGGTGGATGTTACAGAGGTAGTTAGGAAGCTCCTCAGTGGCAAAGCTCCGTGGATGGGTGAGATTCACCCGAAACTGCTTAAGGCCCTGTATTTTTTGTGTCTGTCATAGCTGACACACCTCTGCAATGTTGTATTGAACTCCGGACAGTGCCTTTGGATTGGCAAACTGGGGTGGTGGTCCCTATATTTAAGAAAAGATACCAGAGAGTGCGAGCCACCTACCGGGTTATCACACTTATCAGTCTCCCCGGGAAAGTCTATGCCAGGGTGCTGGACAGGAGACACCTCTGAGTTGAACCTCAGATTGAGGAGGAAAAATGTGGATTCCGTCCTGGCATGGAACAGCTTTTCACCCTCTCACAGATAAATGAGGGGGCATGGGAGTTTGCCAATCCAGTCTACAAGTGTTTTGTTGACTTGGAGAAGGCCTACGACCATGTTCCCCGAGAAATTCTTTGTGAGTTGCTTTGGGAGTATGGGGTGCCGGGTCCAATACTGTGGGCCATTCAGTCTCTGTATACGCAGAGCGAGAGCTGCGTGCGCATACTTGGCATGAAGTCAAGCTCGTTAATTTTGGGTGTTGGACTCTGCCAAGGTTGTGCCTTGTCTCCACTTCTGTTTTTGATTTTCATGGACAGGATATCGAGGCACAGCCGAGGGCAGGAAGGCATTCTAGGTGGGGTACGGAAGGTGATGTCTCCACTTTTTTGGATGATATTGTCCTTTTGGCAGCATCACATGGCCCAGAACCTGATTGAGAGATTATATCTCCCAGTTGGCCTGGGAGCAGCTGGGGATCTCCCATGTTGAGCTGGATGAATTTGCAGGGGACAGGCATGTCTGATCTTCTCTGCTCTCCCTATTATCACTGTGACCCTAATGGGCGAAGCAGTAAAGAAAATGGTTAGTTCACGATACCTAATGTATTTAATGTTTATGAATGGCACCTTATTGTAAAGTGTTACCAATGTAAAACTACCTTCACACTGCCAAGGCTGCACAGAAACTGCATTTAAACTGGCATTTATTTACACAGACAGTTTAATGCTGCTCAGAGAAGGCATACATTTATTTACACAGAAATTAAAATTGCATACATAATATGAGATTACTGTTTTAAATATGCAATTTTGAATATAGAAATATGAATGAAATATTGCCTATGAAATTATGCCTCAAATATGAAACTAAATTATAAAATATAAGTTCTATCATGACAAAAACAAAGTTCAAGTCTGCTCTGAGGTCGGTTAGAGCAGGCTTAATTGAGACTGGCTTTTATGATGCCTTGCGTCTCTTTACACAGAATTTTAAGCAGGCACAGAGCAGGATTAACTTGGATGTGTAAAGACGCCTTAATTGTAAATTAATTGTGCAGCTTCAATCATAATTAAATTGAAATTTTAAAATGAATGCTGGAAAAAAGCTACAAGATGTTATTTTGTTGAAATTGGCAGTTTCAGATGACATTATGCCTTGGGGATGTTAATGTTTGTCTGACTGAGCCTGCACATTGTGAACAATAAACTGATCTAACAGTAGCAGATTGTTGTATCTGTGTAGGGAAATCCCTTATATATCCTGTTTTAACGTCATGTTTTGTGATCTTTGTGTCACATATTCTACACATTAAATAGAGCTAAAAGCTTTGATTTCTTGAAGTATTGTAAAAACAAACATGGCTTGAGCCTAGTTTTGTGGAAAAATATGTGGAAATGCGAGAGAATCTCGCGGCTAGCATTTGGCTTGTTAATTTAAACAACAACAGAATGTACATGTTTTGGACCATTTGTCTTCTTGGCACTTTTCCAGCTGTGCTCATATGTTGGGATGGCTATGCAATATACATGCTTGAGTAAGATAGGTCCCGCTGCAGGGGCTCATGAAGCGCTGTAAATGGCTCATGTGTACCATGCTGCGTTCATGATCAGCACACACTTATGGTAATGATTCAACCACAAAATGATTGAATGCTGAAAACGTAAATTTAAACCGTATTAGTGGCGCACTGCAGGTGATCAGTAAGATTATTCTGTGTGTGGAAGACACAAAGCCAATGTTTGTAAGCATAAATTCACAAATGGCCGAAAGCACACCAATAGTCACAAGCGACATACAAAGTATCAGGACTAAAAAGGCCATTGACAATCTAATTGGACTTCACAACTCTCAAACACACATTATCCTAAATAAATGTCTTGCAAAAAATAAACATACACACACACACACACACACACACACACACACACACACACACACACACACACACACACACACGTTGCATTAACTGCAGTCCATGTGCCCTGTGCCCTTAAAGGAATGTTCCAGGTTCAATACAAGTTAAGCTCAATTGACAGCATTTGTGGCATAATATTGATTACCACAGAAATTTTTTCAAGTTGTCCCTTTAAATAAACACATTGGGGTTACAGTGAGGAACTGACAATGGAAGTGAATAGGGGCCAATTTTGGAACATTAAAATACTACATTTTTCAAAAGTATAGCCACAAGACAAAGGATGTGCATTTAAACATTATTTTTGTGCAAGTAATTATTTTTAAAGTAATTGCCAATTTTACAACTTTGATGTACAATATAATGTCAACAAACCCTTAAATCCTAAAATGACTAAAAATTACAATTTAAACAGCTTTACAGCTCAAATAATAGACAAGTTTGAACAGAAGAATTAATTCAAATGCTTTTAGAAAATTGTATGCTTCACATTTCTGTGTTTAAACCCTCAAAACATTTGCCATTCACTTTCATTGTCCCCATTCACTTCCATTGTAAGTGCCTCACTGTAACCTCGATTTTTTTCCTGTTTTTAAAGAAAAGGATGAACGAGACTAAATAAATTTTTGTGGTAATCAGTATTATGCCACAAATGCTGTTGATTGAGCCTAACTTGTATTGAACCCAGAACATTCCTTTAAGTAGATTAATGCAATTCAAGGTGGCATAAAATTAAAAGTAAATTTGAAAATGGCAAATAATTTGTCATGTCAGTCTGAATTACCAAGCTTATAAGCTTCTTAATGACATTACTCGTTAAGATAATGAGTTCATAATGACTGAGAGCTCCTGTATAGCCAATTGTTTCCATCTGATTTTACACTTGTAATATCTTTTTTTATCTTTGTGTTAATTTTATATGCAGCAAGCTGTTCATACAGCTGTTCTGTCTGACTTTGGGAGAAATACAGTTAGATTCCTCTTTTATGTTGAAAGGATAATTTTGTGAACTAATTCGAATTTGTCCCCAGAGCTTTTTTTTTACATGCTTTTTTTTTAAGTAACAAGATTGTCTGTGCTCATCTGTCATTTTCTGCCCTTTTCTTTCTTTTTATATTAATGATCAAGGATGGAGACTATGGCTTTTCCTCCTTTTTGTCTCTGTATTTAATGAAGCACAGTTCTAGTCTAAGCATGTGTTATTTTAAAGGGGTCATATAATGCCATTTTTGTACAAGTTAATATGAATCTTTAGGGTCTAAATGAAAATTTTGTAATATACTTTTATTAAAAATTCTCATTAGTATTTTAAGAAAACACTAATTTTACCTGCTCAAAAACAGCTCTGTTTTCAGCACTGCGTTCAGTGCATATGACTTTAAATGATAATGAGCTTTGGTCACCCCGCCCCTCCATTCTCTAATATAAAGGTTAATAAAACGTTACACTTACTTCTTCTGGAGGTGCAGAGGGAATATAAATAGTTGGTACCGAATCTTTTTTCAGCAGCAGCTTCTTAGCAAAACCAGCTTTATACTGACCCTCGTTTATAAAGCAGTCTGGTGAAAAATGATCCGCACAAACATGAACACATTGACGTTGCTCGTGGGGAATATTCCCATCATAAACAAAACTCAGCCACTGCGTCTTCAGCGGTTCAGATTTAGGAACATCAAAATGACTGCTGTGTTCGTTATTACACCGAAGAACAGAAAACCACAATCGCTTAGGCGCCATTCTGCGCCAGTGTATCAACAATGATGACGGACTATGATTGACAGCTCGCTCACGAGCGAGGGCGGGTCTGTGTTGAAACACTGCTGTCAATCAACAATCCTGGGAGGGGCGTTCGACCGTGTGACGTCACACGGTTGAACGGCTCGATTTGAGGCAGGGGAAAATATATAAGGCGATTAAAACAAAAACACTGGATGGATTTTTATCATAATAGGATGGTTGTGTACAGGCACAGCCAACACACATTTCAGTACAATCAACTTGAAAAAGTGCATGTACCATTATATGACCCCTTTAATACACTAAATGCACAATTAAGCTGTGTGTTTTCATGTGTGGTACTATTCTTGGCTTTGACCTTTGGGTTGGTCTCTTGCGTTTGAGAAGGAATAGCAAATACACTGACTGCACTAAAACGTGCGCGGAATGACTTCATTCATAATCAGACAGCAGTTGTTGGTTCCCTTCAGAATATGTCTTTGCTTTTCAGCTGCCGTTGTACTGTTTTGTCATTTGGATATAACTACCTATTGAAATGGCAGTGCTGTGTTGCAGAATTGTGTAATTATCCTTAAATTATACCATCAGTATGCTTCTACTGTTTAATTGTCAGGCGTTTACTGTATGTAGATGTATTTTATTAGTAAGGTATAGAAAAGAAATTTATATTTGTATGTGCCTTTTATCAATAGCCTTGTCCCAAACCTTCCAAGATAAAGAAAAACGAAAGTGAAATATATTTTCTGTCACCTTGGTTTGCCCCTACCCCCACCCCTAGACCTAACCTATTCATTAAACTTTCTGCTTTTTAAAATGTTCATTAAGACATTATTATTAATTTATTAAGCCATTTTCCTCATTTGGGTCATTTTGTCCCAACAATGTAGACAAAGGTAGTCTTTGTGAAGGACTCCGGTTTTGACAAATATGAATGTACTGTACTGTATGTTTGTAATGCACTTTTATTTAGCTTTTATATTACAAAATGCTTTGTTATAATGCAGGCACTTTAATAGAAATAATATATGTAGTAGTTTGTGTACTATCTCAAGCCAACATGATCATGTGATAAGTTGGCATGTTGTTTTTGAGAATTCTGCTAACCTAGGATCGGCCACATTTATGCATGTGATTGTATTCGGTTATACAATATATCACGGTAATTAACATGCACAATATTGTTATCATGGGCACATAAAAATACCGTAGATAATTCTAGATATACTTTTAGCCAAATTGCTTACATTTTTCTGATTACACAGTATTTTTTTTCCATCAACGAATTGAGATTTGTAACACTGTGTGTAGTGGCACAAATTACACATGCACACTCTGATGTAAACAAACCAGCGTGGACTAGAAGCATGGCCCCTTTATCCGCCGTTCTAGTTGGGTTAAAGGCCTTGATATACTTCAGTAGAAGTTCTTCTTTGTTCTTCGTTCAGAAACTAAAAAGAAGTTCTAAACAGCCGAGCAATGGTATACTGTTTCCGAACATTCATACTCCCGCCACACCGATGTGGGAGGCATTTAGAAGTACATTAAAATATGAGGACGCTGTGTAAAATCTTCAAAATGTGTTATTAATGACTTTATGCCTCATTCTGCTAATTTTTCCAATCTGTTTTTGAAAACTGGGAGACAACACTATAAGAGACAACTAGCTATGTGACAACTAAGATGACAAAGAAACTGATCTGTTGTTGCCATTTGCAGATAATGTATTGTTTGCTTTCAAGTGGCCTGAAAGCAGTTCGCTAAAACTCCACTAGGTCCCTAAAATGCAAGTGAATAGTGATCCTTTATTTAAAGCTCCAAAATTCACAAACAGTCAGCATAAACATCATCCATACACCTCCAGCTGTTAAATGAAATCTTCTAAAGAGGCACGATTGCTTTTGGTGTGAAAAAGATACATATTTAAGTAATTCTTTTAACTCTAAATCATGCTTCCGGTCAGAAGAGGTACGTGCGTGTGAAATAATCATATTAGCAAATTAAACGTGAGAATGGACATGCATGCTTCACAGCTGGAAGAGCAGCACTATTTGCAAGTGAGAAGGAGGAGCGCTATACAGTAGCTTGTTTTTTTTTTTTACTCAAAATGGTGCGTTGGTTTGCTTATCCTGGATGTCTCAACCGAGAGGAAAACTTACGAATTACCTCCGTATCATGGCAACGGTCACATGCATGAAAATTTTATACCATCACATGCCTAGCCACATTATCGTGTACAACTGAAATCAACTCACTTAGCAACTTGCTTTTAGTGGCCCACCGTGGACATTTCACCTAGAAAATGGAGCTCACACATGCCCATTTGCCCATCAACACATACTGCTTTGGCCAATGGGGGTAGTGTTTTGCATTTCTGTAAAGACGGCATGTGTGCATGATTAGCTGAGCATATCTTTCTCATCTTTAACAACCTTCATGGTAGGAGCAACACAATCCATATAAAGTTAATTTGTTTCTTAATATACCTTTCACAACACTGTTTTAATATATACAGTATATTTATAAAGTATTCAGACCCTATTATTTTATTTATTTATTTTATTTTCTCCACTTTTTCTCCCTAATTTGGAATTCCCATAGTGATCTAAGTCCTCGTGGTGGCATAGTTACTTGCCTCAATCCGGATGGCGGAGGACAAATCTCAGTTACCTCTGTGTCTGAGACGTCAATCCGTGCATCTTTATCATGAGGCTTGTTGAGCGTGTTACAGCGGAGACATAGTGCGTGTGGAGGCTTCACGCTATTCTCCACGATATCCATGTACAAGCCACCGCGCCCCATCGAGAGCGAACCACATTATATTGACCATGAGGAGGTTACCCCATGTGACTCTACCCTCCCTAGCAACCAGGCCAATTTGGCTGTTTAGGAGACCTGGCTGGAGTCACTCAGCACGCCCTGGATTCGAACTTGCGACTCCAGGGGTGGTAGTCAGCGTCTTTACTCACAGAGCAAAATACAAAGATATCCTTAATGAAAACCTGGTTCAGAGCACTCAGGACTGTGCTGAAGGTTCACCTTCTAACAGGACGATGACCTTAAGCACACAGACAAGACAATGCAAGAGTGGCTTAGGGACAACTCTGTGAATGTTTTTCAGTGGCCCAGACAGAGCCTGGATTGAACCCAATCTAACATCTCCGGAGAGAACTGAAAATGGATGTCCACCGACGGTCCCCATTCAAACTGACAGAGCTTGAGAGGATCTGCACAGAAGAATGGCAGAACATCCCCAAACCCAGGTGTGCAAAGCTTTTCGCATCATACCCAAAAAGACTTGAGCCTCTTAATGCTGCCAAAGGTGCTTCAACTAGTACTGAGATAAGGGTCTGAATAAGGGTCAGTTTTTACTCTTGTGTAGATTGATATGGGAGGAAAAACACACACTTTAAAGCAATTTAGCATAAGGCTGCAACAGATCAAATTATGAGGTCTGAATACTTTATGAATGCACTGTACATAATAAGAGAAGCCAGTTACTGTATATTAAATTCCTGCATCTGTTCAGATGCTACTACATGTGGATTTAGCATTGCTTTCTGTCAAAATAACTAAATAAAGATTGACATGTACCTCTGCAACTATTTGCTTCACCTAATATTACCCTTGCTTATATTTGTAGTTTCCTTAGATGTCCCATGGAGTTTTTTTAACAGTTCCATGGAAAAACGAGCATGTTGACTTTCCAACTTTTCCTGAGAATAAGGAATCTTTATATCCTGTCTACACCCTAGAATTTCCTGTCCAATCTCCACTGTTCTGTTGAATTTGACAGTGTGTTCTCTCCATGGTGTCATGCTAGAATTAGGGTTGGTTTGGTTGACCAGTGAATTTCAGATGTCAGTTCATCAGGTTTACTGTTTAGTGAGGAAAGGTCTTCATCACCCCATAAGTAGGGTTTATTTAAATCCCTAAAAAAATGTATCCAAATGCAGATATTGAGTATCTGTTTGTTCTAATTTTGTTTGTACTTCTACATGTACTTCATTCATTTCACGTTTTAGCATACTAGTTTGGATTTTTTATTTTATTTTGATTTCCTCGTTATAATCCGGTTTAAATCGCTGATCTCCTAGATTGGCCAAACTGGTGCTCACCTGGTTTAGTTGGTCAACCAGCTGGTCTCTCCACCTGACAAGCTGAAAAAGATTGTAAATTAATCGAACATAAGATTTGAGATATTCCCTTTAAAATAGATAACTAACTTCCTGTCAAAGGGTAGATAGGGTCAACTGTGATTTAAAAGCCTCTGTGATCAATACTTTGATTGAATGCAGGCACAGTAAGCAGATTTTGAGGCCACTAGGGCCCTCAATTCTATGTTTAGCCTAAAGGAAAACATCTCATCATAGTTGACTGGTGATATTTGGCCATTAAGGCCTTCTGTCCTTTGTGCTTCTTGCAACAGAGGAAACTGAGTCTGCATATACAGGAGTTTGTCAGCATTTGTCAAAGTATAAGGTAATGCTGTGGCCACTGTTGCAGGTATTTGAGAACTTTCTCAATTTGCTTTCATATGCAGTTTTGAGTACACCATAGGCAAATTTCTTTAATCTGTAAAATGAATGAATTTGAAAAATGTTGCATATGTTTCTTAGGTATAAATAAAATTTAGGTGTTTCATGTATACAAGACTACAGTATGTGAACGTGTCTTTTGTGAATGTGTTTGAATGTCTTGTCAACACACTGGTGACCTTCTCCTTCTACATTCTTCTTCTCTGGAGTCACTGAAACTGTTGCCGGGCAACAGAGGTGCAGAGTTCCTCTCTAAACAATGCTGGACTTATTCAGACCTGAGCTGACTCTTGCATTGCCTGATGAAAATCAAACCTTTGCTATGCCCACCCCTCTGAAAAAGAGAGAGAAAACTTCCTGCTCTGGAGTAGAGAAAGTCTCCTTTCTGTCTCCTCAGGTATTTGCTAATGGGTCACCATGACATAAGAGCCCATTCATGTACCCTCTGTGTGCAGCTCTGGAATAAGGTGAACTTTTTCTATTGACTTATGGAACCAGGATATGGCAGGATCTGACTGAATCATGATTCTGTGTGCTTTTAATTTAAATTATCCAAACCAAACAGTACATAGCAAATGGTCATCATGCATTTACATTTACATTACATTTATGCATTTGGCAGACGCTTTTATCCAAAACGACTTAAAGTGCCCTTATTACAGGGACAATCCCCCTGGAGCAACCTGGAGTTAAGTGCCTTGCTCAAGGACACAATGGTGGTGGCTGTGGGGTTCGAACCAGCAACCTTCTGATTACCAGAATACCAGTTATGTGCTTAGACCACTACACCACCACCATTCATGCACTCACTGAAATTACTTCACATAGAACCTTTAAGGAAAAGTTCCAAACCTGTATGCCAACATCATCTTTTGTGTTCCATGAAAGAATATCATACAGGTTTTGAACAACATTATTGAGTAGTGACAAAATCTTCACTTTCAGATTAACTATCCCTTTAAATGGTTCCATCACTCAGTATTCTATCATTTCATATTTCATGGTTCCATTTAGAAATTTTTATAAGAGTTCAAATAAAAGAACCCTTTAGGGTTTTTTGTTGCCAAGTGAAAAGGTTTTATTTAGTACTCAAATGAAATATTTTCTCTTAGAGTGTATCTTCCTTTTGTATAATTACTTACTGCTCAAGAGAAGTTGCTGAGAGAACTCATGCTGTATCCAATGAAATAAAGACACTTTGTTGTTCTACTTTGATTAAATAATTTTATTTTGATCAGTTACATATAGGGTGTATATCCCTGTGGGAGCATCACAGTAACATCCTAGATACTTTTCTTCTTTATAATCATACTTTCTCTAAAAAATAAAATCACCTTTTAATTTCTGCTTAACATCAGAATTAGGTTAATTTTTTACAGAATTCTTGTATGACAAGAAAATGTGCATTCTGAAATACTCAACTCTCACAATTCAGTAGTAAAAATGATCTCATAAAACTACTTGCAAACATCTGTTTTTGTTGGTAAAATGGACTTGGCATTACAAACAATTAGTCAGATGTTCATCTAATCTAGATCACTGAGAGTGTCAATTTTCAATGCAAAAACAAATTAACAATAATCATTTAATAATTGCCAGCATGTCATAAAACTTTGAAAAGCTAGTAGCCAGGCAGTGAATGGGTAATAGTCCCTCAATGCTAGCACTTACAAAACTGCCAGTGTAAAACTATTGGATTAGACAGTAAAAGAAACCCCCTGATTAGCACACTATTCACACACCCAGTAACTTGTGCAAAATAAATTGGGTAAAATATCAGTTCATTGGTGTTCAACAACAAATGTTGATATGAAACATGTAATTTTGTATAGTGTAAGTCATGCTGTGCCTCTGTGTGTGTGAGTGCATGTGTATGTATGAACCAGTAAAATAATTGGCTCTGGTCTGTTCGAACTATGAACACACAGTTCTCTGAGATGAACAATGGAGAGATTCTTCACTGGTCAGGTTACATGGGTATTTTCAAACAAAAATAAACTAAAACTGAACTGTACATAAAATCTGTTACATTATTTTCCCTTTATACCATCTTATCAGAAAGGGTAGCAAATAAACAAAACAAACATAATAAATACATTGCATCAAAGCCATTGGTTTACAATATATTAAAATTGCTGCATAATATAGTTCATCTTTATATTGTTCTGTTTCTATATAAAACTCATATTTGTAAAAAGAACGAAAAAGACACCTGTAAAAGAATAATAATACAAAAGCTTCATTAAGATAAATGTTCATGTGTAAACACATTGGATTGGACAGAATCACATTCAGACTTTTCACCTGGCATGATGAAAACTTAGAGGATATGATTGGCGAATAGGGACGGTTATTTCACATCATATGGTAAGTCAGACCTTCAAAATGCAGACTATGCCTTAGCTTTTCCCCCTCAATCAACACTTCAATACATAGGCAAGGTGCTTTTTTTTCAAGATGGGAAAAGTCCCTATGAGAACAGATTTATACTTGAACGGCTCCAGACACAGACAGATTTGGTAACAACAGGTTGCAAAAAAGTGACAGTGGTGTGCACTGAGAAAATTTGACTAAACATGAGAATATACAAATTATTGCCGCTGTCAAAGCTTTCATGTTTTGTTAATAATGAAATCCGCTTTAAAATTGCATATATTACAAACTATGTTCTGAAGCAAAGCCATACAGGGCAAAAACAGCGATAAGTAACATTTTCTGCAATTTCTATTATTCCTTCATATTCAAGATCACTCAATGAAAAGCAAAGTGCTTTTCTTAGTGTATGCAACATATTCAAATACCTGTTTTCACTCTGAATCAGCTAAATGAAATCTAAAAACAATTCACAGAATCCACAAAAAGTTACAAGATTCACCCTGTTCAGACCACAACTGCTTTGAAGTGGTCTGAATCTTCCAGAAAATAAATGTAAAAAAAAAAGCTTAACCTCCAGACCTCACTTAACCTCAGAATTAATTTTCCCCCTTTTAGAAAATGGATGGATTGCAGTAGGTAATTAACTTGGCTTCGATACATTATCATCCTTTTCCCTCTCTCCTTCTCCAGTAAAGGGATATGTAAAACCAAAGTAACCCAGCATACAAAGACTTTCATTCTTATAGAGTGAGCTTGTGCATCTTATCCCCAGTTAAAAGAAGGTTTGTCTGTCTGGGTGGGTAACCCGGCACTGTAGAAAGAGTTTGCATGATAAGCAACGATAACCTTGGCTTGGTTCACTTATTAAAATTCTTTCAGTATTTCTGCTCTTCTCTTGGGCATACTGTGTGAGGTGCTTGTGTTCTGTTTATCCTGGCAAGCTGTTCGGAAATTCCTCATCAGCTGACAAAAAGTATGAAAGCATTTACATGTATTTTCTACATTAGAAAAAAGATCATATTTACAATCCAGTGTCCCTTTCAGCTATAGTTTATGCTGTCCTTAGGAGTCCCTCCAGTTTCATTTATATAAACACAGTTAAAAGAAGAATAGAAACAATATTATAAATTTCAACAGCCTCAGGTGTCATGCATGGCAGCATGATGTAACTGGCACTGCATTCAAATGGTAAGTGCTAAGAAAAAGAAAGGAAAATACATTTAAATATAAGCAAAAAATAAAATAAAAAAATCTTTACGAAAGAAAACATGACAAGGGACCAGACCTGTGATTCTGCCAGAGTTCTTAAGGCAGGGCTCACCATACAGTTTGTTTTTGTTGGGTAGGTGTGTTGTTAGTGATTCCTTCGGTTCAATATTTACACATTTTTGGAAATTTGGCTTTTTGGTGAGCCCCTGTTGGCTGTCAGCATCATCGGTACTGGTCCCTAATAGGAATGTGATGCTATGGCACTTGGTGCAGATCGACAGGCAACGTGATAGGACGGGAGCATTTGTCTGTGCTGTGATCAGTAGTATGGCACTGAGAGCGCTAATGCACCCTCTTCTAACCACCCATCAAGAGTGCATGTGGCTCTTTTCACCCTTCTTAATAAACATCATTAATAGCTTCACACCAGCTGCTGATTGGCTGACCTTTGTACATTGCATTGCCTCTTGTCAGCTGATTGGTGCGATTAAAGGTTTCCTGTGGCAAGCAAGGCGCGATTTGAATTCAGAATAGCCTTCACAGAAAGGAACGAAAAAAGCAGAGATGACGATGCTGATGATAGCAGTGATCAGAGTATGTTGCGTGTGCGTATAGTGAGTTAGTTGCTAGTTTTCTTCTTTCTGCTTCTCTCCTTCACTTCTCTCATTCAATATTCTCTTCATGTTGCAATCATTTGGTGACCTGAGAGAAAAAAAAGAGAAAGAGAAAGGGTTAGTCCCTGGCTGTTTGTGTTGAATAAGATTTGGAGCAGTAGCATTCTAGTCGCTGGCTTCTATATCTCAGTACCCACTGAGCCATCTGTCTAATTCTGCAGGAGAAGCTGGATAACTGAGGGGATGCACTCCCACATTTAAATGTGGTTGTCTTTCTCAATATTTACAGTGTATACATGGCCAAATTGTGTCTATCAAAAACTAGCATTCTTTTTAGTATCATTTTAAATAGGTCCACAAAGAAAACCACAGAGTACTACAGCATTGTATAATTATATTCCCCTCATGTAAGGTTAGTTCACCCAAAAATGAAGAATTCTCTTATAATTTACTCACATTCATGCCGTCCAAGATGTGTATGACTCTGCTGAACACAAACGAAGACTTTTAGAAGAATTTCTCAGCTCTGTAGGTTCATACAATGTAAGTGAATAGGTGCTAAAATTTTGAAGCTCCAAAATCCACATAAGGGCAACATAAAAATACTCCAGACAACTCAGGTGGTTAAATCCATATCTTCAGAAGCAATATGATAGGTGTTGGTGAAAAACAGATCAATGTCTTTTTTTTACTATAAATTCACTTCTCTGCTCAGTCAATCTCCACTTTACTTTCACTTTGACATACTTCTTCTGTTTTTGGTGATTCACATTCTTCAAGCATATCGCCCACTACTGTGCAGGGAGGAGAAACAATGACTTAAAAATGTATCTGTTTCTCACTCACACCAAACATATTAAGTCTGAAGATATGGATTTAACAACAGGAGTCATATTGATTACATAGTGCTCCTTTTATGTGGTTTTGAAGTTTCAAAATGTTGGCACCCATTCACGCATTGTGAGGACCAACAGAGCTGAAATATTTTTTTCTAAAAATCTTAATTTATGTTTTGCAGAAGAAAGAAAGTCATACACGTTTTGGATACCAGGAGGGTGAGCAAATCATGAGAAAATAAAAATTTTGGGGTGAACTATCAGTTTAACTAAATGTTTTAAAGAGCTGAGGTATTATACCCTCAGATAATCACATTGGTGACGTTTTACGGAGCATCCAGGGTCTTGATAAGGATTTGTCTGTCATTATGCTTTGAATCATCTGGCCTAGAAGCTCCTCTATTGCTTTAGAATACACTAAACAGGGATTAGAGATTTAGACAGCGATGATTTATTGTGTTCTTAATTATGTAATAGTACTCACACATGTAGACTATACAACCAATGCTTTGGTACTGAAATTCAGTAATTATGGACAAATTCCGGATCTGGCCATTTAAACTTTGCATATTTATGTAATATTGTCTTTTTAATTTCATACATAAACTGAAACCCTAAAGTACAAATTCTACAGTTTAAAGTATTGGGTAGATTACTTGTGAAATGTAATCTGGTATTGGTTAAATTACACAACGGAAATTCTAATCAGTAATGCGTTTCTTTAAGATTACACTTTTTATACTTTACAATTTGATCTAATCTGATAACTTCTGGATTACTAACAGCATGTTTTGATAAATCTAATTTTAACTGTATTTAATACCAATTTACACTCCTTTTTATAAACATTATTATACATGAAATCAGTTTAGACTGGCAAATAGAAAAGAATAGAAAAGACTAGAATGCCTGAAAGATTTATGGAGGACAATTGTATTATCACTTATTAAAAAATATTCTCCAAGAGTGAAGACAAGCTTTCTTTGGACAAGACTATCCTTTGTGGTATCATTCTGCTGTTTGTGGTCTTATCTGATATATAACTAGATAACTAGTTAAAAATTAAGTGCTCAAAATGCAACATCGCTTTAGTGATTAACACATCCTCCATCTGCTTGATAATCCAAGGGAAGCAGTCCTCTTTTCATTGCACACTTGTTCCTTTTAACACTCTCATTCACTACTCCTTGCATTGGTAGGAGGCTATTCCTGTCTCTCTGAAATCTTTTGCCCTCATCAAGGCTAATGTCACAATAGTGATTTTTTTCCTTACTCCCACGCCCGCTGTCACATCACCCTGCCTCCTTGTAATTCCTTTTCTAATAGTGCATGTGTGGGTGTCTGTCTGTTACATAACTCTGCAAATTATCCTCCACTTTGTGCTTTGACCCCTATAGACTCCATTGATCAGAGAACATTTCCCATCAATTTAAGTGACTGAGGCAGTATGTGAATTAATTAATTAATGAATTAATTAATTAATGTTACATTTATATAGCGCTTTTCTGAAACTACACTCAAACCGCTTTACACAGTTAACAGGGGACTCGTCTCAACCTACACTAGTGTGCAGCATCCACCTGGATGATGCGACGGCAGCCATAGTGTGCCAGTACACCACACACCAGCTATTGGTGGATAAGAGAGAGAGTAGAGAATATGTATTGCCTTCATTCTCTTATTTATGCTAATTGATGTGCCTCTGACAAGGCCATGGTTGATGCTTTGTCCAACCAAAGATATCTCATTGACATTTCTAATTAAATTAGTGACTCAGTTTAGGCTGTTAACCCAAAGTTGGTAAATAGCAGTAGTTTTGCTAATTAGAAAGTGGAGAATGCTGTGGAGTAGTAGGAGGCTATCTATAGTAAGTAGTGATGGAAATCATAAGGAATTTAACAATTATGGTTCCAATACTAATTCCACTTAACAATTCTGGCTCCTTAACGATTCTTTTAGTACTTTTTAGGAAGTATCCCCCCCTTAAATAATTTGTCTAAATATATACTGAACAAAAATACACAACGAACACCAGAATAACTCTGTTTGATTTGGTTAAAAAAAAACGAAACAAAAACAAACAAATGACTCATTAGACCGATTCAAACCCATAACTCATGTGAGTCTGTTTGACAGATTTACTAAAAAAGAACTAGCTCATAAGAGTCATTCGTTTGTGAATAGGACTGCACGTTACACTGTCGTGTTGCATCTGCATCGCAGAAAGAATGAAGATGCTTAAGAACTGTTAACAGAGATTAATTTGGTTATAGATTTTTCTTAATGGAATGATTCTTGTTTCCCAACCCTATTTCTAATTTTAAATCTAACTGCAGAACAAAACTCCTTGACCTTATTTTAACGGTCACTGTAAATATAAATGTTTACTTTTAGAACAGTTGAGGGACTACTTATATTTAGTGTACTGCTCCCACACACATTGTCTTACACTTAAAAAACTGGCCACCAGACAAGCCGGTTTGCCTAATATTATATGTTTTCATTCTCTATCTTTTGATGCCACACTCTTTCTTTAGGGCAATAAAGCTACGGTAATTATACAAAAAGACTCATAACAGTGAGTGTGAAAGTCTGTTAAGAGAAGGAGGGGAAGGAGCCAGGAATAGGCTGTGAAGAGGAGCCAGATTTAAGATTATAAACTGCTGAAATACCTTGGTCACTCACAGCACTACTCAAAATGTGAATTATAATAAACAGGTCAAGCCAACAAAAGTCCATAGCTAATAAGGTCAAGGTTTTATAACCTCTTTTTACACGTCACTCTGGAATACTCGATTCTGATTGGTCAATGTTGCCAATCAGATATTTTATATTCATGCATTTATTAATTTATTTGGTTAGTAGCGGTGTAATAACTGGGATAATGTACAGTCAGCCGGATGATATTGCTGAATGTACATTATCCCTTACATATCATTCTATTTATTTCTATTCTATTATATATTCTACATTGTATTCTATTCTATTTATAAGTTAATTTAATCAAAGACCCTATAAACATCAGTTATTATGATGCTTATGTACTAAACAAAGGGTAAATAATGGTTATGTGTGCAGCGGTAGGTTATCATCTCTCCTCTTGCAGTCTTGAATGCTTTCTCATAAATAAGATTGAACCATTGTATTCTTTACTTAAAAAGGTCATAAAGACAACAATTGTGTAAGGCAATGACAAGGGGGGGCCTTTGTTGGAGGCTTGCAGGAATTTGACCAGGTCTTACCTTTACTGTGGATGGTGTCTGGGAAAGCTGTTCCACTCTGGAGAAACAGAAGAATAAAAAAAAAATTTGTAATTAATAATGAGTGTTTGCAGCTATTTTTGCCACACTTTTCACAATTATTGCATATCGACAGTGGCCCTTAAAATATATGGCAAATTTACATTTGCGTTCATTAAATATGAGAGTTGTAAAGTAGGGCTCTATGGGTAGAAATGCTGAAGCAGTCACCACTAGCGGTTGGGTAGTAAAGTAAGCTAGTGAGGATTTAGATTCTGTAAGACTTAGTAAAATTAACATAGAGTTAATTAACATACTGTAGAGTTATTTATCATTCACCATTGACATGACCTTTGCTTTTTGCATTATTATATTTTTGGTAAAAAGAAAATGAATTCTCAGTTCTTCTCATCATCTCAGCATTTTCGGTTCTTCTTTCTGTTGTTTTGCCCTATGATAAGCTCTACTTGCTTTCTTGTAATTTCATTCACTCTGTTAGCATTCTCAATGGAGATACATGGTGATACACACAGATCAGGGATGCTTATATCTATAGTAAGCCCCCATGGACACCATGCCAACTGATGCCACGGAAAAATTTGAAATGAGACAAATGTGCGTGTATGTATATAAATGGCTCCCTCTTGGCCCAAAATAGAAATCTAGAAATAATAGAGCACTCTTCAAGCTCAATATATATTCCTTCGCTCCAGTGAACGCCTTTCATTTTACATGTGACTTTTTTATAAATAGAGGAGAGGACACTTGAGGACAAGTGAGAATACTGTATTCAAGTAAAAGATATTTGTCAGGCATGAAAAAGCATAGCTCTAATTAAGGCTCTATTTCTGGACTGGATTGAACCCCACGATGATGCAATGCATATGAAAAATTATGAAAAGGATGTTATGTAAGAGAGTATTGGTTGGAAAATTTTAATAAGAAATGCACAGGCTCATTACTGCTGAAGATGAGATTATAGTTAGGCTAAATAACATGTAAAGCTGGAACATCACAATAATCGTAAGTTTTATACCGATATATGCTGCTCCGGGTTCGCATATTACAGCAATGGTAAATATTGGAGCTTTTTCAAGAAAGGCTAATTTTCAGAATTTGCTCCCTGGTTGCTCTTCAATAAAAAATCTCAACCTGTCATATTTATTCTAAATTTAAATATAGCCAAATGTATATTTAATTCTGATTAATTCAAGACCTGAACACAGTATCTGCATTCTTATGATATACAACAGGAAAACTATAAATAATCCAATACAAATGTAGAGTAGCTCCTTGTGAGAAATTAGCATAATAATCGACTTATGTTGTAATAGATGGCTAGCCAAGAAGAAAAGTCAACCTCCTAGGTTGTCTCTCTAAGACTTATCGTGGGAAGATCTTCAGGGAGTTCACAGTAATCCGACATACCACCCTGCCTAAAAATGTCCCCAAGCCGACTGGAAGGAAGTCATTTTTGAGTGGCAACACATACAGGAAATCCACTTGATAAAAGGCCCCCGCAAAAAAGAAAGCTGAGTCGCTAAGTTTTTCTTAACCTTTTAAGGACATGGACTCTTCTATAACCAAAACCAGAATATATTTTAGATAAAGGATTGTTTTAAAATTTCTGTGAAAATATACACACATATAGCACAAAGTTTCTTATAAGGGTTTAAGGGTTTAAATGCAGTGACGTGTCTGGGTAGTTAGAATAGCAAGTGAGCACATTGGGGTTTATTTGATGTATAGTTGTCCTCATGTCATGACTGTTTTTACTGGACAAAGTCTTTAAAAAAAACTGGCCATGAATGCGGAACTTGTCAGTCAGCTTGTCTTTGCTTAGTGCTGTTGTACTGAAATGACATTTATTTTGAAATGATAATGGTTAAATGGATGGTTTGGGTTAGGGAAGATGGCTCTTGATCTACCTTTTTGACCAGTTAATTTCTTTTTCATTACATTTCCAGTTGTTTGTGACTGATACATCTTTTTTTTTTAAATAAATGTTATAGCGATTGCATATGCAAAGAGTAATTTCCAGCTGATTGAAAAACAAAATTACAGAATTGGCAGATCACTTATGCAGAATGTCTTTCTTTCAGAATAGAGCTAGATCTCACTTATTGCCCACCTAACTCATTCGTCCTCACAGATTATCTAGATTCACCTGAGGCTATTCACCAGTGCACAAGGATGGCCAAGGTAGCCTAAATCACCATGGCAACAAGCTATTCACCAGACTGTCATTGTCAGTGGAGGAAATGAGAAATGATAGACTCATTTATGAATTTATAGTGAGAGACTTATAGAAAAACGGAAGCACCTCAATGTCATTAAATAGTTAGCATAAAAATAACGTAAGATTTAATTGAATTAATTCAAGCTATCTAGGTAAAGAGTAAAGGCGCAGGCACTCACTGTTTCTCTGCTTTGTCACGATCATCTAGGTAGAAAAGGGCAGTGGCGAGGAAGAACATCCCTCCCAGAACGATGACAAAGGGGCAGAGCATGAGGGCATAGCCCAGACTCAGAAACTGCCATAACACTGACGTGGCATAGCTCTCCTGCAGCGAATCTGATATCTGAAAGAACACACAGAGACACAATCAAAAGAAATACTCATTAGTAAACCAAATATGTAATGATTAGCTTCCTAATATTGTCTTCAAGAGCTGAGCAGTGTCAGTCAGTTAGTGAACATATAGATGGACGGTTAATTATTTTACAAAACAGTCCATTGCTTTACCTTTTCTTAAGCTATTTGTATCTGTTGAACAAAGAAATAATAAATCAATAAAAAAAGACAATGACCATTTATTTAAAATATTGATTCAATTAGGGAAACATTGAATATGTTTTTATTTAACACAACCTTTAAATTACTTTTTTATGTTGTATTTTCCCTAAGGATTTGCTCAGACAATACGAAAGTGTTAATTCTGAATTTTAAGACTAAGCCCACTGTTTCATAACCATCATTTCAGGAAATTACTTTTAAGGGATGTGCTACTTTTGAAGTGAAAAGAGAAAAAAATTATATGTAAAATTTATTGTTCTAGCTTTGCTAATAAAATCATACCAAAAAGATGAAAATTAAATTCACAATTTGTGACTTAATACAGAACAAAACTATTTATCGAAACATAATATGACAGTAATGTTTCAGTCATGCAACCTTCGTCAGTCATTTAAAGAGATAGCTCACCCAAAAATGAAAATGCTTTCAGAATTTACTCACCCTCATGCCATACCAGAGGTGTGTGACTTTCTCTCTTCTGCTGAACATAAATGAAGATTTTTAGAAGAATAGACCAGCTCTGTAGGTCCCTACAATTTCAGTAAATGGGTACCAAAATGTTGAAAGTCCAAAAACATATTAAGGCTGAATAAATGTAATCCATGAGACTACAGTTGTTAAATCCATGTATTCAGAAGTGATATGATAGGTGTGGGTGAGAAACAGATCAATATTTAAGTCATTTTTACTGGCAATCTCCTCTTTCACTTTAACATTATTCTTTTGTTTTTACTGATTCGCATTCATCGTGCATATCGCCACCAACTGGGCAGGGAGGAGAATTTATAGTAAAAAAGGAATTATAAATATTGATCTGTTTCTCTACCACACCTATCATGTCACTTATGAATATATAGATTTAACCACTGGGGTTTATGCTGCATATACAGTATGTCCTTTTTGGACCTTCTGAGTTCTGGTCACCATTCACTTGCATTGTGAAGACCAACAGAGCTGAGTTATTCTTCTAAAAATCTAATCACATCTGGGATGGCATGAGGGTGAGTAAATGATGAGAGAATTTTCATTTTTGGGTGAATTATCCCTTTAAGAGCAAAGAATGACAAACTGGCAAATTTAAAATAAAAGTAGTCAATCAGAAATGTATATTTTTCTGGGGCTTGGGTAGCTCAGCGAGTTTTGACGCTGACTACCACCCCTGGAGTCACGAGTTCGAATCCATGGCATGCTGAGTGACTCCAGCTAGGTCTCCTAAGCAACCATATTGGCCCGGTTGCTAGGGAGGGAAGAGTCACATATGGGTAACCTCCTTGTGGTTGCGATTAGGGTTTCTCGCTCTCAATTGGGTGCATGGTAAGTTGTATGTGGATCGCGGAGAGTACCATGAGCCTCCACATGCTGTGAGTCTCTGCAGTGTCATGCACATCGAGCCGTGTGATAAGATGTGCTGATTGACAGTCTCAGAAGTAGAGGCAACTGAGACTTGTCCTACGCCACCCAGATTGAGGTGAATAACCGCACCACCACGAGGACCTATTAAATAGTGGTAATTGTCATTCCAAATTGGGAGAAAAGGGGATAAAATTATTTAAAAAAGAAATGAATCTTATACTAGGAAGTGGCCAATAACATTTAGGTAGAAGGAAACACCTTTAAAACTAAATGTGAAGTACCCATAAGAGGGTTTTCAACTCTCTTCATAATATTTAATAACACAAAATGATATAACACTGATGGCTACATTGAAGTGGTCAAGGAGTCATAAACTGGCCTAATAAATCTCCTTACATAGTCCCTCTGACCGATGTTAGGAAGGTTAATCTGTTAGCATCAGCACTAGCATGGTCTCATAGGTCGGGAAGGAATGCTGACATTAAAAGGTGTGTGAGTGGGTGTCGACAGTGAGGTCTGTGTATATGAGTAGACCACACATATATCTCATGGCTTATGATGCCAAATGTTTATGAGCTATTTCTACTGACAAAACAGGCCGGAAGTTGAGCATTTCTGGTGCGTGTCTAATGAGGTTTTTGAGAAAATTATGGTAGATTGTGGCCTATTTTTATAGATAATTACACCACCCACTATGCCCAAGGCTATAGATTCATACACATGTACTACAAATGCAAAATCAGTTACAGTGAAATGGAGCATTACCAGGTATTAGGGAAATGTTATTTCATTTACAGGTCTATTACACACATTGTTCTTTGTCAAAACATCACTTTCTGGAAGAGAAGTAGTGACAGCCTGCAACATGTTCTTGGATACTTCTGCTTGAATAACGGTACTCTGAGTTGGACAACATGTACTCCTAATGTCTGGAAACACTAAAGTGTGATTGTCCATTGTCAAAGTTTCAGTGGCTTTCCTCTAACAAACAGTTTTCCTATTTTTTGTTTAACGTTGGGGGATTTTTTTTTTGCGACAGCAGTATGACATAGGAACCTTCACACTAGCTTACCGGACTTCTGGTGAGAAATAATCAAGCAACTGCTGATGTATAACTTGGTCTGACATTCATGGTCTTGACAGTTCAGAATGACCCAGTACCTCCTCTGAAGAAGAAACCCAGTTATAATCCAGGCTACACTGAAATGGGACACTTTTCTCCACAAGATCATTGTATTCCCAGTAAAAAAGTATTTTAAGCTTGACACAGATTTCACTCATAGCCACAAATGAAGCATGTCACAAAAGCATGATATCCTTAATGTTCAGCTGTCTGTCAAAGTTGCCGAGAACCGCAGGTAGGGTGTTTTGAGCAGTTGGAATGTGGTATGTTGCTAACGCAGTGTCTCGACTGAACTTGACCTCTAGTCTCTGAGAGAAGGCCAAAACATTCCTGTCAATTAAGACTTGACATTCTCAGAGTTCTAATCCTACTCCTATTTGCTTGTCTGCTGGAATACTGAACTAGATTTACACTGTAAATTATACAGTGTTTGTTGTTTTGACAGTATTATTGCTGTATTTCCAACTGCAACTTACTGAAACTGTTTACAGTATGTTACTGGCAAACTGAGTAGTATTCTTTAGGAAAAAATGAGCGGGAAAATAATTACAGTAATTTAATGTTGATTTGCATGAGAACTGGCCTAATCTCAAACCAGTACATACACAATTTAGAGTGGAAATTTGTGGCATACAGTGATATATTATTAAAAAGTTGGAACCCATATGTATTCTCTGCATTGGATTTACTCTAAAAGTAGAACTGTATGGGAATGCACATGGCAACCTATGAAGTTGAGCCTGCACTCCTCGTCACTTCAGCCATGAGAGGAGCAGAAGCAAAGCAATCTCTTTTCAACTGACCCAGGTGAGCACCAAAATCACACAAAACATCTTTTAGCAGTTTATAATAATTTTTTCAAACATTTATCATTTGACATTGAAGATAGCTTTGTAACGCTAAAGTTTGCATTTTCAGATACTAGCATTAGTTTTAACAAGGTGGCCAGACGTCCTGTTTTTCCCGGGATAGTCCCGAATTCAAGAACTTTTTCTAGTGTCCTGACTTATTCTGAAATTTTGTTTTGTCCCGTATTTCTACTCTGAGTCAGTTTAAAAGAGCACACAGATGAAATTTCGTCTGGAAAAATATCAAGGAAGCGTGCATTTACATTTAATGAGGATCTTCAAAAAGAGTTACATTTTATAAAAACTGAGTCACAGACAGAGCAGTGTATAGTACAGTGAGGTGTGAGATTTGTGGAGCTTGCATTTCTATTGCCCATGGAGGCCGCACCAACATTGCCCAGCATGTTATACAAAAAAGCATGTGGATGCTGCTAAAAGTAAGTGAGCCCACACCAAGTGTTTGCGATTTTTTTTGTGAAGCAAAGTTCTGAATATGACAAGGTGTATGCAAGTGAAGGATTTTTTGCTTATCATTCTGTTGTGCACGGCCATAGTTTTGCACATTCATGACCTGAGTAAAGTCTTCCAGGCCAGTTTGGAGGAATCATTCATACCCACTGACATTAAAAAGCAGTTGGATGACCTGGTTAAAGCACTATACATGACATACGAGTGGAGTGGTTTCTTTTGTGCAGTGAGAAACTTTTATTCAGCATCAGTGGATAACCTCCAAAATTGATGTTGGAGAACACAGAAAAATTATTGGGCCCAACTGAGAGACATCCCAGAGTGGAAAGACATTCAGAGCAGCCTCGAACACTTCTACTCCAGAATCCCCGCTCTCAGTTTGATTGACCAAACCATGCTGTTTGATGAGTGGGCTTGCGTTGTCACTCGTTGCAACACTGAGTGGAACATGAACAAGATGGTCGGAAACTACAAGGTGACAACTGACAACAGTTACAAATGCAGATGCACCCTCTCCTTCGCATTGATCTGCCCCTAGATAAAGATATGACCATTTCATTTTTGCTGGTTATAATGGTCATTCTGTTTAGTATTGATAAACACTTACAAGTTTTGAAGTACAAAGTAACCAAATGACCTTGTCTGTGAACAAATGTTGTTGTATTTACACCGGTCGAACATGAGCAATTCGCAAAAAGAGCACTTTATTTGACCTGTCCATCTAAAATAAAATGTACAAATATAACATATGTAAATGTTTTGCTCAGAATTGTATTCAATATTTATGTAAGTAACTTCTGTCTCAGTCCTTTCTGAATGATGCACAACCTTGGTTGTTGAGAGTGTATTATCTCTCTTGTAGCTTAAATGCCATGCTGGTATAAAATCAAAACTGAAGTTACATGATATTAATTGATTTTTGTATTTTGTTCTCTTGGTCTGAACAGGCAAAGATTTGGAGAGTGTTCTTTCAGTCATTTGGACATTTTGTGAACTTAATATTGAAGTTTTTGAATGGACGTTTTGGTCATTTACATTTATGAGTAATATTTATGGGATATTTGTGTTGTCACTGTGTAATAAATGTTCCGTTTGCATGAAGGCCTCTATTGTTTCATTCTTTTTTAACTTGTAATAGATAGAAGTTAGTTACTCTTTAAGATATAATGGTGCTTACAGTGGTTAGTTCTACAATATGGACATTGTAATTTAATATACAACATACTAAAGATTACCACAATTAATTTTACTGTACAGCTTATATACTGTATTTTAATGTAAGTCATACAAACAACTACCGTAACTGATTTTACAGTACAGCACATACTGTATATCATTATAAATCAGCCAGCTTGCTGGCTATTTGTTGCCAGTAAGTTACTCTTGATTTTACTTTAATTTGTTTTACAGTGAAATCTGTGTTTAGTATCTGTGGGGGAAGTGTTTAATACCTACTTGCAATGCAAAAAATATTTTTTTTACATTTACTTATTTTTACTTAGTTTTCCAGTTAAAATATCTAAACAAAAACAAGATATAAAAAAGCTATTTGCCAATGGGGTAGGGAAAACCAGTTTATTTTTTTTACCCCATTGGCAATTTTTTTCTCGTTTTGAGCAAATCCACACTAGATTTTTGATAGATTTAAAGACTTACTGTAATATTTTAAGCAATTTTGCTTCTTACATCAATGTATTCTGTTTAAAGGATGCTGAATTCTGTATAAGATCTGAGGGTTTAACTCATGATCACATCAGCAGCCAAAACTACATCCTAACATAACAGTACAGGGCTGGGTTTCCCGATAACTTTGCAACTTTAGCTTTTACAATCATCTGAACTAACTTCGCTCATTATTTCACGACCGAGTAACACCTGTTTCCTAAACCAGCACATAGATTGCTCATTATAAAGTTGAACTTAAGTGCTTCATTAGGGTAGCTGTCCGGTCCAAAGGTGCTGATCACTTTGGCCTGTGTGTCCAGGAGTTGGTCTTCTCAACATGAAAATAATATGGAAATACCAACAAACATGGAAGTTGTTTCTAGCCTTGTTGAGGCACTAAACTGATTAACTATTACATAATTTAACAAAAGAAATAATAATGAGTTAATAATAACTTCATAGAGATGAATGAAAGTGACACAATAAATGCATGTAACAAGAATGTGTGCTATGTGAAACATAAGGGGCTCTCACATAAAATAAAATGTTGTTTCTTTGGCTGGAAACTGAACAAATGCATACAGAACAGGATTAAAATAATGGCCATCAGTACTGAACTACACACAGACCTATGTAAATATTAATAGATAATTTGAATAAAGTTCTTGGCATTGTGTTTACTTGTAGCTTTACTGCCATTATTCAGAATGCAATTTGTGACTGCCATGTAAACAGACTATAGAACTATTTAAACCAAACATTGGAGGAAGCAAAAAGAGGAGGAGGAAGGAAGAGTGAATCGCTCACTGCACACACTCACTAATCTCCTTTGTTAACCAAGTTTTAATTAATTATTTTGGCCTGTTTATATAAGTTTTAAACTGCAAAGTTTTAAACTGTTACATAACTCATATATCTTCTTAAATGTAATAAGAACATGTCATATTGCCATTATAATTATGCTTATATAATATAACATTATTCTTGTAAATTTAGACCTATCACATCACATGCATAGACTGCGGAGACTGCCTATTGATTTCATAGTGATTTGTTATAAATTTTTATCCTCTGATATAGTGTTCAAATGCTTTCCAATGATCAAAATATATTAGTATGGTTTATTAAATGTCCTGCTGTATTTGATTAACTGTGATAGATGTGAGAAAGATCCGTTTAAGTTGCACTTAAATTACTTAAGAGCAGTTAATTTCCCCAAATTTTAAGTACTACTTGGATAACAATGCTTTTGGGAAATGCACCGTAGAGACTAAGTTCTACTTAAGTACTACTAACATTCTACTTAGTGCTTCGGGAAACTCAGACCAGGTCAGAATCAGTGTCATGCCATTATATCATTAACTGTGCCAGACAGGTGGTTTAAACACCAAAGTCTGTGATGGAGAGATTAAAAGACTGTATAAATAATATACAGGCAAATTACTCACACTATTCACACAGCCTCCTACTGTGTGACTACAGCACACTCTTGCATAAAAAGTGTATGTATGAGACTGATTGCAAACTATATATCCTCTTTATCATTTACTTACCCCATGTTTTCCAATCCCACATTACTTTCTTTCATCCATAAAATACAAAAGGATATGTTAGGCAGAATGTTCAGTATCAGTCAACAGTCACTGTCATTGGAAAGATGCAATAAAAGTGAATGGTGACTGAGGCTATCACATTCTAATATTCTGCCTAAAATCTCCTTTGGTGTTCCACGGAAGAAAAAAAGTCATGCAAGTTTGGAACAAAATGAGGGAAAAATTGAATGCAGAATTTAAATTTTTCAGTAATCTATCAGTACAGACTGGAAATGTCATTTGTTTGTAAGGAGTTGAGAGTATAATGGAGTAAGTGAACAATGGGTCTGACCTCTGAGTCCAGCAGGGCAGGGGGCTCAGAACCTGTCAAAGGCATACACAAGTGTTTCTGTTTAGCTTGGATCAACTCCAGTGACTCCTGTTCGGAATGCCAGGAATGTCTAGCAGGAGTCGGAAGTCTAGGAACTATTGTGTGCTTTTTCTGGAGTTGAAAAGAATGACTATTTTATGCCATACTGCGTGTGATTGGTTAGGCTTTGTTTTGTTAACGTAGACCAGAGTGGAAATCGGAAAAGGGAAACCGAGCCTGGTTCAGCGTATCAATCACAGAGCACAATGTCAAACGGCACAATGCGGTGTAGCGTATTGTTGGACAGAATGGTTTAAGAGTCCAAAGGGAACACTTGTGGATGAATGTAGCCTTGAAGAATTTGGTGACTGGCATGTAAACAACAGAATCATGTCTCGTCAGGAGAGGTATTACTGGAAAGGTTCCCTTTAGAGGACTTTTCTGAAATTCTACCATTGTGATCTAAAAGAAAAAATGGCATGACAAGGCCATATCCTAAATTCCTGGTTTGTGTTGCTTTACATAAAGTGAACATTTTAAATGAAACCACAAATATTGATGACTTCCTCTTTCCAGAATTACGCTATATTTCAAAACTGCTTGTGTGTCAATAAACTGATTTATGTTATCCATCTGATCTGCTATAGTGGTGCTAAGCAAAGATTAAGTATTGATTTGCACACTGCTTGACTCCTTGATGCACACTGCATGTTTTACTTCATCCTTGAGTAGTACTAGTACTCTGTACACACCAAATACTCAAATCTCAGCTATACACTCGCTCTACAGTTCACTCACACATAGATGGTCATCCCTGTTTAAAAGACTGCCTGAGACCAACATGAATTTCCATGCTGATTCTTGTTGGTTTATGCTGGTTTGGTGCTGTTCAAGCTGATGGACCAGCATGATCTTTCTGATGAAGCTGGTTGACCAAAGAAGTCATGCTGGTTAAGCTAGTTAACACCAGAATTAAATTCAAAACACGTATGCCATTCTGGGGACTAGCCAGTTAGTCAAAATTAATGAAGTAATTATTTATGGTTTGGCCCAATTGGATTCTTCTGTTGTGCGACTGTGAATGTCTTTGAATTTAAATGCAGTAAATTCCTGACATTCAAATTCAAATTTAAAATCTTGTGGGCATGGTCAGTTCAATTTAATTTGCAGATTATTCATTGAAAGTGAGCCAATTCATCAATCTTGAATTTTGCCTTTAGTGATCTGCATGCAATTGATCAATGAATGTACAGTTTGTGAACGAGAGACATTCTTACCAGGCCAATGAGGTACGGGCTCCCGGCATCACCTAGTAAATGTGAGGTGAAGCCCTGAAAGGCGACAGCAGTGGCTCTTCTGGTTGGTATGACAACATACTGCAGAGAGAGAGAGTAGTTAAAGAGAGGTGATGGAAAACAAGAGTGAAAATATCACACTAAATCAACAGAAAAATATAAATAAATTATTGCCACTAGAGCTCCAGCTCTGTCAGATTGTTTCATATTGAGACTGACTGGAGTTTAAAACATGGAGAAAGATCTTGGCTGACACAACTTCATGACAGCTTTTCTTAGTAAATCTTTCACTCTTCCTTGCACACACTCTCTCCTTGTTTACTACACTGCGCTCTCTCTCTCTCTCTCTCTCTCTCTCTCTCTCTCTCTCTCTCTCTCTCTCTCTCTCTCTCTCTCTCTCTGTAATCTAATGCACCCTCATTCTCTCTTTTTTGAACTAACACACTTCCTTGACACACGAAAAACATCCAAACTGAAATTGTTATTCTGTTTTATTTTCCATGAGTGGCATTTCCATTAAGCATAATCAAAGGCAGCAATTTTGTCTTGGGCCCCACCCAGGCTAGTCACGCATCCTAAAAATTCAAAATAAGAAACTAGCCTGAGAAGATGACCACTTTTGTTTCCACTCAGCCCAGCAGATAAATACAGGCTTTCAATACGTACCATTAAAATGTCCGCTGTAATGGCCCAGTTCAAAAACAGCAGGGTCTCTCCAATGAAAATGCAGATCTGAGAGAGAGGAAAGAGGAAAAAAACAGAGAGGAAAGGTCAGTCAATCATATTTGATTTTATTCTTGAGCATTTAAATTCACTCTATGTTTCCAACATGAACTGTTGGTCAAAGACCAAATTAACCCTGCTCCTCTAAATAAAACAAAATAACAAAAAATAAAAATGTTATGGAATAAGAAAACGTGTTATTATACTGTGGTTGCATTATATGCAGTTTTTGATTTGAGGGCAATAGAAACTTTTCTTGCTCCAAACCATAAAAACAGACAAGTGGTTTTCGTTCAACTAGAGGGGAACTCGAAATGTCTGGCAGCTGAAAACTTGCCAGTTTAACAAGAGCAAATTTATTTTAACAGACTTGACAGAATCCCATGAGAATAGACTAACTGACTTCAGCATTCCCACACAAATTAACTGCTATCAGATGCTGCCTGGTCCAGGTTTTCAAGGTACTCAGTGCCAGATTGAGACACAAGTATTTAATATCCCAACTAATCAGAGTGACTTGACAGTGTGTACATGTTTTCTCTGCCTCTCTTGAGCTCATTATGTGACTGGTGGCAGCTGCTGGGCAGACCTGGGTCAGTCCAGACTGGATTGTGTGAAAACCCTTAGGTTGCAGGGGAATTTGATCTCTCCAGTGGCAGTTCTGTTCTGACATTGACAGGGTCTTGTTTCATATCAGGCTGTGACTACTGTGAGAAATACTGTATGTTGAGCACAACTGAGAAATTCAAGACCGCTTTGGGTGTTAAACAAGGTGAGGGTTTTGAAGAATGAAGAGGCGTGTGTTTCTGTGTAAAAATGTCTTGTCTTTTTTTGATGTTCTTACCATTTACAAAATTGTATCTTTAAAGTTAAATAAATAAATACAAAAATTGCTCTGTGTTTGCATGTAATCAAATGTAAAAATTTCAGCCAGTCCTTCATTATAAAAAATAAAAAAATATAATTATTGACAGGTAACCTTAAAAATTTACTTCATATGGTAAAATTTAAATCAACTAGTTTTATTTAAATAAAAGTCTGATTTAAGATGACTGAATCAACCTGACTGCATTAGGTTACAGCAACAAAAGTATTTTTTAAAGATTAGATCAAGTAGAAATTAAACCTTACGGTAACAATTGCAGGTTACCTTACTAGTGTTAGAGGATGTGTTTTCTATTGACTGAGATTAGTATGTACACATACAACTTAATGATTAACATACTGTAGAAGTGTTTCCATTTATTATATGCTACCATAACAATTATTGATATTATGAATGTAGCATCAGCCTTTATATACTTAATGTAGTTTAATGCAATAAATGTACTCTGTGTAGTTTAAGAGAATCCAAATGGACCAAGTTAAATATTTTATTGCCATGGGTCATGACTACTAATATGTAAAAGGCAAAGATTTTGGCAAAGTTTGAGGCCAAATTCAAAGGTTTAGGCTAAACATTTACTGAATAAATAAGCAAAAACGAATGTTACAATTATCCCTGTTCTCAATTTGATATGCCAGTGTGAGTGAATACCTGAGTAGAATGAAAGGGTTTTTGTGTTTGGACATGTATGAAACTCTGTCCCAAAGTGGGTTAAGATTCAGACAGCGTGACGGACACCCTGCAGGACTCTGGTTAATGGCTGAAGTGTGATCAGTCAGTATGCTGATGAGTCAGCAGCTGTCCCTGCTGGAGAAAACACTGACAGCTCTCTCTCTCTCTCTCTCTCTCTCTCTCTCTCTCTCTATATATATATATATATATATCTATCTCTCTCTCTCTCTCTCTCTCTCTCTCTCTAGCATGCTGTCACATTCTCAGACACCACATCTGTCACTATAACATTTTCCCAACTTAAAAGTTTAGGATTCCTTATTTTTCATACAGGACATTTTCATGTAATTACAGAGGCCTCTTGACAGGTGATTAAGGGGGCTGCTCGTGTCTTTAGTTGGGAGCTTGGAATATTTTTACCCAACGCTGCCACTTTTTACCCAGCACCGCCACTGTAATGCTACCACAGGAATGGCACATAGGCCTGTCTCTGTCTTTCATTTCTAAAAATACCCCAAATCTGTAAGTATTTATTATTAAATCTGCAGTGCACTGATTGTTGGGTAGTTGACACGTCCTGACTCCTGCGGTGTGATCTGCTGTTCTAAAACTATTTTAAAATGCATTTTGCTAATAATTTTGTAATTATTTTGCAATACATGTATCTTTTATGACTTCATATTATCTTTTAGACTATATGGAATATTTGTACTTTTAGAGATTCATTTGTCGCTTCAGGACCATGTAAAATTAAATGGTGTAGGCAAAAAAAAAAAATTGCTAATTGCTAATTTGCAGCACCTGTCCCTGGTATAGTATATGATATACTGTATACCAGGGAAAGGTTATTTGATATTATTTATATTATATTATAT